>NC_138129.1:54111782-54513608 GCF_964188305.1 Podarcis bocagei
ATACTGTTGAACTTACCCAAGCTTCTAAGCCGGCTTCATTTGTGATGCTAGGCTGTGATTTCAGGAGATACATAAAGTAAACTGCTCACCTCTACATTTTCAAAGGGTAAGTTCTTTATACCAGTATGCTTTGGTGTTACAAAATATTTTACATTGGGAAAAACTGAAATCAATTAGTCTGCAAAGAACTTCCAGAAGCATCCTCTTAAGACATATGGCAAACAGGCAAATACCCTCACCCTCTCCTCCATCACCTTTTTAAACAGGGAGCTTGAGGAAGAGTTCTGTGTTACTCAAAAGCTTGCTTAATGTTTTGTGGCTTTTATTTGGCCTAATAACGGCATTCTAATACTGCTCTTGTTTGGGCTTATTAAGAAACAAAATTTGGCTGCTTTCAACATCTGTTGGGCTGAAAGAATCCGCGAAAGAGCAGAAATCTCATTCTGGATGTCAGATTCCAGCAAAACAAGGGAAACGTATTTTCCAGCTCCAGGATGACAAAAGCTTCCAGGGATGGAAACATTTTAAATTCAGTATCTATAATGCAGGATTTCAAACACACTGATAATTCTAAGCTCCCACTAGGGCCCTGCCCCACAATAGAGCAGTTTGGCCAGATTTTACCACAGGAGTGGAAAACAAATTGAAGACGTAAAACACATTTTGTGGGTGTTCCTTCCACTCACTGACAGATGTAATACAGCCATTTGGAAATTACTTGCAAATGCTTTTTTGTGCACATTTTAAAAATCAAACTATAAAGACTGCCAACAGAAGAATTTTGTGTTTATTTTATTTCAGACTCCTTTCTGTCCCCCCACCCCTGTCAAGAAATAAGCTTATTTTCTTATGTGGTAAGCATCTGATTTCCTGGCAATTTGATTTCCAGTTTTGAGTACTGTATCCCTATAAAACTACAAATATAACATTAGCCTGTATAACAGCTTTGATGCTAGCAGTCACCTATGTAAGAATGTATCGGATAGAGTGGTTTCTAATGGGAAACACATTTATTGTTGCAAAAAGGACAATCTACATTTTCAGCACTGTGAAAGTAGATATCTTCTGATGCTAAAATCTGCAGTGCTCACCTTATTAACAAGTCACAAGTGATTTAAAGGTATACAAATTGGCCAATGTAAACACAAAATCAGCCTCTATGCTAATCATAATATATTTAATGTCCATTAAATTCCGCAACTCAAGCTTTGTTTAAGAGCCATAGTCAAATTTCAGGCTGTAAAATCAATACAAAATAAAACACAGATATCAACAAAGACATTACGAGACAGAATAGTACAGTGGTACCTCGGGTTACATACGCTTCAGGTTACAGACTCCGCTAACTCAGAAATAGTACCTCAGGTTAAGAACTTTGCTTCAGGATGAGAACAGAAATCGTGCAGCAGTGGCACAGAGGCAGCAGGAGGCCCCATTAGCTAAAATGGTGCTTCAGGTTAAGAACAGTTTCACGTTAAGAACGGACCTCCAGAACGAATTAAGTACTTAACCCGAGGTACCACTGTATTTATTGCACTGAAAAACCTGTAAGATATCTTGTAATTATTATTATTTTAATAAGTAACGAGGGTGGTCTCTTTGCTTAATAAGTCTAAGAAAAATGATGAAATTAAAATTGTCATGCATGGGCAGAGTTGCTGCTATTAGAATTAATACACTCCTGAGGTTTCTTTTTGTCTTTGAACATGTGCCAATTAGTATACATGCACAAATACTGACAACTTGGCAGGAAAATGTTATCTAATTTTGGTTGGGAGGGTAAATGATAATGAGTTTCTTTGCAGAATTCAAAAGAGAAAGAGAACAGCCTGCCCAAACTCTCACTATTTTGTCATGGCACTGAAAATGACACATTAAATACATGGCACAAGCCCATTGGAAGATACTCCGTTCTGTTCCATTTGGAACTGTTTTACGTGTTCTGCAATTGTAGTGGTTTTGTTTTTATAATGGTATATTCAGTGGCTCCCAAGTGGTTTTCCCCACGGACCACTTAAAAATTGCTGAGGATCTTGGTGGACCAATTCATTATTTTTCTGCCTCTTGTAGCAATCACAATATGCCGTGATAGGTGCTGTATGGTTTTTATTTGTATCTTTATTGCTTTTTTATTTCTTATATTGTATTGTATCCTATTACAATTTGAATTCCACAGAATTCTATGGAATTCAAAAGGCAAGTGAGTTCTTCACTGAAACAGTGCAGACCACCTGAAGGAAGGTAGTCCGCAGACCACTTTGGGTATATTTTACGAAACTGTGTGTTTTTAAGTATACAGAAAACCAGACAGTAACAAGATCTCATTATTGAAATACAGAATGGAGAAATGGGGAAAATATGAAAACAGCATTCACTGATTTTGAAATACTAGTTGTTAATTGGAACGATTCCAAAAATGTTCTTTAGAATTCACTGTCAATTTGCTATCTGTTAATTACTAGCATGAAACAAATCTTTAAATGGAGAACAAAATTGTTTCAGTGCCTGACTGGGATAAAATCTGTACTAAATGTTTTGCTTTGCCAGTTAATATTAATATGAGGGAAACATTATAAAATAATAATAGTATTTGAGCCCCAACAAACTGAAAACTATGATTATGTCATTCATAAATGCTGGAGATGTGATCTATTGTGTGATAATGTGGCATGGAAATGTTTTCCGACATTACAACGTACTTGCTTTATTGGATGGAATGGTGAGAGATAAACATGACATGCTCACCTGGTGCTCTTGTGCTCATGCTAGTGGAAGAGCAAGGGAGGCATTTTTGCCTCTCACAAGCACTCTGCAGCTCCCACTGAAAACTAGCTCCAAGGAGTTGGGGGACCCTCCAGGACAGGGTGAAGAGTGGCACAAGGGGCTATAGGGAGAAGGGGAAACTGGCAAAAACCACCTCTCTGTGCTGTTAGCGGACACCACTTGATCGCTCCTATGACATAGCATGAGACTCTTAATCTCAGGGTCTCGGTGGTGGGTTCATGCCCCACGTTGGGCAAAAGATTCATGTATTGCAGGGGACTGGACTAGATGACCCTTGTGGTCTCTCCCAACTCTACAATTCTAGGATTCTACACGAGATCAAAAGCCCTTTCATGAGCAAAGGGGCATCACAATTGGAGGTGGCCAATTGATTAGTTGCTAAAAATAGGCACAGACCAAAAAAACTACAATTTAAAAATGGTTCTCCAAAGCATGGCACATTGTACAAATGTCTAAACTTACTGAGATTGTGAAACTTGGGATAAGGAAGCCAACAAATGGAAACCTTTGTGAAAACATGGCATCTATTCATTAAATTTGGAAGGCTACGTATACATATCAATATGAATGTTTATACAGGTTTTTAAGTTCAGTAGCATAATTTGTGTTCTTTTTTTGTTTTGTTTAAAAGGCTTTTTAAAGAGTTTTTAATTTTTTTTAATAATGAAAAAGCTAACAACCACAACAAAACTGTGATGCATCACAAACCGTTTGACTTAGAACTGTAATTACACCTAGGAGTTTTGATCGGCTTCAAGCAAATCCAAGTAGCTGAACTGGTCTTCTCTGGAGAGGAAGGGATTTAGCCCAATTTTGTGATACTAATGCAGACACAGCCATCTGATGCTAAAATATGTTAATGTGTTGACCAGGTGTGATAGAGAGAAAAAGGGGTTGGGAGTCTGACTTTTGAGAGAAATGGGGGGGGGCATGGAGAAGAGGAGTGATGACCAAGAAGTTGGGGGGGGGGAGAGATTACAAGGATTTAAGTCTTTAAAGCAGAGACCACCTAACAAGATGACTCTGAAATGCTTCTAATTTCAGTAAAGCCGCAACCCACCCCCTCCCCTCCCCCATGCCTCCATTGTAAACAACTAATCCCAGCAGAAAACAACAGAGAGTAAAATGTATACTCATTCTGCAGCATTCCAGGCCTTGCTTTATCTTTTATTTATTTTTCTAAGAGGTCAGAGATTGTTTGAAAGAAGGGGGAGGGAGGGAGGCAAAGACACAGGCCATCTCTTGTGTGGGCTTGAAGGAAGCTGTTTTAAAGGCAATGTCCAAGAACATACAATCTGGAGTTTTTATAGCAGAGGAATCCCAGGCCTCATTCTCCGCCCCCCCCCATTTTGTGGTAAAGCTACACAGCTTTAAACCAAAGGACAGGGTGGTCGATTACTTCGGAAAGAAATGTAAAGAATTGGGAAATAATTCCTTTTCCTGTTGAAACTATAAATAAGGAAGGCTGATTTACACAGTGCCAGAACTGCTGACTTTCAAAGCTTGCTATCTGTCTATAAATCAAGTGCGTTGAGGGAAGTTAACTCTATACTTAAAGAGAGAGAGAAAAGCAAAGCCTCCACCACCTAAAGGTAGCGAGAGAGCCAAGGAATTGTGGTCTTCTATTCTCTTTAGCCCCAGAAAAATGCATCTGAGTGAAATCAAACATAGTGTGGAGGAGTGGGGGAATGGGAAGGGTGGGAGACTAAAATCTGCAGCGTTCAGCACACAAGGAACAGGCTGCAGAAGTCCAAAACACAGCCCATAATTACAGGCTACCCGCCAATTATTTAGGACTCAGTGATTAAAGTAATGAACAGCCATGGAGGAAAAGGAGCTTAGATGACTGAGGTCAAGACCTCAAGCAGTGCCCCAGCCCTAGACTCAGCTACCCAAAAAGGTATGGATGACAAACCCTTGCCTTCCAGCCAGTCTACAGACATGGAGAAGCACAACACACCTATTCTTTTATGTGGTGCTTTTAAATGCCAGGGTAGTGGCTAATGGAGCAGCAGCCACCTATTATTTGACACAGGGCAAGGCTGGCAATGTGGTACACTTCAACAAGCCCTGGCTGGATTTTGCACGAGGGCTTATGCTGCTCTGAAGAGTTGTGAAGGAATATGTGGTGAATCATTCAGCCCAGTAAGGGGACAGGAAAGTGTAATTAGCCATAACTTGTAAAGCTTTCATCCTTTTGGTCAAAATTATTGCAAGTTTTGAATATGCATATTTCATGTTGGAACCTGGGATAGTCTAGAAATCTTGCAGCTGTATTGAACGTTCAGCTTCTTAAAACAATCTGGATCAACCTGTCTCAGAGCTGGTGTCTGTGACTCCAGGACCTGGTGTCCTAGAAAATGCCGACATCTGTATCAAGGGTGTCAAGACTGGCTCAACATTTCAAGGCTCCTAAGGGAACCACAGATCTCACCATGTATTGTATTGGCAGCCCCACAGATGTGGCAGGATATACAGTGGATTTTTAAATTCCATACAAGCCTGGAATCTGCTAACCTGTATTGTGATGGGACTAGAATGTTACCTTTGACTGCTTTGTCAGGGCATGACTCTCAGGGACTACTGATCTATGGATCTGACTCGTTTCCGGAACTCAGAATTGCTCACTTAATTCACAAGTTTTCAAGGTAATGATATAGTCAGTTTCTGGAAAAAGGTCTAATATAACACAGAGGCTGTTGGTACAATTGCTCCTAAGTGCTTCTCTACCCCACTCCGAAGCCACCCATAATTGTAGATTCAGTCAGTTACATTGCTTACAGAGAAGCAAAGCAGCAGGAGGAGCGACAATGCAAGTTTAAATCTGACCAAATATGCCACAGAGCCAATCAGAAGGGCTATAATGCGGCATAAAAATCACCAACACAGTTATGCCCAGAAGAGCTGTTCCAGCTGGTACAGAGACTATGTTTCCCATGTTTGAATATTATGGCATTTAAAGCTAATGTGGACTTTTTATTTTTTTTGCAAAGCAATTTGCAGATAAAATAATACAAGCTTAATATGATTGTTGAAGCAGAATCCAAAACAGAGATGTCACAGTACCTGCTTGTCAGAACTGCTTAGATACATTTCAGTTGTTGCCGAAATATGTTTCTATTCAGGAATTATTAGCGCAGTTGTCAAAACCCTGTCCCTAGGTTATTTCACAACTGCTTAACACAATAACATTTATTTCAGCCATGTATTTGTTACAGTGTTTGTGTTACTGGAACATCTTATCTTTGATCATTGGATCATGATGGAAAGGCATTTTATTCTTCCTCATGTGGTCAGATCATTACTTTTGAGATCATATCCCACAGACCTCTGGATCGAATTTAAGCCCAAACACTCATTGCAATGCACCTGCACTCTCCATCCTTTCACTTTTCTGCCTAAGAGCAGAACAGATTTCTTTTTTTAAAAACACCTGTTCTAAAAACAGCATGAGAATTTCTTACTGTGGCCACTTGCTGAATTCAATAAGGCAATAAAGGCTATGGCACTGTTTTGGGAAACAGCTTAATGTTTGCAGTAACAGCAGACCCCATCACCTTCTATTCTCATATAAAGTACCTCCATATTTCATATGCTTGATTTGGGGAATTATCCATTCAGATAAGTTCTCTTCAGATTTAGGTACCATTCTCCAACTTTAAAACAGAGTGCAACAGCCTTATGACTTGGAGGAGGGGAAGAGAGAGAGAAGTCACATAAGTGCTATTATATTTTCATTACTTCTTGCAATATTTTCAGTTATGTACCTTCATCATTGCTTCCAGCAAAGTGCAATGAACAGTTTTGTAGAACTCTTCACTGTAAAAAGCATCATGTAAAATTAGGAAGGATGGGGGCAAATGCTACAAATGTCTCAATTCTTCAAGCGGGGACTTGGTCTTTGGGCAGGGCAACAGCATCATCCCCCTCTCCCATTAAATCCAGTGGGCATTCCTACAAGCTTATGGGCCATTATGGGTTCTGGGTGGTCTGCTAACTAGAGTCCTTCATAATGGTGAAGGACATGTAAGGTGTCAAGAAGCGACATTCTCTATTAGTATAATGCAGTGCAGAGCTCATCCTGGAGCTCCAGAGGCATAGTTGGCCAGGCCCAATGCCAAAGCAAGCATCTTGCTGGCTGTTTCTTGTCTGTCTTTGGCAAGAGCTGCTTTGGCGTTAAATATAAATCTTATATGTAGAATATTTTTGTCCTTTTTAAGTGGTGGACATCTTCCACAAAGCCCACTCAGTATAAACAGGGAGTTCCAAATTCGTGCTGCTTCAGTTTTGTGGGGCAAATGCTTTCTCCAGAACAGAAACAAATTCTGGTTCACATTAATGCCAGAGCACTTTGTTCAGCCCATACTGCCTGACTGATGGCAAAGTGTCCTCCAGAAAGAATCTACCATTTATCACTGGACATAAGTAGCCTGCATCAGTGTGTCCCATATGATCACCCTTAGTCTAGCCCCACAAGCAGCATGCCAAACCGGCAACGGAAGAGGAGGCATTCCTATGACAGTTACCATCCTAGGATGCAGACCACCACAATATAAAATGTTTTGATCATCTCCACATGAGTTCCACATTATTTGCAGCTTCGCAACTATGAGGTTGGAAACAACTTCATTTTCTCATTCCTACTCAAGAGGGATTATGTTGTAAAATATATTTTATGATGCCACACAAATATTGCCTTGGCAGCAGGCTTGTTCCCTTGTACGTGTTATACAAGGTGGGGGTGGGAGAAAGCTTCTGTGCTTGTACCCCTATAAATCCCCAATACCACCCTGGGCTTAATTAGAACTTTCTTCAGATCACTCGCAACTTTGTACATCAGGTGCTGATTTGGCACCATCGAGGAAACAACTCATAAACTTCACAATCAATCTGCAGTTAGCAGCCAACTCCTCTTGCCTTGCTGGTTGGGTTTTTTCTCTCCCCTCCCCCGCCCTTGTACACATTCTCATAGAAAGTAGCATTAAATTGGAGACATGTGGTAGGCGGCAGCGGAGCTTAACTAGACACATGTGCTCTTTCTCCCATCAGCCTGCTGCCTAGTGAACAGTGAATGCATCTACATCATTCACTCAGGCAGGTAACTGAAAAGGTGCTTTAGAAAAACACAATCACCATCAAGCAGCAGCTCATTTCCTAACTATGATTGACTGTAGAAGGTCCCAGATATTTCTATCCCATTTTTCCATATAAACTATAATTGAGGCAGCTTACAAACAATCAAGAACAATAAAATAATGTAAGCCAGCTCACAGCAGCAGCTTCAGTAGGAGTAAAATCTTTATCTCCCAAAACGTTTCATTGAAATAAAGCCACTGCTCATCTGAAAGTGAAGAGTGATGGGACCAGGTGTACTGGCCTTTGTAGAATGTTCCAGATTCTGGATGCCAAATATATCATCTAGGTTGTGTTCAAATATTCTTGTTTATTCCTCCCCAACACTTTCAAAACTCCCAACATTTTATCCAGGCTCTTTCACCTCAACATCCTTGTCTGACCACACTGATTCCCATCACAATGATCCTTAGCATTTAAACTGAGCAATTCTCTTGGTGCACTCCACTGAATGAACAGGAGCTATACAAAAGGACAGGGCTTGCTTTCGCAATGCCCATTCATCTTCAAGCAGCATGAGCAGAATTTCCCCATAGACAGTGCCCTGTGGCAAGGGTGCTATTTGGATTTTGTGCCTCAGACACCAAAGTGCCTGTTCACTTCCTCACACTTCCCTCAAGTCATCATCCCCACAAGTGACATCCCTTGTCTGTTTTATCACATGATATTGGTAGCTTTCAAGTAACCAGGCCCTTGTCCCAACACTTGTCCAAGATTTTATCCTCACCTGTTCCTTGAATTGACCTGTAAATTAGCTAATTAGGCAAGTTACCTCATTTAACAAGTGTCTAAAGTATACAAAGAGGCATAGCGCTATTACTGAACAATACCTCAAGCGAACTTCATATTGTATTGTGCATGTGAAGCTCATCCACTTGCATTCCCCTTGAAGAATATGCAAGTCAAGTGATCCTCCACAATGACATCTTTTCAGATGGAGACCCTAGTCATGCAGCATATCTGCCTGGTTGGTGAGGACAGCAGGCGTGAGATCTGTGCAGATCACATGCCATAAGTGTGTCTGGCTCACACATTCTGTGAGGTGTCTGTGAGGGGGAGGGGCTCCCACTGCCATCAAAGTGCAAATCAGGGCAGCGATTCTCTCCGGTCCCTTAACTGGGAGGGGACATGTTTAAGTGGCTGCTAAAGATTTATTAGCTTCAAGCATCAAATGCATTTTTACACACCGCACAAATGGAGGCCAATATGGATTATCTAGACTAGTTCTAAAAATGCAAGAAAACTGCAGGATTAGAAGTCGTCTATCATTCCTAGATTGAGTGTTCTATTACCATGCTTATAGGCAAAAACTCCATGCCTTCACTTGGGGGAGGAAAAAAAGTGGGCCAGAAAGTACTTTGTTGATTTTATCTTGTCTTTTAACACTTCTATCCCAATGGATTAACCATGCAGACCCAGAGGCAAACATTTTATATACAAACATAGCCAGCTTAAGCCCATGGCATCTTGGAATGCAGCCGAGCACATCCAGTGTTTTAAGTAATATGCTGAAAATAAAACTGACTGAATTATACAATAAGAGCAAAGAGCCTGCCAAACATGTTACTGTTACCAATGACATCAGTTTTACTCTGATGACATTCACTACCACTTGTCATTTGGCAAGCAATCTTCCCAGATGTGCTGTGCATGCCACATGATAGGCAAAGCCAGCTCAGTGCTGTGAGAACTTGGCTGGAAGTTCCCAATGGAACGGCTACAGTCTCCTGCCCATGTTATAGTAGCAAACTGAGTATTTTTAACATGGAGAATAATTATAAATTGTAGGGCTCTGTGACAAGTTGCAACAGAATCCCTTTTGAATGAGTTGGTTGAGCATGAGACTAGACACCTAGACATTCCTATTAAACAATGCACAGATAATTTGTCAATTGAGTATCCCTGAGGTGTTTCCTCTACATTCCATTTACATGTTAAAAACTGAAATTTGGGTAAGACCTTGATGTTTCTGCTTCACTGTTTTTTCCAACTTAATGAAATTCAAAATTAGCAACTCCAAATGTGGATCTCTCTAGTACTATTGACTAAACTTAAGCTTGGGAATATGCAAGTTTGTCCTTTGTCAACTTTGCTTCCAAGATTGTTCCTTCCCCGTCCGCTGTCTGGTGTTCCATTTCCCTTGGGAATCAGCATACTTCTTGTGAATCTCCCACCTCTAACCATAACATCTATTAGAATCTGCAACATAACTAAGAGCCACTACAGTGACCACCATTCCAATTCCCCACTTTCTACATGGCTGTGGAATATCTAGGTTTAAACTCATGGATTTGTGATCCTGACACCCAGTTTGGCTCTGAGTGGATCATTCTGGGGTTCTAGAATCAACTTTAATGCTACAAAAAACAGAGGCTCGCTTGCTCTGTTGAAAGATACAGTAAATGGAATAATATGAACGGCATCTTGAAGATATGCTTCTATTAAGATTTTCTCTCCCCAGCACCTTCTGATACTATGCAACAATCCTTGACTGGACTGGTCACAACAACTGGATTTCAGGCTGTAGAAACTCAGGCAGATTACCTACTAGTAGCACCTTAAAGACCAACTTTGCTTCCAAGATTGTTCCTTCCCCGTCCGCTGTCTGGTGTTCCATTTCCCTTGGGAATCAGCATACTTCTTGCGAATCTCCCACCTCTAACCATAGGAAGGAATTTTTTTATTTTGACTATGGCAGACCAACACGGCTACCTATCTGTAACAGATTACCTACTGTTAGGGATGGTTGGGGTGGGCTGTGGGAGAGTTGCTTCTACTTAGCTGAACTGGCTTTGATACAGAGATTGGCTATTAACTCACCAGCCAATCTCTATGCTCACTTCTCATTGCAAGCCACACTCTTCCATTGGTCAAATATGTGGCAGAAGGAGCAGAACAGAACCAATGAGAGAGCTTGGAGCCAGGGGTCACCTTTCAGTTATTGCCAGGGGCCGTAGCTGTTTGCATGGTAAGCAGCCTAAAAACAAAAGACTTAAGTGTCAAACACTTAAGGCATAAATCATGACTCCTACCTTGCCACACTTTAGCCAAAGTAAAAAAGCCAACACCCATTTCCCAGCTGCTGTAATGATTGAAGGAGAGCATGTGCACTGTGCATGGATGCACCTGGCTGGCAACTGAATAGTCTCTGCAGTGTGGGTAGCAGTTTCTTCCTGGCTGCACAGCTTAGTGCAGTCATTTGTCACTGAGCCCTTGGGAATGTCCACAAGGAAACATGGGCATTTTCTACACTCCTGCCTGTCACCTGATTTGCCAGCATCTCTCAGCACTTATACTCTTCTATAAATTACTTCCTTTAACAGCTTTTACCAGTTCACCCCGCCTGCTTGCCAAACCTGGTCAAGCATGCCTGTCATTCAGCACATATGGAACTTGAGTTAGTTTACTGCCTTCTGAAATGGAAGAGCAAGCGGTGTAGTGAGGAAAGCATTAAGGAGAGAACTGATTATCTCACTTAGCTATATTGGATTCTTTTTAAAAAAATGCTAAGGATTACTTAACCAAACTAGGAATCTAGACTTGATGTAAAAGAGAACTGGCTCAAAATAACTCTTTCTGTTATAGCAAATCAATGGGCTCATGCACGCTAATTAAAAGATAAACATTATTAAAGAGTTGCTTTGATGCAAATTCCAAATGTCTCCACATTTCTTTATTGTTGAAAACAGCACTGTAGGTTGAACACATGCAGCCAGGTAAAAACTCTCAGGTGAAAAAGTGAGCTAAACCACAACTCTAAAGAGAAGATCCTATCCGTTATTTGGTGCTGAATTCCTGATTCATTTCATGAAAGCCAAGCAGCACAAGGGCTATTTTGGGTTGATGGGATTTCACAAATACCTTAGAAGAAATACTCAATCTAACACAGAGGAGCTCTATCAGAGGGTGAATCATGGACAGCAAAGCAGATGGGTAGTGGAATTTTAAATATTCAATATTTAGAAGTGCAGGAAAATATTATTTAATGCCACAGCAGAAGGTACAGAATAATTTCACACATGAGATATTCAAAATATTTCCCCACCCAATGAACTATCAGCTTTTGATATTTATTGCTAAATGTAGTATTTAAAGCACCCAGATCCATTTTGTTTGTCAAATGTAGGGTGCTAAATCAGAATAATAAAAAACCTGCAGTTACTCTTTAAATTATTCCATTTGTTTATACACTGGAGATCCTTATATCCCAAGCTTTCCATTTTCACCAAAAAGCTATTTCCCTCCAAGGTAAAACTCTCAACAGAATATGAGTACCATTTATCAAGCGTAATTCATGGCACCAAAACTGTGTGGGATCAATTTAGAAATGAACCAAAGGCTAGCCATTATTTTTGAGCCAAAGGATTTATGTTGTACTCAAAGTTTGGCAACTGGGCACCACACTCACCTGTAGTTTCCTTTATTAACTACAGTTTTATCCAGAGATCTGACATCTTTTGCTTCCTCCCCTCCACCCAAGCATGTGGCTGTGAGAACCAACTTCACATTTTTCAGGGGTCTCACCACCCTCATGAGAGCTATGAGTCAACGTCAAGCTTAAGCAAAAAGGAGTCAATAGATTGTAGGGTTTCCTATTCACTAGTGCTCACAGGAAGCTGCTCTGTAAAGGGAGGTGGAAAACATTCATGACAGCTGCCATTCAGGTAACCATTTGTTGTTGTTTTTTAAAATATGGAATGCTTCATGAATTTGTGTGTCATTCTTGCACAGGGGCCATGCTAATCTTCTCTGAATCGTTCCAATTTTAGCATATGTGCTGCCAGAGCAAGCACAGTAACCATTTGTTTTTATCAAAGGTTAAAACTATGCTGAAGGACTGGAAGGTCAGTGTACCAAAGACTGAGGAAAGCCCTGGGAAACTCCACAGAGGCTGCAATCCTTGGGGGGATCTGTGAGTCCTACATAAACAAATAATAAATGCTGCCACTTAGCATTTGTGGAGTGTATGGAGTGTTAGGAGGACACACCATGCTCCTTTTGGGGTAGTTTGTCCACCTTTGGTTCCCACCCTGCACTCATCTCTCACCTGTGGCTCCTGGAAGCTGTCAGTATGTGACAGCAGCCACACCCCAGAAATGGCTTCAACTGGCCAGCTAAAGCAGGTGAGGGTAACCGATGGGTCTCAAACCCTCAGTGAGATTGGGACTTCCCCTGCATGCAAAGACAGGCTACGGTGGATTGAATGGACGAGACCAATAATGGGTCCAATGGCCAAGAAGATGATTTCTGCACGTGCTGTAGATGGATATGAGGGGAAGAGGGGGCTCGTCAACCTGGGAAGGTATGGTTGTGCTAATGTAATGTTCACCGTAGTGCTACACTGAATGCAACCCCTTACCTTTGCAACTTAACATTTATTTTTCTTTTATCATTTTTCTTTTGGTCTTGGGAGATGAAAGCTTCTGTCCTGGGGCTTTCAGCCAAGATCAAGTGTGCTTGGGATACTCTTACTTCAGCAGACATTGGTGAGTCAGTAACCAAAACTTAAATATGTCAAACCACAAAAAAATTAAGAGAACTACCTACCCTTCCTCAATCCTGACAGAGTTCATGATGATACAGTTAGTAATTTTAACTTTGTCTTTGATCACACATGCAGTACCAATGACAGAATGTTTAATTGCCGTTTTCTCTCCTAGTTGTGTTGATGCACCTACAATGCTGTCAGATCCAACCTTGAGAGGAGCAGAAAGAAAACACAGTTAAACTTCCTATTTACCTTTTATGGGTGCTGCTAGGTCCAATGAGCACAGAACAGATACAAAGGACTCATGGAAGCTTAAATGAAAACCAGCAGGGAAGAACAGTCCCTTACAGCAGACTAGGAGATGGGAACCCAGACAGATATTTGATCTCTGAAAAAAGCTATGCCTTCCCCTAGTCATACGAAGCATGTTTGTGATCCAAGAGTCTTTTCGCAATAAACAAGGTCTGTTTATTTCTTTTCAGGGCTGTAGAACTAAAGAACTGGCTCCAGGATATGAGTCTTAGCACTGAAGAGGGTGGTGTAAGCTTTGTTCATGTAGAACTGTGTATGTGTGCACTACAGCTAGTGGCACCGCCCACCCTGTGGAATGCCCTCCCATCAGACGTCAAGAAGATGAGTAATTGTATATCTTTTAGGAGACATCTGAAGGCAGTCCTGTATAGGGAAGCTTTTAAGGGTTTAATGTTTTACTATGTGTATATATGATGGAAGCCGCCCAGAGTGGCTGGTGCAACCCACTATAATAAATAGATAGATAGATAGATAGATAGATAGATAGATAGATAGTAGAGCAATGGTGTCCAATGGTCAAAGTCTTTGGCTACCACCCTAAAATCTATGAGGAATCAGGAAAAAGTATAATACTACTGTTGGTTGCCATTCTTACTTAGAATTTAATACTTTCCAATACATCCTGCTGTAAATGGTAATTGGTTGCATTAGGTGGGGGAAGACAGATCTATCTGACTGAATGCTTACCTCAAGATCTACAAATTTGATACATAACAATGATGCCTGTCTGATGGATCAGTTTGAGAGAGGAGCTGACTTGACTTAAAGCTGGATGCATTCTGGCCCAGTCTGTACAATTATATATTGGTTAAATAAGCTGAGCTATGAGTGAACCTTATGCCTGTAGGCATGCAAGCACTTCCCTTTTCAGTGCACCTGAATGCAGTGTGGTAGTTTTCAATTAACCATAGTTTCTCATATCATCCAAACCAGGAAACTATGGTTACTAGCCTCAAATCAAACCAGCATCTTAAACCATGTTTGAGAGTTTGTTTAAGATCTTGTCTTTTTCTAAAGTTGGTAACCACAGTTTCCTGGTTCAGATGAAATGGAAAAATAGGGTTAATTTGAGACTTCCATACTGCATTCAGGCACCTGGGCGTAGCCACAGGGAGCAAAGGGGGCAGCTGCCCCCCCAACTACCCCCCTAAATCAGGTAAAGAAATAAATATACTTAACTAACTGACCAATTGTGTCACAGATAACTCGGTTCTGCCCCCCTCCCAACATAAAGCCTCCCCGCCAAAAATAAATCCTGGCTATGCCTATGTTCAGGCATGCTGCAAAAGGGTGTGGCTGCATGCATGAACACAATTATCACACATATCTCAACATAGTAAGTCCAAATACAGTCTCTGAGAACTTTCATTGTATTAGGCGGACAGTTAATATGGAAGGAAATAATGTAAACTAAGGACTCCCATATAAAGAGATGTTGCTACTCACCAGACCTCTGTCAATTACTTGTGCAGTACAGTGAACCAGAGGTTCTTCTGGGCAAAGCAAAGACAGCATTTTAGGAACCTGAAAGATGATATCCAAAGTCACAAGTTACAATCCATTGCAGAACTGGGATAAAAATCTACACCCAAAGGGCTTGTTGGAACAGAACGGTCCTCAATAGGTACAAAGAGACAGCAAAAATTGCATTTATCTGATATATATCAGGAGGGAGTTCCAAAGTGTAGCTGCCACCACGTTAATAATCTGATTTGTACATCATATGGAATGAATCTCCTGATGTGATAGTATCTGAAGGAGTGCTCCTGCAGACTGAAGTGATTGTCTAGGTATATCTGTGGTGAGACAATCTTTTGGGCGCCTTGGGCCTTTTTTTCCAGCTGGAATTCTCAGGCGGGTGACATTGCTATTTTAAGAGAACAAGGGAGGTGTTCATGATGAGAAAGAAAAATACTACTAGTCCTAGTTAATTAAAAGCAATCAATATTATTAGAAGCAATATGCTGTGTGACTAGAGAGCTATGACCTAGAGCTAGGGATGGATGTGTTGGGGAAATATTGGGGCACCATCAATTTTGGTTCTCTCAGTTTCTCATTTTTCCAATCTGAAAGTCAGTTCTCTGCATCTTTTTTGTCAATCCTCAAAATTTATTCAGCATTTTAATTTTAATCTCTCCTAACTGTATGCAGTTTTGACCAATATACACATTTTTGCAAGCACTTTCACCTACTGTTTTGCAATTTTTTGTATACCATCTTCACTAATTTTGTACCCACTTTCCCCTGATATATGAAAGAAGATGTAGCAAAGGACCATGCAGAGAGCAAAGGGAGAGGGGCTGCCGAACTCTTTCCCTTCCAGCCATTTCCTTGCTCAAAACTGTTCCAATCACAAGCCGCTTTCCTGCCCATCTGTAGGAGAAAAGGTGCAAGAGCTTTGTGAAGCTTTAAAATGTGTACCCCAGTTAAATAATGCAAAAATCGTCAACTAAAAGGACACCATTCCTGCCTGTTGCCTGCATGAGAAAATGAAAATAATTATCTAAGAGGCAAATATCAGCTATGCACCTAAGAACTGAAACATTCCAAACAACCCAGGAGAATTTTTTTCCTATGCTAGTTCTGCTACCTAGATTTACACCTCAGAAGTCGAGTAGAAAAACTCACTTGCTGCTAGTAGAAGGCAAGGACCAGGCATGAAGAGACAAAGGCCCCTCCTCCCCAGTTACAATTTTGGGCTGGTTCAGGATCAGGCAGTTGTTAGATCACTTTTTGTTCCATGTTGAAGACCTGTTTTGCCTGTGTAAGGGCTAGAGACCTTGTGCATAACGCTGGACATATTTAGCCACCTTGAAGACTTAAGAGATGAGGAGAGAGGAGCCAGAATATATTTATTATGTATTTATTATTTAAAGTACTTATAGGCTACCTTTCAGGGGGAAAATCTCACAAGGCAGGAAACAATGAGATGGGATACTTTAAGATACACTGGAAGACTAAAAAAATGTAAGAATACAGCATTGTAAAAAAAGAAGTAGTAAGAATCAGTGGCAAAGACTGTTAAAGACAGGCCATCTGGAATATATGAGTTCTCAAGGTATGTTTGAAGGCTTCTGGTATAGGGGAGGTATGTAGTAAGAATAAGATTTAAGACATAAGGGTAGATAGAAGGGCATGATCTCTACCAGGTCAAACTAATGCTGACTGTAGTAAATTCCAGGTGCTTCAGTAAATGCATGAAAGAATAGGAAAATGTTCTGTTCCACAATAGTCACGTCTTCAGAGGAGCGAGTAAGATACACAGATAATGTGCATACTCAAGGCACAATCCTCAGTTAAAATATCAGAGCCCATATAGTAGGAAAAAAAGTGGCCAGAGAGAGCGGCTATACATAGAAAAAGGAGATATGAAAGATAGAGCAGTACTTGCAGGGAGTGTCAGGGTCAAGAGGAGGTTTAGCTTAGCTTTTCGTTTTTCTGAAGAAACCTACTTCCTGTTCTCGGAGCTACTCCCTCCTGCTGCCACCTGCCCACACAAAGGCAGCGGCAAACTTAAGAGGTCAACTGAAAACAAGTAAAACATTTCCTGAGTGCAAGGGCAGGGAGGTAAACTGCTGTTCTGTTTCTGCTGCTGAAGCATTAACAGCTGTTTCGCAAGTTACTGATAAAAAAGAATATACTGTGTGCACATCTGCACATGCATCTCCTTAATGGTGTGGCTTATGTATGGTGAAGCAGAAGCTAATCTTCTCTCCCTCCATGTGATGGAACAGGTATACATGTAGCCACTCCAAACCTAACTATGCAACATGCACACAAAGGGTGCGAAGAAAGCAGTAATATGCAAAGCAGGCTTAAGAGAATAATGCTGCAGGCAAAGACTCTGCTTTCTGAAAAAAATTCTGACTTTGGCATAATTTTTATTGTACCAGTGGACTAAATATGCTCACAAACAAATGAGTGAATGAATTCTGAATGCAACTCCACAAATTAAAGCAGAAAAAGTGGGGCGGGATGTGTGTGCAGATCGAACAAATACAGATTTTTTTTAAAAGGAGCACCTCGAACCAAAAAATGAAAAAACAAAATCAGAATGTTAGAAACAACACTCCCTTTTAAGGACTCCTCATTGACTTTTGCTGTGATGTTTTCCCTCGGCAGTTTCCTTAATAATGTTACCATCCTGGAAAGTTAAACATTCAAGGAAACTCTTCTCTGACCATCGAGCCCCTGTGAAGATTTGCACATTAGTTGGGATTACCACCCAGGTGCAAACACATTTTCAGTCCTGACCCCAAATGCTTCAACTGTTTAGATATCTTAAAGGCAGGGTGGGGGGAGGGTTAGAGGCAACCCACACAGTTTCTGGATGAATTCAACTTTGTGGCTTCTTACACAGGCTGACAGCAAGTAGTGGCCCCCTTAGCCATACTGCTCAAAATTACCAATGGTAGCAGCAGTGCTCTCTCTCTCTCTCTCTTGCCCCTGCCATAAAATGGCTGCCATCCCGGCTATGCCACAGCACAGGTCCCATTCATCTCAAATGGCAGAACAGCTTACTGTCCAATGCCTGGGACTCCTCCATATGACCTGTTTATTAAGCATTTATCCTGATTTCTTTCTACAAAATTTACATAGATGTAATACTATACCTGCTTTTTATTGAGCATTTGTACAGTTTTGTTTGCAGGGATATTACATGGCAATGAGAATTCAGGGTGGTCTTCCTACCAATACACCCATATCCCACACTTTAGGATTTCCCTGTCACTTTCCTAACTGCAAGAACTCTCTCTCTGTGTTGTTGTTTTTAGTGGATTTGTTGTGCCAGAGCATTTTAATCTATTTTGATTGTACAAACCTAAATGCCCTCAAAATGGTGGCAATCTGGAGAATGCAATGGTATCCCTTAAAAGTGTGAGCAGTCTTTGGCCACTCAGTCTCCTTCCTCTAAGTGATGCAGCCAAGATGCAGAAACTTCCCACCTTACCCTTCCTCTAAGAGCCAGCGTGGTGTAGTGTTTAAGAGCGGTAGACTTGTAATCTGGGGAACCGGGTTTGCGTCTCCGCTCCTCCACATGCAGCTGCTGGGTGACCTTGGGCCAGTCACACTTCTTTGAAGTCTCTCAGCCCCACTCACCTCACAGAGTGTTTGTTGTGGGCGAGGAAGGGAAAGGAGAATGTTAACCGCTTTGAGACTCCTTAAAGGGAGTGAAAGGCGGGATATCATATCCAAACTCTTCTACTCTTCTTCTTCTACCCATCAACAAACTCCTGCAGCATTTTTGCCACAGCTACACACAGTATTGGAAATTTTACTACGTATTTTGTGTTTTTTATATTGTAATATTATATTGCAAACTACCCTGAGACCTACAGATGAAGGGTGATCTACTAAATAAATAAATAAATAAATAAATTGACCCATACAGTTTAGATTTCTAACAGATAAGCACAGGGGGCCCGACAAAAGAACACAGTAAAAAATAATTTCCCGAAGTTTGTGTATTTATGATCACAGGACACCAGTCTATATTGGACTGTTGCAAACATGTACACACCTCCATCTTCCACAAGTCATGCAACATCTCAAAATTGTCCCAGTAGACAGAGAAGCATGCAGATGTGGGTTGTTTTTGTTTTACCTGTCTGTTAGCTTCAATGTAAAGCCCAAGAGTGTTTACTCGGTAGCACAGCCCATCTTTCATTATGTGAACATAACAACGAACTTTCCCTTCATGGAATGCTTCCTTCATATCTCCTCTCCGATTGTTCCAACAAAGGTTGTCTGTGCCCAATTCAAAAAGGCTATCCTCCTTCAAGAAGCTATAGATGTCTGTACAATATGCAAAAGCCATAAAAATGAGATTTCAGTGAACATCACATAATATTTTGAAACCATTACTTGGGAAAGCATACAGCACATCTTCACATGCATGTTTCTGTGTGCTGTACAAAATGCCATCCACAAAAGTGGATGTGGCTCTCGCATGCATGCACACATGTACAGGATACTCAGCCCCCCATCAACTGATCTGTGCAATTCAGCTAAAGCAGGTGGGGTTGTCTATAATTAAGCAGTATATAAGCTGTCTACATACATACATACGCCTTTTTGAACTAACCTAGTGGTTTCTGGTCCTTTTTCCTTTGGTCATGCTCTTTGATGTTTTGTCCCTGTTGCAATGGTGCAGGAGAGGAAAACTGCTTCCTAACCAAGTATGGAATCAGCTCACTTCGAATTGATGTAAATGACCTAGGGGAAGTCAAAACAAAACAACATACAGATATTAAATCTGGAAACACTTCGAGAAAAACAGGTTGCTTATTTAGAACTGTTATCTTTGCATTGATGCCATTGGATTTGAAACCCGAGCAGAGCATTTGCAGAAGCTTTAAACTGTGAGCAAGTAGACATGCACTTTGGTTTTGACTTCTGTACAGCACCGAGCACATATTAGATACTTTATATATAATACAGAAAGATGACACAAGCCAGTGAGTTGGTGCTCCTGTGTCCCTTCTCCTGAGACAGAGAGAACTAGATTTGGACAAGAACACTTTAGTGTTCATTACGTTCCACACAACCTCCTTATACCAACCAACAAAGACGACACAGCGGGAGCAGGGAAAGAGAGTGGGTTAACCCCAGTATACTTGGCCAACTATAACTTGGACGGATGGCTTTAAAAGAGGATTAGACAAATTCACAGAGGACAAGGCTACCAATGGCCACTAGTCACAATACCTACGTTCTACCTCAGAGGCAATAGATCTCTGAATACCAGTTGCTGCAAATGGCAGCTCTTGCCCTCAGGTTCTGCTTGTGGGCTTCCCATAGGCATGAGGGTGGCCACTGTGAGAGCAGAATGCTGGACTAGACAGGCCTTTGTTCTGGTCCAGCAGGGCCCCTCTTGTGTTATACTATACAGATGACAACTTGAAGAACACGGGGGGTAAGATAAGCAGGTTGCTTTTCTTCTTTGAGGTCTCTGTGTAGCCTCACAAGCGGACGAATGGTAAATAACTGGATCAGATCAGCAGGTCTTGGGACTGAAACCCAAGTACTTACAATACCGTAGCTAGAGTAGGAGGAGAAGCCAAAGCAGACATGGGAGACTTTGCCAACATGTTACTGTGGCTGCTTCTGTCCATCAGAAATCTATTTATTTATTTTAACATTTTATAACATTTTATAACTACAATGATATTCTAAGCTATGCACAAGAAGCTCAATTTAATGCAAACAAAAATCAAGTACGTGGATCTGAAGGGGCAAAGAGCTTTGTCTCCTCTGAGTGCTTGGAAGTCTTCTTGGTGGCATGTTCAGTCTTAGGCAAGAGGTCTTAGTCATCAGAAGCCAATTGGACAGTGGGGTCAGAAGCAGGGTTGGAAGGTGCCAGAACAGAGACTGTTTATACTGCTTCCCTGGAAAGTCCCCCCACCAATTCAGTAGAGAGAGGAGGCCTTTACCAAAAGCATAAACTCTAAAATGATAATTTCCTTAGCAACAGTGCTCAGTCTTTTGCTCCCCAACTAGACATATCAAGCAATAACCTTGCCTGCTTCCACACATGAGGTACTTTTTAAACATTACCTACTATGTCACAGGATGGGTGGTAAAATAAAATGATTTTTGCAAAATACAAATGGAGTCTAAGCCAATTAACTGAAAATACTAAGAAAATGGAAGAAAAATGAGTAAAATCACTGAGCTCAGAGAGGACTCTCAGATAAAGTTCTCTCTTATGTTGCAAAGAACTGAGGAAGACACCACTTTGCCCCTTGCGACAAATGCATGAAAGGCCTGGCTAAACTGTTGTTCTGTCCAGTTGTTCTTAGGCTGCAACTGTCCTCAGCCCCAGCCAGCATGACCAAAGGGTTAGGGATGATGGGAGCTGCAGTCCAGTAATATCTGGAGGACTACAGATTAGCCACTCCTGCTTTAGAAAGTTCCAGAGATGCTCTGATAGGCACAGGCACTACAAGCCCTGTCCCACTCCACATTCACAACATAAAAGCATTAGCCATGTCAGTTTAAAAAACAAAGCAAAAACCTGGGTAAAATTAGAATCTAAACAGTTATGTTCTGAAAATATTGTTGGTACCAAGCAGCTTTCACTCAGCAGGTGTTCCTTTTTATAATCTTATCATGGTTTCAGACAAACAATTTAGTGGTGAAAGGATTAAAACAATTTTTGTGGCACTATAGATTTCTCCTCTATGTTTGTAACTAGGACACCTGGGACTGATTTGCTGTCTCCTTGTATGTTCCAGCAGTGCTGACTTATTTGCCTCACGAAATGAGGATAAGAGGCTAACTCCGCTTGTTTAAAATTGCAGGCTCTTGGACCACACATGGTTCTTTCCTCAGGGAGGAAAAAAGGCATTGCTTCTAGGTTGGCACATAGCAAAGATGAAGATCATAGACATAAATCATGGAGAGTGAGTTATTTCACATGTTGAATGGATTCTTAAAAGATGCAGCATACGCACTAAGAACAATCCTGTGGTAGTTGGTCTTCTCATAGTACCATATGTATGACACTTTCTCAAACATGGAAATTGTTTGTAGTGTTGGAAAATGTGTATAGTGTAATATATGAAGTGAAATGAGAGGGATGTGAACATCTCAGGTTCATACATCAGGAAGCCATGGTGGTATTTGCTTCCTGATGTGTACAAGCCACCCATCATATATTACAGGGCACACATTTTTTCCTACTCAGAGATGATGTTTGAAAAGTAATATGCAAAATGGCCTTGAGACATAGAGGAGTTGGATTAGGTTTGAAGCCAGAATTGATTTTTTCCATCTCTGACTTCCATGGGATATTTCAGCTTTCATCCCCAGACCTACTGTAAAGATTAAACCCAGCATTTTCCTGGCATTGGTACCACTGAGGTTTTCAACCAAAGTTTCAAAATTGTACCCTATAAATTTTTAGGCACTGCTTGTGGAGCAATCTGAAGTATCTAAACATAATTATATTATTTTGTCATAATTTTAGCTTCCTCTGTGCATTGTATTTTGCAATCTGTCCTTAATGTCTAAAATAATGACAGAGCTTAAAGTGGCTATAATCAAGAACTCTTCATTCTTGAATCACAGCATCTCTCCCTGCTGTTTACAACCTGAGTGCACCATAGTTCCTCCCCCACTGCCTTGCCTTCTGCCATGCATGTGGGTATGCAGATGGGCAGTTTACTAGCTTAAAATGTTTACACGCAGCTGTGCCATTCAGCAATGATTTCCTGCTTGGGTTTTATGCTGAGTCCAAAACTGACAGTCCTGTGTTTCTCTCAGAGGCTGACCAGAGCATTTATGGGATCCATTACATATAAAATTGCTGCGTTTGGCAGAGGCCAACATTGTCTGATGCAATGTTGCCCAGCAGGGCATTAAAGAGATGGAAATGGGAAGATGGCAAAGCTTGTCTTAGGATGCTTCTACCTAGCATTATATTGCCCTTTAAAAAATAAAAATAGGGGTGTATGTGATAAACAGCATGATCTCTAGCTTGGCACTATCAACCTGCTTCCTTATTACCACACATTTTGTAGGGGAAAAAATAATCACATGTGAATGCTGGTCATTCGGTGCTGCTTAAGCAGGGTTTATTGTGGATTGTCCCAGGGTCTAATGCTTTTGGAAGATATTGTTTTATTAACAGAAAGGCAGTGAGCAATAAAGCCTTTGGAATTTTCTTTAAGGCTTTTGCCAACACTAGTGACGGCGTGAGAATCTTACATGGAAGTCTGCCAGCCAATGTGGCAAATTAATATGGAGCTGGAGCAAGAAGGAAGGAAAAGGCAGGAGGATTAACACTAACAGAGGCCAATCAGAAGGAAGATGGGAAGAGCCAAAGTAGCCCATCTTGATTCTTCAGGTAAGACAGAAGCAGCAGCTGCCTGCTCAGATTATAACATAGGTGCCATCTGCACTATACATTTAAAGCAGCATCACACGACTTAAAACAGTCATGGCTCCCCTTCAAGCATCTTGGGAATTGTAGTTAGTTGAAGATGCTGTGAGCTCTGATAACTGTAGCTCTTTGAAGGGAATAGCAGTCCTCTAACAATTCTCATCACTCTCTGCAGATGGGGCATAAGAACAGGCAAACTGATAAAACCCAGATATTTTCCCTCTTATCCTGAATCCTATAGCTTCTCCAAGTGATTGGATTGAATTGTACTGTCTGATCCACATACAGAAAATAATTCAGCCACAAGTTGGTGAAAACTTGCAGTCATGGCAGCTGAAGCCTGCAGAACTCTGCAGGAGGAGGAATATAGTGAAGCAGAACAGAGGCAGGCCACTTACACACTGATGGCTGAAACAGGACTCCCTGGCAGCATAAAAATCTCATTTGAAAAATGTGGGGTTTGGCCTTATTGCCACGGACAAAGTCTCATGCAAAAGGTTAACTGAGTAAGAAAAACAAACTGCATGCAAAATCTGTTGATTTCTAAGACAAATCTAAAACAATTCTGGGGTTGGCTTTTTATTTTGAGGGCTAATATTTTTAGGACAAGGGTAATGCACACATGTCCACCAAATGAACATCTACACTTCATCGCACAGGAAGCTTCATGAATGTTTTCATGGAAGGGATGAAATTTCCATTATCCAAATAAAATATGTAAAATTAGCCACAGGCCTACAGCTTACAATATATTTATAAAATGTCCTTCATGCAGAGCAAGATTCCCGCCTCTGCAGAACAGGATCCCAAGAACTGGCGTTTAGCAAAACACACCCTAAATCCTGAAAAATATTTGACAACGCTGTTAGTAACAAAAACTGGCCCACTGTCATGCCAAAAAGCAACAAAACCAGCTACTCCAAAATCATGTCATACAGATAATTCTTGGATGGTCTCCTCTGCCTCCTAGTCCTCAAAATGGTGCTCTTTGGCCTGACCCCCGGCAGGGATGGACACAGCTATTGCTTATACTTCCTTGTACTGTTTCTTGCTTGCTTGAGATGTTTTTACTACAAGTGTCACTCCCATTTCACTGGCTGTCATTCATTTTTATTTTCTATGTTTAAAGTTAAACACCATAAAACAGTATTAATGAGTATTAGCATTTTAATAGCGCCTCGTGTGTTTTTTTAATACTGATCTGTGATGAAGTGTGAAATCTTTTATTGTTGCCAGCCCCCACCTGTGAAATCTGCTATCTTTTCTTTAGCACTGCTTACAGGGTGAGAGTGTTGCCCTCCTCATTAAGAAGAGCAACACCATCACTTATTTTCTCAGGTATAATAGTAGTTACAAAGACCAAAGCAACAGAGCAGAATTGTTCCTTTAATTTCAGGGTCTCCCTGACTGATTGCTTCATTTGAAGGTTTGTTGAGACTGTAGGTAGGGTTTCTTAACATACTGAGGGATTAAGCCTAAACAATTATAAAGTTACTTCCCTGGAGCTTTTGAAAAGAGCTCTTTGGTTCTTGGCTCAGTTCCTCTGTTGCCTCCCTCCCACTTTTTAGTATCTTTCTACTATTAATATCTGCCACTGCTTTGCCTTCGCCTCTCAAGCCAGCTGCACCTCCTATGGGAAGTTCACCTGACACTTCTGGAGAGCTGTGACTTGATATTGCTCTGGTTTGTCTTTTACACCACCATCTGGTAATATTTGGCTAGAATTTAAGTAGAGATTTGGCTAGGTTTCCTACCTCTATTATGACCAGGAAATTCACATTGATCTTAATAGGAATAGACCAGTGTTACACCTATAGCAGTATGGGTTTCTAACCGACAGATGCTTGTCAGTTAAGTATTAATCCCGCCAATTCAGTCCTGATGAGTTTTGCAGATTCAAAAAAATAAGAAAGATGTAAGTGGGGGCAGAGGGAGGGAGGGAGGGACAAAAAAGTAAAGAGGATAGAAGAAAGAGAAAAGTTAATTATGAACCCTGTTGGTACATAGTTCATGGTTCTCATCGTTTTAAGGGATAAAGCCAAATAACGTTTAAAAATGCCGTGTAAACCAGGCGCACTCTTGTTGGATCTCAACATTATTTTCTCCTGATCCTTTGATGGAGATTAAAAATTTCCATGTGAATACAAATAATGAAACAACAGTTACTTGGAGGTTTCCCCCCAGCTCTCTATTTCTCCAAACTAGAGCAACCAGTCACAATTCCCCTCCCCCCCTCAATCCCCACTGCTTTAAAGAGAGAAAAAAGTCAACTCACTTTGAAGAAAAAAGACAAAACAATGCCAAGAACAGGGGGATTAGGGAAATGATATTTATATCATGGACCAAATTAAAATGTCAATGCAGGAGGCGGGCAAACAGCCCCTACCATATATACACACCAAACATGTCTCTTCAAGGAAAGGGAAAAGAGATTTGAAAAGAGTTAATGCAGCCCCCAGTTAATACCACCTGCTTCAGACTCAGCACTCCTTAAAAGACAGGGTTTGGGTTGATTTCCCACAATATGGCTTTAGTGAGCACAATGGAAGAAGCCATTATTAGCTTCTTCTTTTTTTAACTTTCTTTACTGAGTCCCGTCTTTAAAACTTAGGAATTTCAGAGACATGCTAAGAATGCAGTGCTAGCAGATGTGCGTTATATGCAACAGTAGGGAAAATAAACAGGCATACAGTTTTTGGCCTGGACTGTGTGTACATCATTTTGCCTCATGTCTTTCCATGCTCACAGCTCCTGTTTGATCTCCTGGAAAAAAATGGGATCCACAAGTGTGGAGATTGCACTACTTTTCCATTCTACTGAAAAAAAAGTCACTCTGCAGTCTGAGAATAGATGGAAGAACCTCAAAGAAAATACAGGATGACAATGATGGATGGTGGTGCCATGAGGGTGTTTCATAAAAACAGTGAAGAAAGCATGGCAATTCCACAGTATATGTCTACTGTAGAAGCACTGGATAAAATCTATTATTTCCCTCATGCAGTGCTTATATTGCCACTGAAAGTGTCACATGGCTGTGGTTACAAAATGATACGTTCATCTACTGTTGTGTACCCGTTATATTACTAGTGATGAGAGTTTAAGTCCAAGGACACAGATCAGTTTGATGACTTCAGGGTCTCCATACAGTCTGACAGTTCTATGCCATTGAATTTTATAACACAGAACAGGTCCCCCTTAAGTGGGACTATAAAGCCATGTTCAGAGATGTACCATATCTTGGAGTTAGTTATTCCAGACTCCCATTCCCAACTATTCATTGTTTCTGGTAACAAATTCAAAAAACTAAACAATAATCTCACTTAAATCAAACTAAGGTGCTTCTTAATATACCCCAATGTATGCAAAAATGTCCAAAGGTACTCAAGAAGGTGGTACAGCCCCAGGAATGCTTGGATAAAACATTATTTGGAGCCAAACTGGCTTCAGACTGGTTTGGGGCCTGAAACTGACTCAGTTGCTCTGGTTGACCGTTGTCGGGAGAGAGACAGGGTGTGTGTGACCTTGTTGATTCTCCTTGACCTTTCAGCAGCTTTTGATACCATTGACCATGGTATCCTCCTAGACCACTTGCAGAATTTGGAAGTTGGGAGCACTGTTTCATGGTGGTTCTGCTCTTATCTCTGAAAGCAATTCTAGAGCATAACACTGGATGACTTCTGTTTGGTTCCATGAAAGTTCTTCTGTGGTTGCCCAACAGGATTTGATCTTGTTGCCCAAGCTATTTAACAGCTATATGATGGAGTCATTAGAGGATCTGGGGTGAGGTGCCATCACTATGTTGATGACATCCAGTTCTCTCTCTGTTCCATCAGTGTCAGGAGATGAAGTCCAGATATTGAAGTTGTGCTTAGAGGCAGTAATAAGCAGCATGTGGACCAAAAAACTGAAGCTAAATCCAGGTAAGATGGAGGTGTTGTTTGCAGGTAGTTCCCAGGTCTGGGACCAACAGCCTCTTCTGGATGGGGTTGCTCATATTTTAATATATCAAGAAATCAAAGGATTTGCATACAGTTCTATGATTCAAAATACTCAATATACCTACAACACTCTGAAATGACAGTTACAAAGACTGTTAAAATCTGACAGTGTGCACATCTGAAAGCTGCAAATACAACTGAGACCAGCTAGGAAACATAGGCACCAAAGAAATCTAAGTAGCGCTGAGCAGAGAAAAAGCTTCCTATGGAAGAGGTGGTGACTTCAGTGCCCTCAAAGTTTCATTCCCTTTCAGGTACTCTGTCCTCCCCTACTGCAGGACCACCCCCAACTCTGTAAATCTTCAGATTTAAGAGTTATTGAGATAGAATAAATGGGACTGTTTAAAATGTAGGCAAGTGTGAAGCAGTGGTGTCCTCATAAGTAGGAAGGAAAAACAACAACCACATATCCTTAATTGCACATTTACTTAACAGACAAAACTTCATATTCCACATTATAAATAATTAGGACATACACTTTGTTTGCATTTTGATTACTAGAAATATTGCAATTTGCTCAGTTTCTTCTGAACAAATTTGTTTCTTTATGCATTTTAATCACAAGGAAAGTATTCATTATACAACCTGATTTTTACAGGGCAAAAAAATACATTCCAGCCATACGGCTGACGTGTTCTCTATTAGGTGTCCACAGAGCAAGCTCTGTTTTGCAGCCATCTTTTCGGCATGCGAGAAGAGAGAGAAAGAGAGAGAGAAAGCATGCATTAAGCCAGGAGTTTGGCTCTGCCAGACCTCCCTCACAGTCTGTAGGCCTTGCCAGGAAACACAGGTGACAGTGTGAATGATAAAAAGGCATTGAGAAGGGAAAGCAAAGCTATGGGCTGGTTTAGTCTGGGCAGCATCTTAATGTAAACCTGCGGGGGCCTCTGTGTACAACATACCACAAAGCAAATCAAGCAGAAGCGTATGGACAAAATATACCCTCATCAACTGAAGCAGAGCTTCCCACCCCCTGGTAATCTCAGTATTCTTCATAGGAGGTACAGGACACATTTCAACTTTTCCCTCGCGGGAAGAATTTCAAACTGTAGTTGAGGTTGGAGAAGCGATCTTTTCTGGAACACTTTTCCAGAGAAAGGCAGGTCTGGAAGGCTGGCTGAAGGAAGAGGAAGGGGAACTTCAGAGGAAGTGGTTTATCAAAATGCAGGGTTTTTCAACCATTTATAGTTGTTTTTTAAATTCCTGTTTTTCAGAGGCACTAAAGGTGACAATTTAGCTAGTCTGAATACAAGCCAGCCAAGAGCTTCAGCTGGAATGTAACGAGCTTTTCAGCAGAGCACAGTAACCACGTTACTCAGCGAACTGCTCCATGCATAGCTGTTGAATCTCACTAAGGACAAAAAATTAAAAAATTGACAAAATAAGACAAAACTAATTCATCCGTTTTAAATTCTAGTTTGGTTTATTTAAGAATATATATAGGAAGGTAGGTTACTCAAGAGGAAGTTGTCCTCAAATCTTCCTTTTGTGATAGGTGCCTGATTCTATTTTGCTCTCCTTCTTGTTTAGTCAATGCATGCCCCCCCCCCCCGAATCAGGCTCAAAGGTTCATTTTACTAAATAATTGTCTACCTTAGCTGTGGAGTAGATGAGTGCCAGCATGGTATAATGGGCTTGGACCTTGAGCCAGCCACTATCTAATGGTCTAGCTTACCTTACAGGGTTCCTGGGATGATAAAATGGGGAGGAACATTTTGAATAAGACAGTTTCCAAAGCATACGGATTCAAAGCTACGTTTAAGACCAGCACCTTGAATTGAGCCCAGAAAATCACATAGAACCCACATGATAAAATCAGAGTGCTGAGCTTCTGTCAGCATTCTACATGCAGTATTCTGCAAAAACTGAAGCTTCCAAATAGTTCCACATAGAGCATATTACAGCAGCCTAATCTGGAGGTCACTACAGAATGCAAAGTCTGCCTTTCTCACAAATGGCTGTAGAATATTCAAAAGCACAAAGGCACAACAGAATATTCTCTCCCCCCTCTCTCTCCACAGCCCCCAGCGCCCCCCCAAACCTGTTTTAGGGGTTCTTGCAACAATTTGGAGCAGATTTGTGGAGAGTGCAGGGTATGCACAGCGGGAGGAAAAGTCCTGTTGTGTAAGAGGAAATCGTTGCACTGATGAGATGTGGGTAGTTGAATACAGTACTGCCCCTGTCCTTTTACCATTCGAGTGCATTGTACTGAAGGGAACACCCTGCATGTAGATGTATTTTTGAAGCTGACCTCTCTTCCTTGGCTGGCTTTTTCATGAACAAGTTAAGGTTTAGTAAACTATTATCTCTGCTGTATCACGTAGCAGCAATTTTTACTGATTTTCATTCTATCCCACTCACACCAGCTTTTTAAAAAGTAAAAAATAGAGTTGCAATCCTGAAGTTTCCTAAATCCAGACATTTGGCTTTCGAGGTGATGAGAGACACTGAAGTACACAACCTATCTCATTTACGGTAGTGACTACAGCAAGTGGTAATAAAAGCGAGGGTCCGTGGGCTCAACTATGGGCTGCTCCTGATTTTAAGGCAAATGCGCTGACTTTTTCCTACAAAGACTGTTCTAGCCAGGATTGCTCTCTTCCATAAATGGTTGTTTTGCTTCCTCTCTGTGGGTGGTCTCAGTTTCATAGAAGAAACACCACAAGTTAAAGAATACAGGATGTATCAAAGATGTGCAAGGTTATCCAGGATGGGGTGGGATTTGCAGATGCACAAAACAATATACACACAGAAGATACACACAAAAGGAATGGAAATATGTTAATTTTGTTAACAAGGAAGCCCCAATAGATGTGAATTAAGAGAAAGCAGGCACGTATTAGGTTTCTCTAAGAAACCAGCATGATTATTGGTTCAGTGTGGTATATCCCATCTTCTATTGCTACTGCTTTTGGGTGGGAAGTTATCAGTCATAAAAAAAATACACATTTGAGGGTTTGGATTTAATTTAAGTGTCTAAACAGCTTGCTTTGGTCTTGTCAGATACAGTTAACTGTCAAGCATTTATGCTGAACAAACTTCCCTCTCATTTGATATGTTCAGCTAGCAGAAGTCCTGTGGTAACTTCTTAGTTAAAAACAATGAGCCTTCCCATATCACACATGGCACCAGTGGTCAACTAATTTTGGACAGACTAGGTGGCCAGTGAACTTTTTGTCAATATGATCAATGTCATTTCTTGTTGTTGTTGTTGCTGTCGTCTTTATAGTGATTCAGTACAATGCCTTGCAGCTGTGTCTGCAACTGTGCAATCTGTACCAATGTTTCAGGAAAACTCAGTTAAAAAGTTAATGGTTAAAAGAACATAGCCATCACCAAGAAGCAGCTCTGACGCCAGCTGCATCTCTGAAACACAGCAGAAGGTCAAGGACAAACAGAGGCACCTCTGTGGTTCTCCTGCAGTTCAGAAATGGAAAGGGGCTGTGGACTCCTGCAGGCCTTCTCTGCACCTGCCATGCAGCTGGAGTTCCATCCACCTGAGGCACAGGCACAAAAATGAGCCAATGGGAAGGGCAAAGGCTTGTTTTAGCTCTTTGCTGGCATCGAGCAAGCTAAAGCAAATTGCAACCTTCCTCCCATCTTTTGGGCTGGAATCATCCCTCCACCTTTGTAGCTCTGTTTCTGGGAGGAAGCTTCTGGCTTCTCTCGTTCAGCAGAGCCCAGCTGATTTTTCATCAGGTGAGGGCTAAAAGCAAGATTGTTGAACACAGTGTCTCACCACAAGTATTTCCACTAATAGTGTGCAGGGGTGATATACAGACAGGGTTGTATTCAACACATCACTAAGCAAATCATTCTCTCCCTTTCCTCCTCCAATGTGCTTCCTAAAACTGTTCTGAGCGACCCCCTCCCCAACCCTCCAAAGCAGATTTGGAGATTGTGTGGCATAAAGGGGCATTTGTATCTGACATTGTCACTACAGGGTTGGCATAGGAGGTGGAAGAGATTAACCTAAGGAACAGAGGTTGGGTAGAAAATACTGCAGCTGCTAGAACGGGAAAGCTCAAGGGTTTGTTGTGTTTTTGTTTGTTTTTTAAGAGAAGAGGAATTTAGGAAGCATTCAAACCCAATCACAGCAATTAAATGGGGTTGAGAATCATAAAAGTATCTTCTCTCTGCCCACCCACCCTCGTCCAACAGTGGAAGAATCTCTGAACAGAAAATCCCACCTTATGCATTCCACGTAATTTCTAATGTGATTATTTAAACACTTAAAAATGCACATGTGATTTAGACTCTAGAAGACCTCTTTCCTTACCTGTTCTCTACAAGGAAATCTACCACACATTTCTTCAAGCAGTACAGATGAGCATCCATCAGTCCTGTCCTAATGTGCATTTTAGAATGCCTGGAAAGGGAATGAAAGAGAGTGAAGTTATTCGGCTCTGCATTCCACAGCCATTTTAAGAGCTCCACTTTAAAATCACTATATGGTAAAACTTTACAAGAGACATCTGTGTTCCCAAACCCTTGCTGCGGAATTAGTAGGGAGGTGAATGTTGATGGCTTCCATGACTAGACTGTGTCATACAAACATACACCTGTTCATCCATTGCCCTTATTCCATAAGTGCTGTAGGCTCCAGCCTGCAAAAGCTTAGGCCACAATTAATCCAATAGTCTTTGAAGATGCCACAAGACTATTTGATAAGGTGGTGGTGGTGGTGGTTGTTGTTGCTGTACCTCTAATACAATGGGTATTCTTCACGAGTGTTTTGCATATATTTTCTTTATTTTTTATTAAATGCAGAAACCAAGTTAATATGAACTGTAGTAAGATTTCAAGTTAGGTATACCAACATCACTTTGCTAGTTATTTCTATAGAAACAATAATTTTCTCATATACTATATGGGATTCCCCCCACATGAATACATTTTAAATCAGGGTTTGTTTCTTCTTAAGAGACAGTATTACAAATGTTGGTGTTGGTGGCATCCATCTGTCTTGAGAGACAATGGGAGTGCACCTCTGGAAGTGAAGTCAAACCATTGCATTAGCAGCGCCAAAGTGACCTCCTGGGGGCACAAGTCTGGGCAGTGTGTATGGTGGTCTTGAGCTGTGCACACAACATGGACAAGAGGATCATGACATGCAGAGGAGAAACATGAAACCTAGGTATTTTTCTGTTTGTTTTTTGCTAATGACCTGCATCATCACTTTAAATTCTGCTTGACCTGCAAATGTTTTTACACAGATAACTCAATCAAAGCAAAAGTAAAATACTACATAGTGCTTCATGTTCAGTCCTGTCTTCTGCACGTAAAAGGAAACATGTACTGTAAAGAAACTAGAATCATACAGTTTGGCACTGACTTATGAAACCAGGCTTACCCAATGAAGCAGCATAATCAGGGTCAGAATCTAACCATGAGGGTCAAAGCAGAATATACAATTGGTGGATCTTGAATGAGGCAAGATGATAGTTCCAGTTTTGCTCTCTCAGCAATTCTGCTACTTACATCCATGGGATAGGATTCTATTATTTATAGCACAGTCCTATTTCTAAAAAAAATGTTTAGGGGTACTCTCATTTTGACTCAAGAAAACCACCATTTTATAGTTCAAATCAGGAAAAAGAAATATAGTAAATGGACAAAGATTCACCAAATGTTTAGGGGTATGCGTCCCCCGGCGTCCCTCCAGAAAAAAAGCACTGGTCCTATGTAGGTTTACTCAAAAGTCCCACTTCTGTGTTCAATTTTCAGTGAGGTTTAGGGTAGATCCAACAAAGTTAGAAGAATAACTTTCTTCGCCCTTCCACCTGCCTTGCTACACCCAACCCAATCGGCTCCAAAAGTTTGGGGAAACCTCCAGACGAGATTTTAGGAAGTGCAGGGGGCACACAAGGCAGGAAAGGACAGGGTAGTTCCAATGCACAAACAGAAGCCATCTTGCTCAGGTAATGATTTTGTAGGATACAATCCATAGTTCCAGGTAAGTGTACAAAGGATTGCACCTTGAGAGTACAAACTTACACAAATTTACCTCTGAGTAAATCACACTGAACAGGGTGGGACCTGCTTTTGAGTAGACATGTGCTGTTAGTGTGACTTTTATACTTACTAAAAGTTCCCAGAAGCAAGGTTACTCATTCACTTAAATGGCAGATTGCACCCTGTATGTTGCTTTGACATGGGATAGGAGACTTCACTGAGTACACAAGGAACTTTGGACTGTAGCCAAAATATTGGTTTTTTATTACCTTCTGCTCAGAGAATTTGGGATAATGTATAATTGATTTCTGGGTCAATACCTGTAGTATCCTTCCTATTTAATTTGTTGGTTGAATTAAACGTTTCAGCCAAGTGTGGCAAGTACAGAAACTGAAGAAATTGTTGGAAATGAAACTTCTTCTTTTCTCTTGTAAACTGGAGACAATGTGCTGGAGAATTTGGAATTCTCATATGTTGCCACCCCACACAGCTCTGCTCAAATCCAATGCAGCTGCAGGTCACATTTCAACAACAAAAAAATCCCATATGCATTCCACTAACAGTATAAAGCAGGAAACACCTCCCTCATTCAGAGTAGTACACCACAAAAATAACGAGGTTTTTGTTTATATCTGAGCTTTAAGAGAGCAATTCCAGAAACTGCAAGTTCCTACATGGCAGTATTGATTTAATTAGCCTGAATAGCACATTTTGTTTGCGTTAAAGACCTCCAACACATTTATTAAAATGGAGTCATAAATGTTAACTGCTTGCTCAACTACTTAAAGATGACCAAGTGCGGGGAAGATACTTCAAAACTCATTTCAAACTCCTTTATAAGCAAATGCAGCATGTTTTAAGGGAGTTCAAACTATATTTAATTAAAAAAATTACCCAGTCAGTCAATCAGATCATACAAATCTTGCAACCCTGCCAACAATCAAATACAAATTAAAGTCATGAAAGAATTTATGGAAGTACAAACCCTGAAGCACTGCAATTCTATTCCTGGCAAATACGACAACCTTCCGTGTTAAAACAAATCTAGGCAGGATTAAAAGAATATTGCCCTATGGAGTTCAAACAAGTATGGATCCTCAGAGTTTTGAGGCTAAATCTAGAACTAAACACATCAGAATAGAAAAAATAAATATTAATAGAATAATATTCAGGCCTCTTAATTACCGTACGCCCTAAATTATCAGTTTCCCTCCTCTGATCCAACACAGTGAAACTAGAGCACCTACAAAACTGACTGATAAAGATTAGATTCCCATAAAATATGGAAACTCAACTTTCAAAGCAACAAGGGCCCTAAATTTAATTAACATTCAGTATCGTCACATATCTCTGTCTGAGACAGCCTCTCATGAGAGCACTAAATTCTTCCTTGCATAGAGGCATGAGACAAAAGTAGCACCTTTGCCTTTTATAATTTTAGGGATGGTGAGGGGGACAGAGGGGGCTTTAGTCTTAAGGTGCAAGTGTGTGTTTTAAAGACTAAAACCATTTCTGTTAATTTCACTGAGGGATAGTGGGAGAGATATCCTTAGTGCTGGAAAATAGCTGGAAGCTGTACAAGGTAGGGCATTATGAAAAGCTGCAAAAGAATTCTGGGGATGACATAGAGTCATAGACAATAGAGAAGTCCATAAAAAACACAATGGCAATCTTCTATTGGAAGACAAGACAAGGGGCAGGACCTAACTGCTTAAAAAATGGAGGGGGGGGGGGAGAATCATTTCAATAAAGAATGAAAACCCATGTTCTGACTAATGGATTCAAAGCAGATGGAGGTAGAAGATTGATTTTCAATGACTTTGCTTCTGTTTTAAGCAGTGCTTTTTTCTAAAAAAAAGTTTAGGGTACTCTCATTTTCACTCAAGAAAATCACCATTTTATAGTTCAAATCGGGAAAAATAATTACAGTAAATGGACAAAAGTACGAAGATTCACAAAATGTTTAGGGGTATGCGTCCCCCTAGAAAAAAGCACTGTTTTTAAGAGGCTTTCCCCTTAACAGAGACTTGAGCTATGGACAGACTATTGAGCAGTGGACGACGGAAGTGGTGCAAGGGATGAAAATCCAAGAACACCAACATATGAATCTGCCATCAAGTTTATCTAATTTGGTCCTGTTCTTTATGGAATAAAATTAAGGCTTCCTGGAAAAAAGCATCAGATACAAAGCATGCACAACAATGGTCTAGTAGCTATTCAAAAAGACATTTTTGAATATGGTGTTTTAGAAATGTAGAGAGAATTTAGGAATCTATTAAAAACTGCCATGTGGTCAAATACAATGGAACAAAAAGCTGGATAGGCATACATCAAGCACAAACAGTTAGTTTGTGTTGGTGCTGCTTCTCACTCAACATCTTCCCAGTTTTATAATGAACATTTAGAACTTGCAGGAATAATTCAAGAAGAGACTATATACACATTGCACTAATTATGTTAACATTAGCATGGAACATACTTGAGGTTAATAAACCAGTTATGAATAAATTTGAATATTTTGGGTGTACTGCCTTGACAAACACAGGATGCTAGAGCTAAGTCTCTAGAATTATGTTTTTACACAGTAAAAGTGGAATAGTGTAGTAACTGCTTCATGGAATATTTGCAGAATATTCTACAATGGAGAATTCAGCGTGGAGTCCTGAAGCAGCAGCAGTGTTATATTCAGTGGCATTAGCACAATAGAAATATCTGAAATGAACTGAGACATCAGTGTCAATGACATCTTAAAGAGGTGACGATGGATAAACAGGGCAAGCATTAATCAACATGCAAGAGGGGAGAGCAAGGATGACCATGCTAGTTCTGCCCCCATTGCTCTCTATGAGCTGGAGAGGGAACTTCTGTAGCAGGAAAACTTCTCTGCTTAAGTAGGCTCCTTGCAAGATTTAGAACCACAGAAAATATGGGTACTATATCATGCATAAGTAGAGAAGGTTCCCTGCCCCAGGAGTTATCCCTCCAATTCATGGAGGGAGACTGGGTGCTGGTGGTAGAAATTTGTACATGTTATCTCACACTCCCCTCTTGCATCTTGTGGAGATGTAGAAGTAGAACATATGAATAGGATAGTAGAGTCAGTTATATGGGGTAAGGTAGTCACAGAATCATAACGCAGCTCAAACGTGAAGTATGAGCTGGTTCACATGACCTGCTAAGCCAAATCTTGGGTTTTAATTTCATCACCAAAGTCCCTTCACCACTGAAAAAAAGACAGCAGTAGGGCTTTCCATCAAGAGAGATAACATAGACTGGGTTGAATGGGTTTCAAGGAGGAGCTAACAGATCTGTTCTACAGCCATCTCTCTCTGGACCAATTCAGAAAATATGCAAAAGCACTGAAAATAGGATACTTTCCCCACACTTCCAATTAGGGTGACAACTGGTTTTCAATATTGTGATATATCACCAGCTAAACATTGTGATATATTGCTATGTCACGATATCTGAAACAAAGAAGGAACCACGCAGAGGTGAACAGGAAAATGTCCTGGCAACTGCTACTACTTAGGGGTCCAAAACGGATAAATTATGATATTATCAATCACCTCATGATCACTTTGATCAGCAGGCAAGCCAAAACGCAAGCTGAAAATGCAAGTTGGATGGAACTATACAGAGGCAAGTTGCCAGGACAAGTTGTCCTGCTTGCCTCTGTATAGTTCCATCCTTATTTCAGACATTGTGGTAGATTGCAATGTTTACCTGCTGATAACACTGCAGTGTTTAGCTGGTGAGTTATCGCAATGTTCAGCTGGTGAATTATCATGATGTTGAAAACTAGATATCACCAAGTCCTTACACACATTGTGATTCGCAATATACAGTGGTACCTCAGGTTAAGTACTTAATTCATTCCGGAGGTCCGTACTTAACCTGAAACTGTTCTTAACCTGAAGCACCACTTTAGCTAATGGGGCCTCCTGCTGCTGCTGCGCCGCAGGAGCCCGATTTCTGTTCTCATCCTGAAGCAAAGTTCTTAACCTGAAGCACTATTTCTGGGTTTGCGGAGTCTGTAACCTGAAGTGTGTGTAACCTGAAGCGTATGTAACCTGAGGTACCACTGTATTGCCAGCTCAAATATTATGAAACAATTATCATGATGTGAACTTCAAACCGGTTTTGGACAATAAATCAATATATCACCCAGGCCTACTTTCAATTTAACTGTCTTAGGCTAAGCAGAGACCTCCATATCTTCCTACAGTCTTCTGTGCATACTCCCCACAGGAGAAGTCCCCACTTTGAATATTATGCTAAAACAAAGGAACAGGATGCAAGAGTCACCTGTGTCATCCTTTTTGGCACCTCTGAATAACACCAGGAGTAACTCTTTGATGAGAAGTGTTGTAGCATAGGGACTGGGATTGTATTCAGATTGGATCCACAAAACTCTTTCTACTGAAAGATGCTTTTATTCAGACACCTTGCAGAAAATATCCATGCGAATTGCACTAATACAAGTGATTCATGTACCTTAGGAGAGTGTCTTTCATCATAAGATTAGACTACTCTCTCACTACCTTCATCTCTGTCTCACATGGTCATAAAAATTCTTTCAGATGTGTGATGACTGAAGTTAAGGAACTGCCATAGGAAATAGGATTACACGGCAGAACTTCTCCTTTGAGGGGTTTTGCTGGCTTTCTTCTACGTTTTTACTCCAGACACTCAGTAGCTGACAAAAACTTTTATTCCTTTTTTTTAAAATGAATGTTGTAGGTAGCAAGCCAAAGTTGGTGGAATTATTAAGCCCAGATATAAAAATCCTTAAGTCAGTGCCTCTAAAACTGTGCCTTTGTTATTTTTCCTCCGATTCCCAAGCCTTTAGCACAGGTTATTAAACTCACTTGTTTTTCTGAAAACAATTAAAGTTGTTATTCAGTTTTCAGGATTCTGATAAGAACCCAAAATATTCAGCTCTCCACAACTGTTCAGTTTTATCCATACTAGAAAGGAGTCACTTCACAGAACACACACTATTCTAGACCCAGCAAACTCAAGCAGTGTGTTGGAAAATCAACCATGCTAAACATACACACCCATTACCTACAACAGCCTTCCCCAACCTGTATTCAAAATCACATCATCTCTGACCACTGGCCATGCTGGCAGGGGCTGATGGGAGTTTTAGTTCAGCAACAGCTGGAGGTTGCCTGTTCTCACCCTGGCTTTAGTCCATCTTCAATGGTAAGCACTCACGACTTCCTACATTTTTCTTCTCAGTTTCCTCTTTTTAAGTAACGTGAGCCATGCAATTGTAAGAATCCTACTCAGCTTCCAAAATGTCTATTATCTTCATATACCAATGTACTTTTCACAATGGCTGTATCCTAGCACTCTATTATTAAAGAATAGGTATATCAAGCAGAGGCCGGAGAAGGAAAACAAGAACAGAACATGAAGGAATGCTCTGTCTTATCGTGCAGACAGATAGTGAGGGGGACCCCCCAAAAATAATAATAATGAAAAAACCCACAGGTTAAAGGGCTTTGCCCAACACAGAATTTTAAATTCTGGCCTTCAGCATTCTCATTAAGTACACTTGCGGCTGAGAGGGTGAGCAAAAGTAAGACTGAAACACGCAGAAATGAAATAATTTTGACACAACCGTGCTCCAGTAGTCTGGCCATTAGGAGAAGAATGGAGCTGAATGTGGAAAGAATCCATTATTCTTTCAATAGCGTCTGGTGCAGTTAAATATGTGCTCACATACTCTCCTTCCTGAAAAGCTTAAAAAAATTCAATAGCTGCTTGGCCTGGGAAAGAGGTGTTCACTGAAACACTAACGCATGGACCAAGCACAGAGCAGTACTCTACCTGATGAACAATATGTTTCAAGTACTCTTAAAACCAAAGGCTGCAGGAGAAAAGGGAGTCTGAAGAGGTCCTGTTCTCAGGGGTTCTTTTTAGATATTCTATCTGGTGGCTGCCCTTCGGGTGAAATGTTCCAGTCACAACCCTAGCCCATTCTACTGCAAGAATTGAAAAATGGGGCCCCTCTGAAAATAATCAGGCTTGCTGAAAAGCCTTTCCTGCACAAATAGTTTTAATAATAATGCAAACAGAAATTGGCATCCTCCCCACCTAGGTTCTAGCTGAATTTATAGTACCCTGAGATTATGTTATTACTGTTCTATCTGGCCAAGACTCAGAGTTTCAAGTAGGGAGCTCAAAGATATTCAACAATGTTCACTTTATTTGACCATAGCATATCCAATGAGTGTGATGTTCAACTTCTAACACTTTAAAAATAAGTGACGCTTACAGCAGATGAAATGCAAGGAATCTGATAGTCCCTGGATTATTATATCAATAACTGCTGTATTATTTTAAAGCACATAAGCAGTTTTGACATCTTTTCTTGGCCATCCTCACAATCCATTATACACTTCAGCTAGTATTCAGTGGCAAGCAAAATTTGGCACCATTTTTATTCCAGTTTTATTGCAACAATTTATTTAGTTCTGCGTGTTTCACCCCACAATCAATTCCTATTTTTGAACAGCAGTTTGAAACTTTGCCCCCTTTCTTTTTCTTGGTTTTTTAAAAGGTTTTCCTCAATTTTCAGATGGCATCCCCTTGCCTTCTGCTCATCCTCAGAGTCAACGTGAAAAAGACACAAGATAATCCTATTGTACACGTGGGGAGCCAAAGATGAAAGGTAATGACTTGCCAATAATAGCTGAAACATATAGACAGTGGTCATGATCCAACAAGCTCCTTCATATGCCCACCAGATTTCTCTCAGGAGCATTTGCAATCCACATGCTGTACACATTTCGTATATAGTCTCAATACACTATTAACCAAGTTGAAGTGCATGTCACTAAAGTGATTGACTAGAGTTCTCCAGCTTACATCTGCCTTCCCTTCTGCTTTCCATTGTGTCTATTTTTAGATTCTAAGCCCCTTGTGAAATATACAGTTTGAGGAAACCATATATATTTAAATTATTTATTGATACATTCATTTATTTAAATTATTCATACCCTACATTTTGGTATGCCTATCCTTCCAAGATGTCTTACAAGTAATAATATTGTCATGGTTTTATTAATGTAGCAACTAACCACAACCTTCCCCACAGGATTATTGGTGGTAATAGGTCAGGGAGGAGGGAACAGAAGGGCCAATCCAGCTCTTCGCCTGATTTTCTCTCTCTCTTTCCTGGGAACATTCCCAAAGGGCAGTTGATAGTAGAACTGCCTATGAGGGCGGTGGAGGGGGGGGGGGAGAGAAGCAGTACAGTCCTGCTAGAACACGTATTTTCTTTGCTTACCTGCCTCTTTCATCTTCCTGCCTCCCACTTCTCAAATCCTTTGCATATGACAATTTGGAGAGCAGCTGGGGGAGGCTCCAAGGTGGTCTTTGCCTTCCTCCTTCGCTCTCTTCTTGAATCATTCTCCAGAAATACATACATACTTTTTTCCTACACCCGGGTTATTATTGTGTGGAAATACTTGTTTTCACTTATGCTTCCATCTGACTAGCCTAGAACCAGAACCAGACTTTTGAAGTGGCTTGTCTAGTTTCTTGCTCCCACAAAAGGCTTCCAATGTTAGAGGCAGTGCATTCAGCAGCTGGAGAGAACTAACTTTCACCTTTCAGTTGTTGACTATTTATGTTCCACAAGGCATGAAGATGGTGGCCATCAAACAGGGTAAAAGCTGATATAGTGTCTCACTCTTTTATTCCTTTCTCCAGTTACAGTACAACCTCTACTTATGATCATAATCCGTTCCGGAGGCCCGGCCGCTGGGCAAAACCAGACTCTAGTAGAGGCGCCATTGTGCGCATGTGCATTAAGCACCAGTGCACTTCTGTGCATGCATAGAGGCGGCAGCCGCTTCCGCGCATGCACAGGTGGCAGATGCTGCTTCCACACATGCGCAAATTGCGGCAAACCCAGTGTTTACTTCCGGGTTTCCCGCGGTCGCAACTTGGAACGTCCGCGAGAAGAGGCAGATGTAAGTCGAGGTTCCACTGCACTTGGCCTGTCAGGGAAACTAAAGAGAAATAATACTTGTGCATGCGCTCTCTCTCCTGTGCTACCAATCAAATTAATAATAAAACCACAAGAGCAATTCTGGTTGGGGACCAACTGAACAACAGTCAGAAGATGATTCAGTGGATTTTCCACCAATAAAAGGAGGATTTTAAAAATATCATCAGTAAATGTCCTAAATGACCTCACAAGCAATCCACTAGTTCATGTTTCCTGCTGATATTTAATTTGCTGTTTCAACCTGATGGTGCTGAGTTTCACCACAGTGAATAGCATTGGCCACACACAACACTCCCTCAGCAGCCAGTGCAGTAAGTGTAGCAAATTGGCATTATGTAATTCCAGTTAGTTCAATCAATACCAAATGTAGCTAAGTTTAAAAACAATGAGATCACTTTCGAGTATTCTTTCAAACTGCATGCATGTGTAGACAAAATGATTGGGTTTGAGTAACAGCCCTATCTGTCCTAGGCTTCTTGGAGTAAGGCAAATCAATAGTAGCTTGCAAAATGAAAATGAAATGATCACACAGGTAGCTGAAAAAATAAATCCCACAGGGGTGCAGGGGAATTCCTGTACCCACCTTAAAAAGGCTGTGCTACGGCACAACATTAGACATTTGCGGGATAGTAACAGAAGCTGCAAAAAGAGCTTCAGATGAGTTTAGTAGCAGTCTCGGGTCTCTCAAGGATTGAGGACATTTAACTTTTTAGGAAGGAACAGCCACATGCCTCACATTACTCTTGCAGTGCTTCATGTAATATTTCTTCTCTATTCTTATTCCTTACATTTGTCAATATATTTCCAGCCAGGGCAGGGGTGTTAACTCACTTTGCATTCCAGTCTGCTTTGCGTCATGGAGTTCCGCAGCCCATTGATGAGTAACATATGTCTAACATGTGGCCGAGAAGATTCAGGCCGTGTTCAAATAGGCATGGATAACTCTTCTGACCTCTGACTCAGCCTTCTGCGCCATCCCAGCAGCACAGTAAAATGCGGCTAGACAGCTTAGGAACAGTCCACTAAGAGGATGCTGCCCAAATTCAAAAGATCAATACTTTATATATCTCTCTCACACATACAGGCCTGTTCAAACTTAATGAAAAAGGAACATTTATGATTCACCAGTGTTCACATTCTCACCAGGAAATTTGACACTGCTTTCCCACCCTCAGTAGTGTCTCTTAAGATACACAGATGCACACTTGTACATTTGGATGTACCAGGAGCTCACATAGGCCAAGCTTCATCTATCAAATTTGACCATATAGAGTTCTATTAATATCTGTGTTACAGTAAGAGGCAGAAAGCCACCAGGATATTGTCTCCCATATGACCAACATGCAGCCGTTTCACACACTATAGAGAAGTAGGACGCTTAAATTCAACAACTCTAGCCCAAGTGAATTCCTTATTCCTTATTCAATTCTAGGCAAAAAGTCCACATTCTGTGTGCACATGCAACAAATAAAAAAATAATTGATATGTATGTGTGTGCGCATGTGCACACACACTCACTCATGTTCACAGAAGAGTGAAAAAGGTGGGCCATTAAGATGCTGATGTGATTCTGCAACTTTGGCGTTCATCCCAAGCAAGATCTAGCATGCTACATATCTTTTCAGGCAGCCAATGAGGATACATCTGTTTAGCTGAGACTTCCATTATTGCAAGGGTTTATAGCTAATTTAAACTAGTTAATGAGGTTTTGACTTTTTTATATAGTTTAAACTACTGAAGTAGTTTCTAGCTTGCTTTCAAAACATTGGACGCCCCCCCACACATGCACAGCTGTTTGCACTTGAGGGAAATTGCTTTGGTATTTATTATTATTGATCCAGTCTTCTCTAAGCACTGCAGCATCCATAGATAGGAACATAGGGGCCTAATCAGCCCTTTCCCTCACATTTCTTCAGGTATGCATGGATTTTATAGGAATACATGCACAGCTTTCAGTTCTACAAAAGAGCTGATGTGCAGAACTGCAATGGGGGAAGGGAGAGGGGCACATACAGAGGATATACAGTGGTACCTTGGGTTACAGACGCTTCACGTTACAGACTCTGCTAACCCAGAAATAGTACCTTGGGTTAAGAACTTTGCTTCAGGGTGAGAACAGAAATCGCACGGCGGCGGCAGCAGGAGGCCCCATTAGCTAAAGTGGTACCTCAGGTTAAGAACAGCTTCAGGTTAAGAACGGACCTCCAGAACGAATTAAGTTCTTAACCCGAGGTACCACTGTATAGCTCAATAAGAGGACTTATGCTTTGCATGCAGAAGGTCCCAGGTACAATATTTGACAACACCAGAAGTTTTGTTCTATTGCTTATTATTAGTGTAAGAGTTTGTGTCAACATCAAATAGGTAGGTCCTTTGTTTATGCATTTATGTATTTATTTATATTGATAATGCAAGAGATTAGGGGGTCCTGAATTTGGTTGGTTGCATTCAGTTGATTGTAATGTAGCTTGTTATATGTGTGTGGAGGGGGCAGGTTGTTGGGTCAGGCTAGCCATATTGATTTGTATGCTGTTTGGGGGGTGGGGTCATTGTCCTGTTGTGCTGTGTATCAGTCTCTACAGCCACAGCAGGCGCTGTAACCTTCCAACAGTTTGACTTCACCCCCAAAGGCACATTCCTCCATTGTCTTTTCTGAGACAGTGTAGATGGATCAATGGTCTGACTCTGCATGAGGCAGCTTTCTGTGCACCTTTGAGATCCCTTAATTTGAATAAGGAAACAGGACAACCCTGAAGTATTTGGTGTCACTACCAGGATCAGTTCATAGCATTGATGCCAAGTACAAATAGTGACCCAAGGTACCCCCCAAATTTGAAGAAAAAAATATGCATCCAAACACTCACAGAAGGTGCTCCATCACAAATCCACACTCTGCAAAGGAGGTTAGAGTTAAGGCAAACTGATGACTCACTCCATGGGCACATTATTGTAAACTCAGGCACACTGCCAACTATAAAGTTTGATTTCTTAAAGAAGAATAATTAAAAAAAATATCTCTTCCAAATGATTCTTTTCTGGTAATTTCCCCAGGATATTTAGACAGAGCTTGTGGCTGTTGCAGGCAGCTTGGGACAGCAGTGTACCAAGAGCATAGTAAACTATATTTTAAAAATCAGCACATACTCTGACATGCAGAGAATTCCATCCTCCAACCACTCTGAATCTACCAAAGGGGGGGAGGGAGCAGGGTGGGTGGGTGGGTGGATCTTTTAGCTATTTAACATGCCCTTCTCACTAGCTACCCCTTTTCTAATCATGGTGATTTATGATGCCTTGGAGGAAACCGTAAAAACCTCAACTTTGACATAAAACCCAAAATTAACCTGAAATATGTACTTTATAGCAGCTACACTCTGTTATGGTATTATGCTCCAAAGGTACAAAAGGAGTCAAGTTGGCTTTTAGAGAGGGAATTTAAAGAGAAGAGCGTGGCAAAAAAATTAAAAATGTTGCAAGTGAACCCAAGGGTTGATGTTTTCTTTTGTTTTAACTTAGGTTTTGTCTTTATTTTATATTCATTTTAAGTGGAGATACCAGAACCAAAAGTCCCCATGATCTACCAACATTTGTGTGTGTGTGTGTGTGTGTGTGTTGCTGCTGCACTTAAAGAGGTTTTCATCTATTTTCCCCACATTTAGAACCTCAAGAGGACTATTTTCATTTGCATCTTAAAGTGAGACAAGGGAAAGGGGGGGTACCCCAAACACCCTGTTTCAAATACATGATGAGCATGATCTTTTAAAAGAAGGCTGCACTGTCACTTCAAAGCCATTCTTGCAATTACCCCATACATTTATATAGGAGGTATTCTTTTCTGTATGAGGTAATGAGTAGTCCGGATTGTCACTGTGATTTATTAGCACATCCTCTGGAAGCAGCACTGCACCTGCATTTGCACAGATGGAACACCCACGAAGGCGGATGGTTTATTAGGGACAGCTCATCCTCAAACAACCCAGCAGCATTTTAAAAGGAAATGCTCCAAATTTAGACCTGCTCCAACAGGTGTCTTTTACTGTGTTTCTTTGTGCAACCATAAATGTCTTAAGGTGAGGCAAACAATTCCCTGCCCATAATAATCACTCTTTGAAAACAAATATATCAGCCCCCACATCCTTGAGGGGGGGAACGAAGGCCAATGGAATTCTCATTATTTCCTCAACCCCATGGCTTGCCAAAATGCTTTGCCAAAGTTTGGTGAAGTGAAGCTTCTGTGGGGTAGGAGGACACTGAACAGAAGTCAGGAAAAATGAGCAGGGCTAGCTGCTGCCCTGCTTTGACCAATAGGGCATAAAGGGTGAGGGTGGAGGTGGTGCGAAGGTGTCAGAGGCAAGGGATCCAGAATGAAATGGAGTCCTAGGTCACTTTAAGGCAAATATGTTTTCATAGACACAAAAGAGGGTACCAGGATATATTTTATCTGTGACCTTAAGAAGATTTGTGCAGTACATGAGTAGATGATAGGCCTAAATCTCGCAAGCCTAACTCTGTGTTGGATCTACGACATAGAATTTAGAATTGAGTTGTGCGTTATGTGTGTAGCTCTATTTTAAATATTGTATCTGAGCTCATCAGATTCTATACCAGAATAATATTGACCTCTAAGTAAATATTGCAGACATTTCAATTTTCAAAATACAGGGGGGGAAACACAACAGGATCCTCACCGTCATTATTTTTTTTAGAAAGTTAAGATCTCTACTGCAACAGAACCTGAACAGCTACATGTTAATGTTAATTTATGTTAATTTATAAAATGCATATAGGGCTTAATATAACAAAAAATCTTTAAGCAGCTTATATAAAATATTCAGTATTATCACTCACTATTTCAACAAGTTTGGTCTCTTCCATGTAAGTTCCAGCAATTTTACAGATAATCACCATATTATGCTCCAATTTCTAAACAGTTTGGAACCTGGCTACCTCATGGATTGCCTTCTTCTATATAAACCTGCCCATACAAGTTACCTTTGAAGGCCTGGCTTCAGACTCCCATTCTGCCAGAAGTGGAAGGATGATGGCACAAGTTTGGTGCTTCTACTGAAAAGACCCTAAATTAAAGAACATCTTCCTCAGGGAGCCCCACCTTTCTCCTTCTCTGTTAGTTTTTAGACATCAGGTGATGACAGTTTTAGTCAAGAGGGTGTTTGGGATCAACTGAATAAACTGCTGCAGCTTTTAATTTATTTTAGTACTGTAGTTGTTACTGAGGACATTGGTTTGTTTGGGGGAGACAAACCATGAGCCCGGGTTCAGATGTAACATTTAGCCAATCCATCATTTAACTTCTTGCAGTGCAGCAACAGCAAGGGAGAAATAAAACAGATGCAGTTTTCCAAATATGCACAAGCACACATACTCGTTAAACTTAGCCATGGTTTAGCTTAGTGTCATGCTCAAACTGAGCCAGTGGCTTACAAGGTTTAAGTAAACTGCATGAAGGAAGCAGTATGTTTCCCCACTCTAAGATCTAATTGAGAAAAACTTGCGGTGGTTCTATCTCTAATTCAGTTGGTAGCCACAGAGGAAAGGGCACTCTTGGTGGTGGCTCCCAGGTTACAGAACCAGCTTTCTGTCAAGTTCAGGAACTTGATTTTTAAAAACAGACTTTTTATAAAGTACCTATTTATTTAGATCAGGGGAGACAATGTGGTGTGCTTCCAATATTCATGGACTCCAAATCCCATCAACTCAAGCTACTTTGGTCAATAATCAGGGATAGTTGGAGTTGTACTTCAGCAACATCTGGATGATACTTTTGATGTTTAAAGTGCCTGGTTTTATTTGGGTTTCTTGATTGCTGTTTAGTCTCTTTGCTCACAGTTCCTTCTGACTGTTTTACTGTTGTATTATATTTTGTTTTATTTGTTGAGAATTGAAAGGCAAGTTATAAAAATGCAACAAACAAACAAAATATGGGTTGAAAAGAAATGCTTGAGGCAGAAATAGGATTGCTGAATCCTCAACGCAGATGATTAGGCATGCAAAAGAAAGACAGTCTGAAAGCTTAAACGAAACCCAGTGGCTGTGTTGCTTATGGTATCTTCACATTTAAATCGGTGTTATTTTCTATGAAAATCAAGTGGTTTTCTATGAAAACCAAGTCTGTGCCCCACAGACAAGATAAGTACAGTCAAGAAACAATAGGTTGCATCCAATGAAATAATCTCGTCTTGCACAACAGAACATCCCCTCCCTCTCCTCATTCCATGTCCCTCCCCCAAATTTATTCAGATGTTTTGAGGAAACTCCAGAACAAATGGGGAGGTTACATGGAGGGAAGAGAGAAAAGAGTAGTTCTGTTATGTAAGTGGGAATCCACACATGAACAGGACAACTTTACTGGATACAATCCAGCTGACTGGTAAGACAGTAAGTTGCATTTGGCATATGAGCTAGCAAACAAGAACTGCATCTACAACACAACATAATCAAGAGAAAATCCTCTCCAAAAAGTGATACAGACAATTCAATAATAATAGAAACATAGAATTGAAAATTGGAAGGGACCCCAAGGGTCACTTAGTCCAACCCCCTGCAATGCAGGAATCAAATGCAACCATGCTGATTAAGAAAGGGAACTGCATGTGTTATCGCACACTAAGAAATATGGTAATTGTAACAAGTGAAAAATCAGAAGTCAAATGTTCAACATTAATCCATGGCAGAGCAGCAGTCTAGGAATTTGTTTTAGACACCATTTAATACAAATGATGCTGAAGGAGGGGAAATATTTGTGAATAGTCTGTATTGGCTGTATTTCTAAATTATATAACTATGGTCTGTTTCCAGCGCTAGTCCTACTCAGAGTAGATCCACTCAAATTTATGAACATAAATAACTTAGGTCCATTAATTTTAATGGGTTTCCTCTGAGTAACCAAATGCAAGGCAATGCTCTCCACTCAAGAGGCAGAAGCTATGTAGGTATTTCTTAAGGAACCCTCCTCTGACTCCAATTTAGCTACTACCAATTATTGCTTGGGCATAGAATTAAAATTTGTAAGGGACAGAATATACATCCAGCCCTACCTATATTCCCACAACTACCTACAGGAGCTATCCTTTATTTACCATTACAACAAGTTCCTTGCTTTTCATTTCCTTTAACAACCCAATCTGTTTTCAGTACCCTTAGTTATACTCTCCCACTCCAAATGAGTTGGCTGAAAGAGGAGTCCCAAAGCTTACTTCTGAAGGATAGATCTCTTAATGACAATTTCTTCATCCAGATCCGCTTCATTGGCCATGAAGAGCAACCTCTTTCCAGAGTCATCCACTCCAATGAAGTCACGCTGTTCCACTGAAGTAGAAAATCATAACACAAACATTTTACACTTCTGTTTTAATGCAATCTAATGATAGATATTCCAGCTGAAACACAGCATATATAAATGTCAGCAAAGTTCATTCATCAAAGCTGAAAGAATTCCTGAAAATTCTGGAGCATACTCATGCCATTCAAGGGAGGGGAGGCAGAAAAGCTTAGGAAACGATATGTGTCACCCCTGAAGCTACCTGCATCTATAATTTGGAAATGATATATGTAGAGAATGCAACCCACAGAATACTGGGTGAATTTTAGATAGAACTCCTCCCATACATTTTTGGCACCGCATCACCGCTTTAAAATTTGCCTCATTAAGAAACAGCAATAGTAAGGTTGTCATCACAAGCCACTCTTCTCAACATAAATCAGATTATTTTTTGACATGGTTCATTACTGTGGAGCTTTTCATTTTGTACAAGGATATTCTTCAACACCTAAAATCTTGGGCACATGCTTTGGTTTCCAGAATAAATTCTTGAAACAAGTCATCTCTTTAAAAGTGACAATACAAAAGTGAAAAGGGCATAAACAGCAAAGTACAGTATGGGTCTCAGGGTGGTGGTAGCTTTGTTCAAGAAACTGTTTACTCTGCCCAAGAAGAATCAAAGCAATCCATTCTAGATTCTGGCAAGGCAAGGGTTCCAGGATATAGTGGCACCCTGGACAGCTCCAGAACAAGAGAGATCAAGTGTTGTTTCAGCACCAGTGAACTTCCAACAGAGCCTTAAACTGCAGCCCTGACTAGTTAGCACTCCCTTTTCCTTTGAAGGGGCTCAATCTACTTTAACAGTCCAAAAGAACAAGAAATACTGATTCCGCTAGGACTTCTGAACTGGCATCTATAGTGTGAGAGCAGGGCAACAAAACCTCCTCTAACTGGAGATGCACAGGAACAGGCTCCTCTAGTGTCAGAATTTCTGTCTTTAAATGAATATTTGGGGCTGACTCTGAAGGAAATTCCCACTCTGAATCCCAGGCCTCAAACCCTAAGATGGGGAGTCTGACTATGGTCAAGACATTAATAAGTGATTGATAACTGTTCAAACAAACTAACATACATACTTTGAATTTTTCCCCCTGTACATGTGGATATTGGAATTTTTTCAGGACAATGTGGCAACAATGCTAAGATTACAGAGGGACTGGCAGACACAAATATAGGAAACCAGACACAAACATGGAGAACCATTTCAGCTGGCAGATTCTGCTCCAAGTTTGTGAAAACTGTCATTTTCTGCTGGCAATCCCTGTGAAAATGACAGGACTTTAGGATCAAGAGCACCCAATTTACCTAGCTTTTTCTTCCCTTTATGTCCTGGTATAAGCTCTGTAGGTTCATAAGCTTTCTTCATCAACATGGAGAGTGTGGCATCATTGGCTCGGAATAAGTCCACTACTTCATGGAGAGCAACATCTGTAATCAGATCACAACTCAAAACCAACACATCTGTCTGTCAAAAGAGAAAAGAGGGGGAGAGATCATACACATGCAAACACATCTGAAATACAAACTGTCAAGGAAAAGTCAATGTGGAAGGATATCCCAACAAATATTATTATTTTTCTGGAATCTGCATCAAGCTACCAGAGTTACCAATGGACCATTCCACTAAGACATTTTACCTGTGATACTTACTTATAGCATACAAAGCTTAAATGATTGTTTTCATTTTGCATATTTCTGCTGCTGGTGCACTACCCAGAATCAGTTAAATCGTTCACCACTTTTTATCAGGTTACAGAACACTAGAATCGTATGGAAGTCCCTAGTTAAAACTGCTACGTTTCTTGGCTCAGTAGTGGAACATCTATGATTGCAGAAGGTTCATTCCCTGGCATCTCCAGGTAGAATAAGGGAAAGACCCCTTGCCTGAAACCTTGGAAAGCCAGTTGGCATACACAATACTGAGCTAGAAGAACTGAGCTTCCTCTGTTCCCATGCTTCCTAGTTTGTGTGCCATGTGAGAAAATAAAGTTTACTGCATTTGATTCTCTCCTGACCCCCAAATTTCAAGATCACAACTTATCCACAGATAAAAGGAAATATGCAAAACATTTTAAATAAATGGGCATTCATTTAAAAAGCCCTTTTGTTTAAATCTCATTTAACAGGCTGTTTTTAAAAAACAAATTAAACCAAATTTCACCTATCTTAGTTTAATTTTCACAAATTCACAGGTACGTTATAGCACAATGATTTCTATCCAGAAGCATTTCTATCCAGAAGTAATATCCACTGAACTCAATGGGTGCAAAACTCCAGGTAAGCCTAAGGTTGCAATCCTATACACACTCACCTGGGAGTAAGTCTCATTGAACTCAACAGGACTTAGTGCTGAGTAGGTATGTATTGAATTGCACTCTCTCCGGGCAAAACATCTATCCTATGTTGCTTTGCACTGAATAAGGGAATATATGAATTGCTGCTTTTGAAACCAACGCACTGCTTCAGAAAGATATATTTACTTTGAGGAGAAAACAGGACTGAGCTTTCACTGGGTCTTCAAGGAATAATTGTTAACACCAGGCTACCACTTATGAAGTGTAAACTCTACAGAGATAGTAACATAACCAGAAGAAACCAAATTGTACAAATTCCAGAGAAAATGTGTAAGTGCACTGGTAAAACTGCAAATGTTACTGCGGCGTTTGCCTCCTAGGTGGGTCATAAGGAAAGGGTTAAATGAGTGTGATGTAATTGGCCAGAGAGAAACTGATAGGAGTTAGAGTTGGAGTTGTGTGAAAGTCAGTTGAGAGTTGGGAGTTGGAGAAGGAAGAGGGAGAATAGTCTGTGGGTTGGTCGAGTTGTGTTGTGAGGGAGTGAGTGGAACTGTTAGGTGGAGTCAGATAGATAGTTGGAATAATCAGTTTGAAGTTGTTAGGAATGTAAAGGTAAAGGTACCCCTGCCCGTACGGGCCAGTCGTGACCGACTCTAGGGTTGCGCGCCAATCTCGCTTAAGGGGCCGGGGGCCAGCGCTGTCCGGAGACACTTCCGGGTCACGTGGCCAGCGTGACGAAGCTGCTCTGGCAAGCCTGCACCAGCGCAGCACACGGAAACGTCGTTTACCTTCCCGCTATAAAGCGGTCCCTATTTAGCTACTTGCACTTAAGGGTGCTTTCGAACTGCTAGGTGAGCAGGAGCTGGGACCGAACGATGGGAGCGCACCCCGCCGCGGGGATTCAAACCGCCGACCATGCGATTGGCAAGTCCTAGGTGCTGAGGTTTTACCCACAGCGCCACCCGCGTCCCTGTTAGGAATGTATAGGACAGTAAAAGAAACTAAGATTAAGAAACTGCCAAGAAAAATTAACTGAAACCATAAGTTTGTTCATGCCTATAAAATAAACTTGATTAACAACTGTCTGGGCTCCGTGTGTACCCGAGAAAAACGGGTTGGTGGCAGCAAAGAAAGCAATCACAGTGGTGGCACAGGGTCAATAGACCGTCAAACGTCCGGGGACCCTGTGTGATCGCCACAGTTACCATTATCAAAGTACCCATGTCCCTGCTAAAATGCTGTTTTCCAAAGATAATGTTCTTCCAGTTGTCCCCTGCCCTGCCTTCAAATCAAAATTACAAAGGATAAAACACCACTTGTCCGCTTCAGAGCAACCCTACCTCAGCACAGAAGTGATCCCTTGTACAGCAGAAATAAAATTCCACCATTAACTTTTGACAGTTGCAAATGGTCATAAGCTAATCTTGAACAGAGTGAAAAAAACATGGCAGTGTTGAAATCTGTGAGTGCTCGGCCTGTCAAGTTCATTGTGACAGCACCAAAAAAAACTGTCGAAAATGCTTTAGCAAAAAGTTTACGGCGTAGTAGCCGCTGTTAAAGACTAGACTGTTCTTTTTCCATTAGGAAACCTCTTTATTTTAAAATTGAAAAGAATTCACATCCACGATGAAAACTACGTCAGGGCCACGGACATGCCTTTAGAAACAACTATCTGGACTTGTTAACTCAATCGTGCAATTATTTAACTATGTACTTTAATCTGTCACCCTAGTAAACTGCCAACAAGGCTTTCATAATTGCGAACAGGCTTCTAGTTTTAGGATGAACTTTGGCAAAGGCTGAATGCAAGACCCCCGAGGAGCACAAGGGAACAGAACCACCAAATGTCTGGTTGCCATCTGTTCTACCCATTTACTCTCTCAATATGTAAATAAACGTCAGAGAGCACAGGGACCAGTGAAACACACGGTTGCTAAGTAAAGCCCACATTTCTGCCTCTCCTCCTGATGAGCAGAGCAGTGGCCTCAGATGCACGCTGAGAGTACACCATGAAAGGCTCTTTTGGGATTCAACAGCCTCCCCTTTGAAACACCAACACCCTCATAAATAAAGCCCTTACTGTCTGATGGATGCCCTTTTTCCAACGTGGAACCCCTGAAAGAATAAACTAATGGCTGAATGAAAAAATAAACCAGGCGAGCACCCTAGTAGAAGGGTGTATTTTCCTTTACTTTCAATAGTTGGTGCAGTAGAAAGAAAATAAATGGTACAGTCTGTATTTTTTAAACTATATAATACAAAAATTTTCGTGATGAGCCACTGATTGGAAGACAATCACATACAGAGTGCATGCCCACTAGGAAAAGGGGGGGAGCGCAAAAATGTGGCCCTACTGCTTGATTTCATAAATTCCGCAAACGTTAAAATCCCAACAGAGCAAATCTTAATTAAAAATGTTCCATACCGGATAGATCAAACCCCAGTTATTAAAAAGGGACGCAATAAGAAGTAACACTGATGCTGAAGTGGGCTCTATGTTTCAGGTTCAGCCAATGCAAACAGAAATAAAAATCATGCAGAACAGCTATACTTTCATAACATAGTTTGGGGAAGAGATATAAATTATACCTGTTGTAAACACTGGGATCTAAATATTCAAAGTATCATGGGAAGCCCCACAGAAAATATAGGACCTCCCAGATCACCTATAATTATATATTTTTCATTACTTATATAAACATCCTTTATTTGACACTTGTACATGAAAGCTGAACAGAAACATGGCCTTGCAGGACATCTAGTGCAATCCTCATAAGTTGAGAATGAAGGAAGACTAGAGTAGTGTAGCAGCTTCAGAATGCTAGAATAGGACTTGGGAGACCAGGGTTCGTATCCTAACTCGACCATAAAGCTCACTGATGACATTGGGTCAGTCACTGTCTCCTAGCCTAATCGACTTCACAGGGCTGTTGTGAAAATAAAATGGGGGTGGGGGTGTCATGTATGCCACTTTCAGCTCCTCTGAGGATTGAAAAGGCAGGATATAAATGTAATAATAAAAAATAAATAAACTCTACAGTCTCTACTTCAATACTTTCACCAAGAAAGAAGCACAATTCTGGTGAATAGTCCCATTGCCAAAACTGCTTTTACCATGAAGAAGTCACTCTTAATGTTCAACCTGTTCAGACTGTGATTTAAATCATTCAGACCTGCTCCTCAGGAAAATGTTTGTATTACCCCCACTTTCGCTACCCTAGGTCCTTGTTAGATAAATAGATCCCAATTTCCTTTTAGTGTATCTTATTTATTTATAGGCTTATATAGTACACAATAAACAACTTGTTACCCACAAAATCACTTAGGCCGAATTCCTTGGAGGAAAAGTGGGATATAAATTTAAATTAACAACAACAGTAACAAACAGTACAACCCATACAACTTACTTACTTAACGATTTACTGCTCTTATTACCTAGCTTTTAGTATTTGAATTTTTCTATTTTGGATTTTAAAAATCTTTGTCTTTACTCTACTGCTTTTTATGGAAATTGTTGTAAACCACCCTGGAATTTTCAATGAAGGGTGGCATATACAGTAAATGTCTTAATAAACAAACAAAATAGAATAAATAACCAGGATAAAAGGCCAAGACCTGTTCTAAAATATTACATTTCAAGCACAAACTTCCCAGCAGTTTGATTCTCAGGATTGTGATGTTTTTGTTTCTCTTCCCTATAAAAACTGCACTGCCAAAACTAGTTATTTGAAAGCAGCACATGCTACATATGGGGAACACCTGCAACACTCCCCCATACATATTCCTTTCACCCCATACATTTGTGCTTGGGATTCATGCCAGCTTAACAGTGGCTAGACTAAAAAACAGGGGAACCTGTCCATCCATACCAGCAAAGGCTTGCTTTTTGCTGCTAATAACCATGTCTGCAGAGAGCTGAAATGGGGTTTTGGCTGAGGAAAGGACAGGAAAGATGCAACTACACTCTGGTTAATCTAATCATCCCATTCAACCCCCAACTACACCAGAGAACTTTCTCTCTCTCTCTCTCAGGTCATTCTGGCTATTTAAAATCTGGCATGCTGCAGAAGTGTGAATTAGTTAGAATTACAGGGGGTAGGGTGGGGGAGGAAGAGCCCTGGTGAGCAAATACTCCCCTTGCCTGCCAGCCAAACATAAATCTGGAAGATTTAAATGCATCTATTAAAGTATTTATGTCCTACCTTTCCATTTGGAAAAAAAAATATGCCTAAGGTGGTTCAGATCATAATTTTAAAAAGTCAGAATATAAATACACAAGGGAACAAAGACAGGAAATGCAGATCTTAAAAAATGCCAAGAGGCCAAGCATTGGTCAGGTAAAAGGCCTACTGGAAAGGAAATGTCTTCATACAGGGACAGAATGCTATCAAGGAGAGGGCCAGACAGATCTCCTTCTCTCACTCACTCTTGAGTGTGCAGGGCAACAAGAACCACAAACAATTGCAGGGATAATGCTCAGCTGAAATGGAATGAAATACATCTTTTAAATCTAGATATTGATGGTATTTGAATTTGAAGCTATTTTTGGCTCTGTACTTTCTAGATTCCTAGTTGGACACAATACTGCTGCTGCTACTGCTACTGTTACTGCTACTGCTACTAATTTATTATTTATACCCCGCTCATCTAGCTGGGTTTCCCCAGCCACTCTGGGCAGCTCCCAACAGAAGTTGTAAGTTATCACTCATTTTAATATGATCTCACACTTTTGGAGTAATAAACTGATACACACACATGCAAGAACAAAGAACAAAGTTATCCTAAAATACAATTATTTGTTTGTTTATCCCCATTTTACTAGTGGTTGGCTTGAACAGACCATTTTCAGCATCAGTGTATTTTCCTCTCAGTTCACTGACTTACCAAGCAATGACTGATGCTTAGGAGGAAAGAAAATGTGTCAAGCTTGTTGTGATCTACAGAATTGCAGTAAGTAGGTCAAGAACTCAAATAAAACTTTCTTTCCCACAAACCTCATAATTCAACATGAAATACAAATCCTACGTTTCTTCACAGCACTGACATGGTCTAAGACTTATATAAATCTCATCAATGAAATGTCTATCAATTCAGCAGTTCCCCCAGACCCTCAATATGGGCTGTAGTGAGATCTTTATTCACCTGTTGAGCATCTCACACATCTGAAATAGAACTCTATCTTGACAGTGAAAACTCTCTACGTCGACATGAAAAAGCATTTCAATTAATCAATTAAAGAACAGGCGAAGTCCTGGCAGACTGGAGGAGGGCAAATGTTGTCCCTATTTTCAAAAAGGGGAAAAGAGAGGACCCAAATAATTATCGCCCAGTCAGTCTGACATCAATACCAGGGAAGATTCTGGAGCAGATCATTAAGCAAACAGTCTGTGAGCGCCTAGAAAGGAATGCTGTGATCACCAATAGTCAGCATGGATTTCTGAAAAATAAGTCATGTCAGACTGACCTGATCTCGTTTTTTGACAGAATTACAAGCCTGGTAGATGAAGGGAACCCAGTGGATGTAGCCTACCTTGATTTCAGCAAGGCATTTGACAAGGTGCCCCATGATATTCTTGTAAAGAAGCTGGTAAAATACGGTCTTGACTATGCTACCACTCAGTGGATTTGTAACTGGCTGACTGACCGAACCCAAAGGGTGCTCATCAATGGTTCCTCTTCATCCTGGAGAAGAGTGACTAGTGGGGTGCCACAGGGTTCTGTCTTGGGCCCGGTCTTATTCAACATCTTTATCAACGACTTGGATGATGGACTCAAGGGCACCCTGATCAAATTTGCAGATGACACCAAACTGGGAGGGGTGGCTAACACCCCAGAGGACAGGATCACACTTCAAAACGACCTTGACAGATTAGAGAACTGGGCCAAAACAAACAAGATGAACTTTAACAGGGAGAAATGTAAAGTATTGCACTTGGGCAAAAAAAATGAGAGGCACAAATACAAGATGGGTGACACCTGGCTTGAGAGCAGTACATGTGAAATGGATCTAGGAGTCTTCGTTGACCACAAACATGACATGAGCCAACAGTGTGACGCGGCAGCTAAAAAAGCCAATGCAATTCTGGGCTGCATCAATAGGAGTATAGCATCTAGATCAAGGGAAGTAATAGTGCCACTGTATTCTGCTCTGGTCAGACCTCACCTGGAGTACTGTGTCCAGTTCTGGGCACCACAGTTCAAGAAGGACACTGACAAACTGGAACGTGTCCAGAGGAGGGCAACCAAAATGGACAAAGGCCTGGAAACGATGCCTTATGAGGAACGGCTAAGGGAGCTGGGCATGTTTAGCCTGGAGAAGAGGAGGCTAAGGGGTGATATGATAGCCATGTTCAAATATATAAAAGGATGTCATATAGAGGAGGGAGAAAGGTTGTTTTCTGCTGCTCCAGAGAAGCGGACACGGAGCAATGGATCCAAACTACAAGAAAGAAGATTCCACCTAAACATTAGGAAGAACTTCCTGACAGTAAGAGCTGTTCGACAGTGGAATTTGCTGCCAAGGAGTGTGGTGGAGTCTCCTTCTTTGGAGGTCTTTAAGCAGAGGCTTGACAACCATATGTCAGGAGTGCTCTGATGGTGTTTCCTGCTTGGCAGGGGGTTGGACTCGATGGCCCTTGTGGTCTATTCCAACTCTATGATTCTATGATTCTAATGCACCGTCCTCATCACTAGACTTGATATGCCTCATACAAGCCTACTTCTACCAATAATATCAGAAAACCAAAGACTCATAGGAGGAATAGATGGCATGGTTGGTTGCCATGCTCTTAATGCTCCTCCTGGGAATAGGAGCAATGCTAGCATGAGAAGAAAACTCTTCCCACAAGATCTCTGACTTTTTACCAAATGGCACATGTAACAAAGGGAAATGTTGGAAGAGGTCCCTGCTGCATATGGTAGAAACCCAAACCACATAGAGCCACAGATGTGACCAGGAAGTACAGCTCCTTGACAAATATAGGACAACACCCTTTTAATTAGGCAGATATAACTGGATCATTTCGACTATTTGATGAGAGTTTGGAACATGAAGCTAGTATGCTGGAGTATATGCATGTGTTCCCATATACTTTATTTTGTTTTTCCTAAGTATTTCTCATGCTGTTAAGTTATTCTCTGCCTTGTGTCACTAGCTATACTCTGGCCAGCTATTAAGTTGTAGTGTTACAGCAATGGAAAATTTTTACATTTGCCTTCCTCAATGAGTTCTTAGTTGGGTGATGGAAGCCCTGACTAACACACAGCAAACCAGTCTTCATTATTTAACCTTCCCTTTTTGCTAAGACATTGACTATGAAATAATATTCTGTCAGATGGACTACCTGGTTTCCCCTTATTTTTTTCAAAGTAAAGTTTTTTAAAAGGCTCACAATCCTTCCACAGATGGAGAGAGAGGGGAATAATGTCTCAGAACAGCTAAACAAAGACCGAGAATCCAGATCTTGTTTGGTATGTACATCTTTTGGAGCCACATTGTGGAAAGTGTGATGTCACAGCAGTGGTCTGTATGCTGCTGAGGATCACTGATCCGTGTAGTCTTGGATGGAGCAGCTTAGCGCTTCACTTCCTCTGTTGAAAAATCTCCTTTCCAAACACATGATGTAAGAAGGCTCACTGTAACGGCTGGGAGGTGGAATCTGAATCTCTTGTACAGTTGACGAGAACTTGGTGACCATGGAAAGAAAAACTTCAAACTCATATTAGAGATATTTTTGGACTGTTTTGGTGGATTTTTTTTTTAAAGTACCATGAAATTCATCTATGAAGAGACAAATGGGACCTTTTCCTCCCTCACTTAGGAGTGAATTTTGAAAAAGATAAACAGAGCAGTTAGTTTTCTTAAAGCATTTCACCAGACTCCTTTAGTGAGGCTGAAAGGACATTCTCTGTACTTTAAGGCTGAAGTGCGTCCCTCTAAAATACAAATAAAAATTGCTTTGCCTCACTTACCTCTCTTGATGGCTCCATGGAGACTCTTGTGCTTTGCATATGATGTTAACACGTTGTATAGCAAAAAAAAAAAAAAAAAATTCAAAAAAAAAATATTCAAGGGATTGGCAGTGGAGTACATAACGTAAAAGAGTGGAAATAGCCCAGTTTGGAGCCCAATTCTGATAGTGGAACACATGTGAAAATCATTAGGTCACCAAGTGAAATCTGCATACATTTTTCAGGAAAGAGCCATAAGCAGAAACAGGCAGGAGCCTAACTATTTCTTTGCTAATGTTGCATATGAATTCATTCTCAAGTATTGTGGATTTTAGGCAGGGGAAACTCAATCTGAGAGGGCTGCTCTGGAAGATTTGAAGGTTAAGTGATATTATGCTTATTAGTTTTTCTAAACAGAAGTTTCTTTTATGGGCTGTTAATACCAAATTCCCAACACGTGTAATGGGGATACACAGTTGTATTTATCTGCTCTGATGCTATGCAAAGATCTTAATGGGAGACTTGTAGAGTCAGAATCATCAAGGCAAGGAAGATGATGGTCCAAATTCAGTTTGAAGAGAAGCATAATTGATACTGCTGTACAAGAGTAGAAAGCTGGATGGTTACATATCCTGGGTCTTCCAAGACTCTCTTTGAAGCTCTTTAAAGGTGGCATACATTCATTTAGACTTCTTAGGCTTGGAGTTGTCGTTATAAAGTATGAAGTAGTGGAATGTTAGGGTGATAAGAAGAGTGGCGATGGGAGTCAGCATTCCAGAAATGTATGAGATGGTAGGTAGCGTAAGAGAAGGTTCAAGGGTAAAGATGGAAGATGGAGAACCAAGATATAAAGTCAAGTGGGTCTTGTGGAGTAGCACTTCAGGAAAAAACATATTGGCAGCAGTGGTTTTAATGAAAACTGCTTTTAAATCTCAGAAAACTGAATGGTGAAATTTTGTCCAGGTTTAGACTTCCCACTTCCTGCCAGGTGAGAAGGGGGCACATGGAGTGATCTGGGAACAATGCCTCAAAACATAGGAAGGCAATGGATATCCTCCCACCCCAGCTCAAAAAAATTACTTGTACTGAGAAGTCAAATCTTAGCCCTTCACGTTGAAAACTAATTCTGTTCATAACAGCTGTGGTAATAAAAGTTTCCGCTTCATCACATGGTAAACAGATATGCAAGTCAAATTAAAACATTATAGCCAGAGTACCAGGTGGAACATGTGGATCATTTCATGGCCTAAGGCAGCAATGAGAAACCTGCGAACCTGCAAATGTTGTAGGACTCCAGTTCCCATCAATCCCAGCCACCATGGCCATTGGTGAGATATGGTAAGAGAAGGAGTTCAGCAACAGCTGGAGTGGGCTACAGGTTTCCTACTGCTGGCATAAGGTGACCTAGAATTTTCTTGAATTTACTGAGGATCCAACAGCATAAGTTCCATTGATTTACGATATATAAACCTTTAGAAATCAGTTCAGGTGGCTCCCCAAGAATCATTGCAGCTGCTATCCAATGGAGTCTAACATGTGCAGAGTCATGTGAGAATAATTCCTAAACAAAGTGTCTGGTAAGGCACCAAAGGGATGTGTATTGCAACCTCACTGAAACCCTTGGAAAATTGCTGTGTTAGAACATGGTTGTCTTCTGTTTGGCGTCATCTTGCTGAGGATCTACCAGAATTTTTTACATACAACACTGGTACATAATGCACATTTGTTATACTCCAGCCCACACCTGTGACATCATGGCTTACTCTGCTAGGTAGCATGACTTAGGAAATAGGATAAGAATGGCTGTGCACAATATCCTATCTAAACACACAACAAATCTGCAATCAAGCAGAAAATCCCCCAGACTTGAATTAAAGGGAAGAATAGATAAATGTGAGGAAACCACTTGAATTGGGGTAACAAACAATGCAGCATGTCTCCAAATGTATGTACCTTTAATGTATTTTTAAGCAAGACAGCTGAGTGCACATGAAATTAAATTACATGAAATTAAAAAACATTCTGATTTTTTCTAAGAACACTTAAAAATCACATGCTAAAGGTGACATGGCGGTCCCAATCCTGAAATTCTTTTATTAATTATACAAACTAAGATTAAAGAAGGGATTAATGTTTAGAAAAGACAACATTTCTTGGGCAGCTCTGGAACAAAAGCAACTCAAAATACATCTGGATTGTTTGTTGTGAATCAGTAAGACAGCCAATTCATATTTGTGTTTAAACTGACCAGGGGGAGGGTATTTTATTTGCTGTTTTTAAACATTTTGGATTTTTAATTTTGTTTGAAAAACATCACTTTTATTTTAACTGGAATATTTTGAAACTGTGTTTTACAGTCAGTTGGTGGGATACAAATCCAACAAACCAAACTGTTTTACAAGACTTTTCTCCACTTTGTTACTCAGCACCTGGGATGAATTCCAGAATATATTGAGTCCCCATTGTCTGCTTGCCTATTTGAAACCCTCCCTTGTCTGCATGACTGTTTGAAAAAGATTTTAACCAGTCAAACTGGGAAGGTCTAATGTATGGCTAGAGAAGAGAGAGAAGACAACTGCCATGAGGTAGCCACCTGAGATTCCAGATTTGAGGAGGCATTTGCATCAGCTGCGTGGGAAAGAGCAAGTAAACCATCTCATTTCAAAGGCAGCTTGTATAAAAGGATATTTCAGCAGATCGTGTCCCATTTTAATTACTAGGAAAGGCACTATTTGCCTTTGACCAGCTTTGCTAAAGGCTATAATAAGACACCACAATCTTTCACATGAGGACGTAGCACAATAATGGGCAAGGCAACCACTTAAATAAGTAGTTTAAGATTATGCATAAATATCTGAGAAAATACTTGGTTATTAGCTAGCAATGGTGTTTATGCAATGGAGATTATATAATTGTAACAAAATATCTTACAAGAGGGAAAGTACTGAAGGCATGAAACAGTGTGAAAAAGTTTGGTTTACATAGGCTCTGGTTTGGGTCCCCCCCACCCATAAATCTAAAACATTTTTTACAAAGCTGTTTTACTGATATCTTACACCATGAGAAATACACAAAAATGGTAAGAATCCATCCTTTTTGTTTCTGTGTTTCAAAAGGATTAAGTCTCTTAGAAAAATTATTAGGCATCTGGAGTGAACGTATTTATATTACTCGATTTGGGAATAAGGGTATTAAACAAAACAAATAATGGAATTAATATTTCACATTTATTTATGTACTGCATTTATATCCCACCCTTCCTCCAAGGAGCTTAGGATGGTGTACATGACCTACTTGTTCAAATGTTGAATTATCTTAAAGATGCTGTGCCCAGGGATTGACTGAAATGAACAGCAAATCTATTCACTGAAATTCACTCAAGTACAATATAATGGAGAAATAGTAAGTTCAAAAACATATCCATGACTTTACAAGGTCTGGCAGATTGCTAAAATTATAAAATTATTGGCTGCATATAGGCATTACACTATAGTTCAGTGAGACAAGAACAAGCTGCAGAAAACCTCTGGCTACCATGTTCTGCCCCTGCCTCCCCGCTCTGCTATGAAATTGAGATTGGATGATTTTAGTTGCACAGCAACACTTCAACCACAGTTTACAGTTTGGAATAATGTTAACTATGGTTCTTTTAAATAAGCTAGTTTCATAACTCATGGCACAAAGTTGACTTGTTTCAAACCATAGTTAGTCACAGTTTGTCAGATTTTGAAAATACAGTGGAACCTCGGGTTGCGAACGTGATCCATGCGGGAGGCACGTTCGCAATCAGCAGCGTTCACAACCCGCAGCGCCGCATCTGCGCACGTGCGTGGCGCAATTCAGCACTTCTGCGCATGCACAAAGTGTGATTTAGTGCTTCTGCGCATGTGCAAGCGCTGAAACCCAGAAGTAACCCAATCCGGTACTTCTGTATTCGGTGCATCTGTAACCTGAAAACGCGCAACCCGCAGCGTTCGCAACCCGAGGTATGACTGTACAACAAGCACAATAGAAGCAAATGCTTCCAAACTCCTTCTCACAGTTGCATTCGAGAGCAAAGGTTCACTGCAGCTCATTTTATCATACTAAATTGTGATTTAGCATGATGTACCATGATTAAAGAACAACCATTAATCTGATACAGGAAACCTAGATATGGGAAATCTAATACTTTTTTTTCCTATTTCTTATATTTATTTATTTTTAAGTTTATTTCATTTCTTCATTATAGAACACTTATTTGTACTAATTGTGTTATTAGCTTTTCCTTATACATAATTTCATTATCCATATCTACTAAAAATTCTGTTAAATGAATAATTTAAAGTAAAATTTTAAAATACAGTAATACCTTTATTTTCTCGTGAATATGCCGCAGTGAGTCTGCAGTCCCCATATCGGCATCATCAGTAATACATACAATATCAAGCTTCAGCTTCGTCTCCAAGTTTAGCACTTTCTGAACTTCTTTTGTTGTAACCACAATGACTTCTAAAGTGCAGAAGAAAATGTTGCATGAGTACAACTACGAAAAGTTATAACATTATTATGCTCGTCTACTGAACTAAATATGAATCAATCAAAGCTTGTTTTTCCCCAAGACCAGCTGCTATTGTGGGAAATCTAGAAAACCTGCTTTTTACTGACTAAAAATGATCTGCAGTAGAATATGTAAATGGTTAAATATTTTGTGGAGTTAAGTATTTTATGACATTAATTTTATATTTGTGACACAGGAGCCTTGCAGACAACAGTCTCACCTAAAGGAACTCACAATCAAAGTATAAGAAAGTTACCAAAAACGTACAGAGAACAAGAAGAAATAGTAGCACCTCTGCTCAGTGTGGCATTCCATGGACTTAAATGGACACTCTATATTTACATGAACAGATCATGTTTGAAACATGTGACTTTATAGGTACGCAAGAACACCTCACTCCGAAGAGTATCTAGAATGCTTAGTTTGGATGTAGGAAATACAGGTCCAACTCCTCCATTAGGCTATTAATCACACACCTTGGGTAAACCATCAACTCTCAGGGCCACTTGTTAGGGGTAGCAAAACTTGTTGGGTAAGTTTGGCTAATGTCTGATCTCTGGCAAGAGTACCTGCATGAGAGGAGCAATTGAAGAACATCTGTTTCCCAGTACCCCACTTTGCAGCTATCACATTTCAGGAGAACAGGGCCAGGAGCCAGATGACATCAATGTTTAATACCATAAGTAGTACCTGGTATTCCAGATTTACTATTGCATAGGCAGTAATCTACCTATAAATCCAATTTTACTACTGTGAATTGCTCTGAGAACTATTAGGGCAGAAAAGCAGTATACAAACAACAATTTACTATTTGAAAGCTATACCTGGAAAATGTTACCTATGCACTTGGAAGAAAGGTACTGTATAAGCCGACTTTTTCAGCACATTTTTTATGCTGAAAAAGCCCCCCTTGGCTTATACTCGAGTGAGGGTCCTTTCGGGCTGCTCTTTCCTCCTCCTCCGCCTTTGCCGCTGTAGGCGGTGGAGGAGGAATGAGCAGCCCGAAATCAGCCCTTTTGGGTTGCTTGTTCTTCCTCCGCTGCCGCCACCACCAGGTTTGTGGTGTGGTGAACAGGCTTATACTCGAGTCAATAAGTTTTCCCAGTTTTTTGTGGTAAAATTAGGTGCCTCGGCTTATATTCAGGTTGGCTTAGACTCGAGTAAATACGGTACTTTAAACTAACTGCAAGCCATAATCTGGTGAATCAAATTAAAATGAACCAAACTATTTTAGAGAAATCCAGATTCCGCATAGCTGCCCCATATTCAATAGTCTCTTGAGAGACACATATATTCTTTATATTTAATTGTGGTGGCAACCTAAAAAGATACTTACATTCAAATTTTTTCTGTGTTTTCATCACAGACGTTGGCCCTACAAGAACCCCAAAACTTTAAACTTTCTCAGACTCAGAAGGCATTTTTGAAACTTGGCACAACAGTTTTAAAACAAAAGATAATGCTGCTGATGTGCACTGTTTTGCTGCTTGCATGCCAAATCCCAAAAGTGAAAAGCAATAAGAATAATTCTGGCATATGCATCCCTCTGGATCATGACCATACTATAGAACACTCATATTTAACACCAATGCATATAACCCTACACTTAAATATAGGAATTACCAAGCTATATCAGTCAAGGATCAGAATATAAGAAAAGCTTTTCAGGACCAGAACAGAGATCCATCCAGTGCCACATCCTGTTCCACAGAGCAACCAACCAGTCACCTCTGTGGGAGCCCATAAGCAGGACTTGAGCACAATTCTCAAGCAATTCTCCCTTTCTTGTTTCCCAGCACCTGCTGTTCCACAACACCAGTTAAACACATAGTTTAACCATATGTTGTGTGATCCCCTCCCTCAAAAGCCCATTGAAGAGTAGGGTGACAGTCTGGGTTTATTTGGCCTGCATATATGAAGCGAAATCCTCCAATTTTTCTTCTTCTTTGTACCTCATTCCTACACCTGCTGCAAACAGCAGGTGTATGAATGAGCTTATGTGTAATTTGATCACACTACAAGTCATCTTATCATAGGCATTCTGCAATGTTTGGTGCTCACCTTCAAAACCAACTTGTTCCAGCAGATTGAGCGGGTACCATATTAAGGGTTTGTTGCCAATAGGTAAGAGAGCTTTAGGGATGCTTGAGGTCAGATCCATCATGCGGGATCCACCCCCAACCGCCATCACCACTGCTTGAAACTCCATGGCAAAGATCTGGAAAGACAAATTAGAGAGCAATCTAGAAACAGAATCAGCAAATAGGCAGTCTCCTAGGGAAGAAAATGCAGAGCTAGTGTCACCCTGAGGCAACTGCCCCTGAACTTATCTACAGGCACTGCCTTGGAGCACAACCATCACCCTAATCTCTTATTTACGGACAATTAACCCGCTCCCAACCAGGCTAACCTGCTCCCAAAGGATGTCTACCTCAGAAATGAACTCAAAATTTGAAACACAATGATCCAGTTTATAAAACCAGAGGGGCCAGAGCTGAATCTTCTGAGACAGGACAGGTTGTGGTAGCTCGGGAGAAACACACTTTTCATATGCTCAGAGGTTTTTCCTTTATTGCTTCATGCTGAATTTTACTTTTACTTTGTGTTTACAGTACTTGCCTTACTGGGTTGGCCTGGCGAGGGCTACAAATTCAGGCAAGCAAGCCAAAGGCGTCCCACAACTGAGCTCCGGTATTAAAGCCTGTTTGCAGCGCCCACGGACTTCAGCCCCCGGCCTCAAAAGCAAAGGAGGCGGGGTTTGATGATGTCCCCTGGCAACTTCGGCCTCTTTTATTATGCTGGGCAGCTGAAGACGGCCGAGGTCCCCCTTGCCCAGTCACAGCGAAGAAACCCCCGGTGGGCTCGCCGGGCCTGGGCGCCAGGGCTTCGCAGCCCAGCACACCCCTCACCTTGTCACCTGGATAGCAAAGGCTGCCGGTTAGTCCCCTGCCAGAGTGACAAGGAACCAATCGCAGTGACTTCCCCTTCCTTCAGGGTCGCTTCCGCGCCTGCGCCGCCGCAACGTGCATAGGCTCGCGCCAGCGTGTTTACCCGCGGAGCGAATCGATGAGCATCCCCTCAGGAAGAGCGCCGAACAACCAATCCTCCTCCTTGCGGGCGGGGAAAATAAGCCGGGCGCGAGGAACACCGAGCTATCGATTCCCGCAGCGGCAGCAACGCCGAGCTACCGATCTGCAGGTTTCTTTCTGAAGCTCATTCGGATAGGAGGAGCCCATTCCCAGCTGCTCGAGGGAGGGGAGGCGGGTGAGGTGGCTTGCTGCCTCTTGCTTCCCAAAGTATAACTCCCAAAGAATAAAATAGCGACTGTTTCTCGTTGGTGAACCTTCGCCCCTGTCCCGTTGTTAAACTGCAGCTTTCACCAGCCGCAGAGCAACATAGCCTGCGATGGTCAGGGATAATGGGAGTTGTAGTCCAGAAACATCTGGGCTGAGTAAAGCCGGGTTCGAATGGGGCAAGTCAATCCGCACAACCTGGCGCGGATTTATCTCTCTCTGTGTGTACTTGCCGTTGACTACTTTTGCCTGATGGGAAGCAGTGAAACTTGAAATCTCACGTTGTTTCAGCTTAGAATATCGGCCAATACTATCTGTATTGGCAGTGAGTCTGACTGGGTTTTGTCAAAATTGGCTCTGGAAGACATGCGTGTTTCTGAAATGTGAGCTTTATTCCGGCTAGTAGTAACCGAGGTTCAATATAAACACAGCTGCCACGGATTTAGTGACAGATGCAAATCCAGGGTTGTGGAAAGTTTTTAACCTTTCTACCCAGAAACACTGAAATATCAGAGAGGCTTTAAAAAACAAATTTGTTGGCTGCTCACTATTATCATCTCCAGAAAATGAGGTGAAAAATAAGATTCATCTTCAGCTACCGTTTCAGTGTTTTGTTTTTGTTTTTTGCATCGGTGCATGTACAGAAGGCTTCAAGATGCTGGAGAAGATAGCAAAATTAGAAAACAGGAAGCATATATACAGTACATTGACTCTAAAACAAAGAGTAACAGCACAATATAAAAACAATTAAAAAAACTGACACAGGAAACTGCAGTGCCAAAGATCTAAAAACTACTAAAAAGACTTTCCTAATAGCCTGTGGGAATGAAAAAGGGTCCACCTGGCACAGAAAGCCCACAACATGAATCAGTGCCATGTGAGCCTCTCTGGGAACGGCACTCCAGAAACATGATTTGGTTGCAGAAACCTTACACAGAAGTTAGATTATATCCTGTCTTTATTGAACATTTACTTCGCTTGAAGGGTGGCTATATAACATTGAGCATTCTTCCTGATTTGCCACTCTGGGGTCTTCCTGTTTCTTTTCAATGCATTTCCCTATCACTTTCCAAATCACAAAAAGTCCAACCTTTTTTAAGAGTGGATTTGCTGCACTAGGGTGACTGAACCTTTTAATTAACTTTAATTGCAGAAACCTTTGGTATGCGCTTAACTCTTTCCCATGAAATACAGTCTGGAAGTGACCAGAATGTCATTGTTGCTTCCTGGTCTGCAGAAAACCAGACTCAGTACAGCCGCTTGACTACAGCATTCCCAAGATAACTAGAAGCTTATTGTGGGGAGGGAGGTCGAACAGTTGAAGCAAGACCAAGAACATAACATTTAGGGGCTGAATCTCTGCTGAAGCTTAACTTTGCTTAACATTGTGAGAGACCACACAAGGCAAAAGAGCAGAGTAATTTAGAACCTACTGAGTTTCCACATGTACGGTAATCTTGCCAAGTGGACTGTATGTTTAGGTAGCAAGCAATATGTCACTTGGGTATGTGTAGGTTGGATATAATGAGTAAAATGGAAAGGAGTTATTTTAATGAGGAACAACACACTCCCCGCCCCCAAAAACCTGGTACCTAGGTATTATAGGTTGCATGCATTGGCTCCCAAAGGATTAGGAGTTCTCATTTCCTTCATCGGCTCATGAAACCTAGCCTATGAAAGTTCAGAACCAGTTACTATCTTGGTGCCGCCCTTTAGCTTTAAGCAGATTACTCCAATATCGCAAACATAACTTCTTGCCTGATGGAACAATCTGCCCTCTCCTCCCCCTGCATACTGTTCTTGGGGTTCTCCTGAGCCAATTTGGGAGGAAATGGGGATGCAGGGGGGAGAAGTGGGGGGAAAGCACCATGCGCTAGTGGAAATCCTTGTGTGCTTCTACTTATGGGGCTTAGTCGCTGAATCCTGCCCATACTTTGTGTTCTTACCTAGAGAGACTATAGATGAATTGTCTAAAGGCCAAAATTAGGCAACAGAAGTAATTTTGAGGGATAGCCTCACATTCTGCAGTATATTTGCATGTAAATTTTAATATAGCCAATGGAAGTACTGTAAATGGGGTTATTTTGTATTTATAACAGCAGTTTGGGTCTCATCACTGAATGGTTTCGAGCTGTGGTTCCCCAAGTGCCTTCTATATGGGAATGCAGAATGCTTATATATGCTCTGCAATAATCACTTAATGTTTCCAAAAGTCATAACATAAAAAAGAGTCAAGCTATGATGTGAACCAATCAAAAATGTTATGCTTCTGCTGATCCTATAGAACTGAATGTTTTTAAAAGAAATTAAAACATATGCAAACATGTTTTTCCATATTGTAAGATGTACATTAATGACAGAACTGACAACTTTTAAAAAAAACCACCTTGTGTTTATCTGGGCCAAAATCAGGACTAAATAACATTTAGGCAGGGCTTGTGCAAATGTGATGAATTAATGGCAGTTAGGCAAGGCAGTCCATCTCCAGTATTTCTCCTGAGCGAGCTCTCGCTGTTTTTGTTTAATACTTCATTTCTTCAAGGTTCCTCACATCTGGAAGCTCTCTGAACAATGTAAGTCTCCTGAGCATGTCTGTGCTAGAGTACAGCCAAAAATGGAATCCCCATCCCACATGAGAGTCTGATGTTTCAAAATTCATTTTCATCTCCATATGGAATGGTGGAAAATTTGAAATAGTAAACTTTCTTTAATTCAAAGACGTTTGGGCTTGGTACATAACACGCATTTGGAAATTCAGAATCATAGGGTACAATCCTACACAATAGCAGAGGTTAGGAAATGGATATGTCCGGTGGGTCAGGTCCAGATCTGGCTCACCCTCTAGTCCACCTTTTGATAGGTGGGTGGTAAAACATTTGCTCTCATCTAATCTAATGCATAACTGCACTGATTATCTCCCATGATCCTACACCCCTTTGCCCTGTGTGAATACTGTGTCTTTTCTGAACTGTATTGCTCCAACACTTTCCCCTCCCAATAGCAGGGAGTGCTGCCTCCCCCAAATATGAGGCACTCCATTCCAGCCAATGGCATTGTTGACCAGTACAACTTTCGGGTTAGGGAGTCTTCCTAAAAAACAACTTTTGGGGTGTCCTGGTTTTACTTTTTGAAATATGGCAACCCTACTGACCAGTCATGAATACTTTTGCCTTGCAGGATCATATGGAACAGAACAAGCGATGGCTGGACACAGTGTTTCACTGCAATCACCAAAAGAGAAGGAATAATAATAATAATAATTTATTTGTATCCCACCCTCCCCAGCCAAAGCCGGGCTCAGAGCAGCTAACAACAGGTAAAAATAGCACAGTGTACATAAAATTGCACAGTCAATTAATTAAAATACATTCTAGAATCAATTCAGAATCAAATTAATGGCAACCATTGGGTTAGAGTTCTATGAATATTACAGAAGGAGAGAGGGGGGTCAGACTGTGCCTTGGCCAAAGGCCTGGCGGAACAGCTCCGTCTTGCAGGCCCTGCGGAAAGATGTCAAGTCCTGCAGGGCCCTAGTCTCTTGTGACAGAGCGTTCCACCAGATCGGGGCCATGACCAAAAAAGCCCTGGCTCTGGTCAAGGCCAGTCTAACCTCCCTGTGGCCCGGGATCTCCAAGATGTTTTTATTTGAAGACCGTAAGGTCCTCCATGGGACATACCAGGAGAGGCGGTCCTGTAGGTACTAGGGTCCTAGGCCGTATAGGGCTTTAAACCTTAAAACCAGCACCTTAAACCTGAACCTTTACTCCACTTGGAGCCAGTGCAGCTGGCATAACACTGGGTGAATGTGATCCCGCGGCGAGGACCCCATACTCAAAGTGTACTCAAAGTCCCTGCAGACTCCTGCTTACTTCCTCACGCCTACTGTGCATGCAAATTCAGGGGCTATGTGCTCCAGCTGCTTCCTGTTTCCCATTACTTTCTCGATAGGTTACTTTTCTCACAGGTACAGGATCTATCCTGTGACTGTTCTGTGCAGGTGAGGAGGCAGACCCACCTCTTGACCCACAGCAATGCCCAGGATGCTCCCAGCTGTTCCTATTTGGAATTGTTAAACTATCTGCTCCAGGCAGGTTCCTGTGACAATTATGCAACAGACAAAAGTATACTTAGCATGCAGGTGGTGCTGTAAGGAATAGTGCACCATCCTTCTGTCAGCCAAGCCACTGTTCAAGGTACAGGAGTCCTGACTGACTGTCACTTCCACATATGGGCCTTTCCTGTTCAGGGATCTTCTCCATTCCAGATTTGACACTGCCATGTGTTTTTATTGTGTTTCCTAAAGGTAAAGGTACCCCTGACTGTTAGGTCCAGTCGCGGACGACTCTGGGGTTGCGGCACTTATCTCACTCTATAGGCCGAGGGAGCTGGCGTTTGTCTGCAGACAGCTTCCGGGTCATGTGGCCAGCATGACATGACCCCATGGACCAGAGCACGCCAGGCACTCCTGTCTTCCACTGCCTCCCGCAGTTTGGTCAAACTCATGCTGGTAGCTTCGAGAACACTGTCCAACCATCTCATTCTCTGTCGTCCCCTTCTCCTTGTGCCCTCCATCTTTCCCAACATCAGGGTCTTTTCCAGGGAGTCTTCTCTTCTCATGAGGTGGCCAAAGTATTGGGGCCTCAGCTTCAGGATCTGTCCTTCCAGTGAGCGCTCAGGGCTGATTTTCTTCAGAATGGGTAGGTTGGATCTTCTTGCAGTCCATGGGACTCTCAAGAGTCTCCTCCAGCACCATAATTCAAAAGCATCAATTCTTTGGCCACCAGTCTTCTTTATGGTCCAACTCTCAATGTGGAAGTGGTAAATAGTGATCACTCTCCCATACCCTAATGTGATCTGGCTTAATCCAGCTTTACGATGTGGCTCTCGAAGGGAGGACAAGAAGCTTGATGGGCTCAGGGGCAGTGGTCTCTCCTCTTTCACTCACTCTTTGGTTCTTTGGACTTCAGCAGCAGGGCCCTAAGAGTGCCCAGGCGAGACAGGAGTTGCTGCCAGGATGCATGAGGCAGCCCCTACCACATTAGGACCAGGGATCCCCCTCAGCCATGAAGCTCACTGTGAAACGAAGCTACCTTATGATGGCATTGTGAGGTTAAAATGGGGTAAGTGGGGAGAACTCTGTATGGGACCCTGAGGGTGGGATTAAAACAAATGTAATGTGGGTTGTATAGAAAATAGCCTGAGATACCACCAGCAGCCACCACTCCATTAATTTTTTTATAAACTTTCTGGGCAGATGAAAATGCCTGGTAGCAATCAACCAGAAGTAATTCTGGGAATGATGCGAATTTGAGGCACTCTGCCCTATACTAATATTATCCCTGGGCTCCTTCCCTAAACCATTGTCCCTACTCCTATTTGATTATTTTCAAACTCCAGGGACTTGTCCAAAGTGGCAGGGGCATAGTATGCAGTAATAAATCTTCCTTGGAATCTGCTGCGAGCATAATGTTGAAAACCAGAAGCGTTTATTGCTAGGTGCAGAAGTGACTATATGGGCAGTCTACAAGGGAACTTACTCTTGGGTCTTGTACTAGGCCAGCCTTCGCCAACCTGGTACCCTCCAGATGTTTTTGCAGTGCTGGTTTAGGCTGATGGGAGTTGTAGTTCAAAACACCTGGAGGTCACCAGGCTAGAGAAGGTTGTGCTAGGTGCATGCAGTAAAATTTGCCTTTTGCCAAAGTGAAACAGCCATTGAAAGACCTACATCCAGGTAGCTGGGATAAACAAGTAGAATAACAAGTACAGTGGTACCTCAGGTTACATGCGCTTCAGGTTACATGCGCTTCAGGTTACAGAATCCACTAACCCATAAATAGTGCTTCAGGTTAATAACTTTGCTTCAGGATGAGAACAGAAATCATGCTCTAGTGGTGCAGCGGCAGCTGGAGGCCCCATTAGCTAAAGTGGTGCTTCAGGTTAAGAACAGTTTCAGGTTAAGAACAGACCTCCGGAACGAATTAAGTACTTGACCCGTGGTACCACTGTACCAGATATTAAACAATGTGCATTGAGTGAGACTGCACCAAGCACCATGTCACCCTCTTAAGCATCTTGCCCCCAAAGGGGACATTCGCCACTGAGTGATAGCTGCTTAGCACTTTAAAGTCCAGGGGGGACCTCTTAAGAAGGGGATGACCACCACCTCCTTCAAGGAGAATGATACTTCCCCCACCTCCAGTGAAGCACTGATCACTCCCTGTACCTGCCCAGTCAACCCTCATGACTAGCTTTAAGAAGCCGAGATGGGCAAAGGGTGACAGTTTGCCAGTCACACGTTTTCAAGCAGTTTTTCTACATCCTTACATCACAACTGATCCAGTACAGATGAAACAGTTCACTGAATGCTTCAATTGGACTTGTTCTAACTATTTTTTAAATGAAACTGTACTATACAAGTATTTCAATAAATAAAGTAAAAATATCCATCTTTAATAAGAAGTTAGAGTAGCGCTCAACTGTCCCTTAAAAAAAAGTCAGACTTTCTGTGGTAAGAAGAAAGACAGAAGCAGCACAGGGGAAAAACAGGAAGGTGAAATATAAGCACCTAAGGCAGGGCGATTCCACACTAAACACCTGTTGTGGAAGCAGACTAACTCCCAGCTACTCACTCCCTCAGCCAGAAAACTTTCTAGGATTGAAACATTTCCCAAGATCTCCCTTTCATACGCTTTTGCAAAAAAACTATCAAACCAACTCCCAAGTGAGGGCACCAGAGGTTGGGCCCCTCCCCTTCCCAAGCCACATGGTTATTGATATTTGGTTCTTGCTTTGCCAGATCAAAACCGGTGCAGCCCACTCAGACAATCCCCATTCCTAAATCAGGCCATCCTCTCTCCCATGGGGTGGTGGCAGGAGTGGCAGTTGAGCTGTATTGGGAAGGAGGGGGGCCTGCACCCCTGCATGCTGACTCCATCCACCCCCAAAAGCCCTTTCTTCTCATTAACTCAGGGATCCTGTATACAGGAGAGAGAGAGAAGCCCCCTTTTCACTATTCTAATCCCCTTCCTTCTAATTAGGGCCTGCAGCCCCCTCCTCAAGTATGTTTCTCTTTTTATTAGGGAAACAGTTGCCAACTGAGGCAGGAAAACACCCGCCTACCCCTTTATCCCCTGGCTTGTTTGCCTCCAATTCATTCCTGGGGCCCAGTTGGCTGGGGGGAAACATTCCTATTTCCCTCAGTCTAAAGAAAAATGGCTGCTAATTAGTGGCATGAATAGCTTCAACCTCCCCACCCGCCCTTTACTCACCTGCTTGTGAGGAAGAAGCTTAGCAGGCATCTGACCATGAAGAATGCCGGGCAATGGCGGAGAAAGTGCATTAAAAAACCCCTGAGCATAATAATACAAAAGGTTAGTGCAAATATCACTTCTGCAGCTTCATGCAGCCTGCTGGCATCCAAGGAATAAACTGGAGTGTTACATGACATCATTTTGATAACTTCCGACAAGCACTTTGGTATAATCATGTTACTTTAGGTATCCTATCCTCTTCTTAATACTGATAGTAAAATTAACAGGAAAATAAGATTAAAGGATAAAAGCTAGGGCACTGTAATCAGCAAGGAGACCAATGCAAAAAGTTATCCTTTTTATAATCTATATTATTTTTTACTCTTGTATTTTCTCATGCTCATACCCCACCTTTCTTCCGTCATGGAAGCCAAGGCTGTGTCACTTGTGGATCTGAGAAGGTCACTCATCCGGCCCTCAGCAGAGCCAGGCCTACTTAGCCTTAGCAGGGTGGTACCCTGATGTGACTTCAGACCGCACCCTGAACTATGTGGACGTTATAGCTACTTCAGAGCTACTTCCACAAGGAAACATCTCTGTGGAAAGTCTCGTTAGTTCCCAGCACATCATACTGTAGTAGCGTTATAAATATCCTATCTCTGTGTGTATGCCTCCTAGAGGACAAAGCAGTGCGTGCCTCTGAACACATGCACAGATGTGCAGGCATGCAGTTGCACACACAGACACGTCCCTGGGGCCACACAGTGGGTGGTTTTGGCCTGGGAGAGGAGAGCGCACGCACAAGCGCACACCCCCCCCTTGCCCCCAAAATTGCAACTCCACAGTTGCTTACTCACCACTCCCTGTCTGTACGGAGGAATTGGAAGTGTTACCTAAGCCAGACTCACTGGGGTGCCTCACCCACAAACCAGCTGACTTCCTCAGCAGCGCTTCAGTCTGCCAGATGGTTATCATGGGAATGCCTCACGCTGCAGACAGCAGGGTGTGTGGAGGGGGACTTGGAGCAGGAATCCATTCCAAAGATTCATAATAATCATTACCTTTTCTTAAAGCAGCTTCAGCATGACTGGACGAGCCAAGGGGGGTAGGGAACGCATCCTGATCAGGGTGATTCATCCAGCTGGTTGGTACCCGCCTCTGCTCCCCCAGGCCCAATTGATGGCTAAGGGGCCATCAATCAATCACTGATCAACAGCTGAGATGCCTGTCTGTGCCAAGGAACCCAGTGAGGGACTGGATTTCTGATGTGAGCTTGTCTGGAACTACAGGAACAATCGCTTTCTCTCTCGCCCCATTACTGGGTGAGACTCCATCCTGGGAGGGAGGGGGCTGAAGAAAACTCAGAGGGAGAAAGAAAGATGTGCCCACTGTGTCTCATTTCCCAGCCAGACCCAAAATAGAGTGCTGTCCCAACATGCAGGAATCAGAATCCTGCTTTCAACAAATCTTGCCAGTCTTGGCAAGATTTGTGGATCCTTTAATGTGTAGACCCCACCCCCCACCTCGCTACTTGCCAAGAAGATTATTGGATTCACATGAAAAACATAATTAACACCAAAAATGGCTTGGGGAGAAAGAGAAAGAAAAGCAAGCAGCAGTTGTAAGTACACTTATTTGGAAATAAATTCTATTGAGTTGAATGGGATGTGCTCCTAATGTTGAGGACTTAGGAGGGAGAGAAGGACTGGAACACACACAAAAACACACACACCAGAAGCGGGTGGGGAAAATAAAGTAACTCCCCAAAGTCTATTTTGGTATATGGAGATTTATAATATAAAATAACATTTTGTACAAAAATTAATAGGAATTGCTACTTATCTATCCTAAAGTCAGCAAAATTCAAGGTAGATGTTAAATTCCAAATGAATTCAATAAAATATGGCTTCGTGCTAAGTCTAATGAGCTTTTGGAACTCACTGCCCCAGGACATGAGCAACTGTTTAAACAAATGAGGTGAAGAGTAACTGGATGGTGGCAGCAGACGGAGACAAAAATGCTTGTAGCCCAAAGAACAGTAGAGGGCCTTATCCATGTGCATATACTGTAAATATAACTTCCTTAAGTATTTTAATGTTAACTATGTTGGAGCTGTATACATGCCACAAAGCTATGGTACCTCGCACAAAATATGAATAAGTTATTAGTCATCTAAAGAAGTTTAGTGGACCATTATTTTCTTGACACCTGCCATAATGCGTAACAAAAAACTCCAAGGAAATTTTGAATTAAGCCTCTGTTCGGGGAGGGCCCCTCTCCCTGTTGCTAAAATGTTTCCATCTGATACATTGGACTAAATTATTATTATTGTGGAACGCCCTCCCACCAGATGTTAAAGAGATAAACAACTACCTGACATTCAGAAGACATCTGAAGGCAACCCTGTTCAGGGAAGCTTTTAATGTGTGACATCTTAGTGTATTTTTGGTCTTTGTTGGAAGCCGCCCAGAGTGGGCGGGGTAAAAAAATAAATTATTATTATTATTATTATTATTATTATTATTATTATTATTAGTATTAGTATTATTATTATTACAACTACTACTACTATTACTTGAATCTAGCAGATAGATGATTCACACAACCAAACTAGGAAAGTGGGGGGGGGGGGAACTCTCCTTGTTTGGTAGATTGACTTGGTATACTTCCAGACAAGGGCCTTATATTACAAACGGTTTACATTGCAAACGTTTGTAAAGATCTGACTGTAATGTGTGCAAGTTCGGCACATTAGCTTCCTCACATGCCTCTTTTTTAAGTCATGGATACTCATTGCTATTCTCCTGCATGTCATCCATACCAGTGGGTGGAGCCTTTCTCCCCTCCTCTCAGTTCTCAGCCCTCCACTATATTTTCATGCTCTGGGCATGTGCACAGGTATTTATTTACCTGTGCGCACACACCTTTAAAAAGAATAAATCCCTGGAAGTATACAAGAACAAACATCACCAGCCTTAATTACTATGTTTCATAATGTGCAAAATTGAGGCTTTGTTGTGGTGGTGGTTGATTGGGGCCGATATCCATTTTCATTTCCCCTTTCCATTTCCAATACTGAGAACTTGCATAAGAATATTTACCTGACTTGCATAAGGCTTGCATAAGAGTGATGAAGAGGTCTTGCATAAGACCTCCCTATGAGGTTGTTGTGTTTTTTTTTAAAAAGTATTCAATTAATGTATATGCTGCATACGGTCTCTAGAATAATCCCTCACACATGAGCAGTGTGGAGACAGTTCCTCCAAATCGGATTGTTTCAGTTTGGGATTTGCTTTCAGCATGCATCAGTCAGTGGGAATAGACATGCTTGTATCATTTGGGCCACCTGAAACAAATGAGGAGCAAACAGAAATAGGAGTAGAGTGATAAGGGCCACCTACCAAAGTAAATGCACTAACAAGCATCCACAACAGTGGTGACTTTGGATGTACAACAGTGGTTTTTCCATGTTAAAAGTATGAGCTGACATTTTGATGCTGACAGCATCAGTGGCAGCTGTGAAAAGCATGCATGCACAAGCAGCACTGTTTCCTCAATAAACTTACTTGGGAGCATGCCTGAGCTGTGAGGATTTGAGGTGAATGACAGACATCATTGCACACTATCGGATGCTGAGCCAGTCACCTAAGCATGGTGGGGCTGCCCTTGTCAGAGACCAAAGGCCTGGTTGTATGAAACATGGAGTTTCTCCACCCTGCTTGACGGTTCCTGCGGTGTCCTCATGGCATCAAGGAGCATGAACTCTGGAGCATGGATTCTGTGTCAAGGGAATCCAAAATGAATGTTAAATCTAAGACAGGAAGGAGGAGGAAGAGGAGCACAGATGCCTGCTGCAATGAGCTTACATTGAAGCAGCATGGAGAGTGGAGTGGGGCGGGTAGGGCTGGATAACAGAGGAAGGGGATGAAAGGGATAAATGTGAACACGTGCAAAAATACCCTGATTTTGAAGATCAGATTAGTGGGTTCAGCAGGGCTTCTAACTTTCAGCCCCCTTGCAAAAAGTGCTTCTGACTGTGTTGCCGCTCCCTCCACCAGCCCATGTGGATGGATTGCACAGCCAGCTTTCGCAGTGGGCTAACGGGAAGGACACTTCCTGCATTTGCATTTCTGTGTTGTGGTGGAACCAGGAGCACAGGAAACTGCTCCGGACAGGCCCTGAGGGAAGACTTCCACAAGGCTGTGTCTCCCTATTCACTGGGGGTGGGCATTCCCCTCACCCACCACACTCCACGCCTGATCTTTCCAGGCAGTCCATAGGCTAAGCCAGCTGTTTGATCTCTATGGGGGAGCAAGGAAGGGCTGCTCTGCCTCCATGTGTGGCCCTTGCACTGGGCCAAATTACTTTAAGGTGGGTGAAAAATCAATTGACAATTTGTTTGGAAATAGTACTTAGTTGCTCCCTGCCAACTTGGGAGGCTGCACTGAGTGAGGCCGTGTGAGGGTTGGTCACTGACCAAAGCTTTTACCTAACTATGATTACAGAGCAACAGGAAGGGCAGTGATCAAAACGGCAAAACAAGGTTGTAATTGTGCAATTGCCAGCACTTTAAATAGGGCTGTAATTCAGGAGATGTTTGATAACATTTTGGCAACTGGGTAGATATTTTACAGATGGTGAGCATTTAAAAATCTATTGTAGAGAAAAACAGAGTAAAAACAAAATTCTATCATATAAAATATGAGCAGGCTGACTAAACTTTATTGCATAAGCTGCTCTGTGAATATTGATATTGAAAGGTGGCATAGAAATTTTAAAAATAAAATAAAGTTAAGGAAGGATCAGTGTGTGCATATGTGTCTGGGGTGGTTGCAGCATGAAGACAAAAATATGATGGGTGTGTTGGTTCTGTCTCCAAAAACACAAAGAAGAAAACACTGAAAAGGTTTGTGGCAAATAGAGTGTGCCCAACACATTTTGGAGCCTTGCCTTTTTCAGAGAAAAAAGATTTTGTTCCACTTATTGTGGTAATTTACAATAAGCTACCACAATGAATGGAACAAAATCCTCTTGCCCCTGAAAAAGGAAGAATGTGTTGGGTACACTACATTACCCATAAATCTCATTTTGAGCAAAAATTCCTGAGGAGGCTTTGAACTCTTTGGTGGTGGTTGCTTTCAATTCCCTTGGCATTACCCCAACTTTTTTCCTGATCTGTGTCTTGCCTCTTCACAGGCACGCACTCACACATCTCGGGTTAATTATGTTCACTCAAATGGCAGAATAACTTTCTGCTCTGGACAAGTGGACAAGTGGTAAGAAGCTAGACTTTCTTATGGAGTGATAAGTGGTCAAAGAAGAAGAAGAAACAGAGATCAGTAATAAACAGATACAGTAGTTCTTGCAATGTTAGTGAACTACCACATGTACACACCTGCCATGGACTTATGAGAGGAAATTGTCAGGACAACACTTGAACATGCTTACTCAGAAGGAAATCCCAGCCATGGTCACTTAGCCCAGTCTACAATGTCATGCATAGAATAAGGCTAAAAGAATTATATGCAGCATCAATTTCAAGGATCACAATACTGTATACACCAGAGGGATTAGGTCTTCTGTCACTCTTTTTTCAGAGCTGGTCAACTATTCTGAACATTTAAAATGTGGCCAAGCAGCACCACCTGCAGGTAAATCTGCAGTATCGTTGACGTCCCAAGCAATGAGAGTTTACTATGGTCCAAAGTGGATCTGCAACACTGAGGCCAGGGACACATCTGCACGTTTAAAGCACTATTATACCACTTTAACAGCCATGGCTTCCTCCAGAGAATTCTGGGAACTATAGTTCATCAAGGGTGCTGAGAGTTGTTAGAGGTCCCTATTCCCCTCCCCCCTGCCCAGAGCTACAATTCAAAGAGTGGTTTAACAATCAATCCCTTTTCACAGAAGCTACTGCTTGCTTTATACAATAAATAGCAACTACTGCATGTGTACTGCTGTGAGTCATCCCCACCAGGATTTTCTTTATCACAGAAACCACTGATAAGTTTTAATCACTTAAGGCACTGTACCCTTTGGGAGATCTACCACCCTCCTCGGATCTGATGAAAAGGAGAAAATAGCATACTTGTATGTGGATGACCTCCACCAACAATTTCATTCTAGACAATAAAAAGCATGGGGGACAAAACTGAACCCCACAGAACACCTCTCATAGGAATGAAAAGTAGCCTCCTAGCACCTTCTGGAATCTGCTTTCCAAGAAGAAGTTGAAATACCACAAAGCAGTGTCCCTGATCCAAACTGGCAATCTAAAAGCAGGTTTGTCATCCTCATCCTGAGTTCTCTGTCTTCTGCTCTCTAACCATTGTCCCAGACCCTTCATATGCAACACTTCCCACTAAAACTGGCTATCTATTCAGTGGGACAGGACACCTAGGAACAATTGTGTCAGCCGTCCCAAGTCGATTCCAGATATCAACCAGGCCAAATCAGCTGGAATTTGGATCCCATTGGATCCAAAAGCCTCTAAGGGGAAAAATATTTTTATAGGTTCGCTGGCATTACAACATTTCAAAACTCTTGTTGCCACTATAAATACCCAATGGAAAAGGGGAATTCATCATGGAGAAAAAGCTTGCCTTGCCCCAAACCCTCTTTCGTATGTTCCCCGCTCCCCTAGCCAATTCTGGTATCCCCACATTAGCCAACCAGGCAGCTAGAGGAAGGAGATGAAACTTCAGGAAGCGTCTGAGGCGCCAGAAGCAATGGTCAGCACTCTGCATCTCAATTGGTTGCATCACTGCTCCTTTGACAGGACAGCCATCCCTGAGTGCTGTCTTATTTTGCACAGGATAACATGTATGGGAAGCCAGCCAGTATAACCTGGAAGTTCTGGCAGTAGGCAGCTTGATGGAAGCAGGTGGCTTGTGGGTGCATTTATCAATTAACATTAAATGGTGAAGGACAAGAGGACTGGGCAAAGGCTGCAAGACTTCAGGAGAGTGAGGAGTAGCTACATAGGGTGGCATTCACTGTGGTTGCTCTTTAGTGGCAGATGCCACTATGTGTGCAGGGTATATAAGTACCATCCGCTTTCCCATTTTTAAACTGCCATAAGTCAAGCCACCTTTCAACTGATCTCTCTGAAATTTTGACAGCTTGCATCCTAAATCTTCCATTCTGACTTTTTTTTATAGCAACAGGATGAATCATATCAGTTTCCCTAAGAAACAGCATGCTCGTGATTTAAAGAATAATGAAGCTTTTAATATAGAACCGTTTCCATGACTATATACTATATGGATGAACACTAGGATGCCCACACAGGCTTCCTATAGGGCTGGGAAGGCCTCACATCAACATTCAGCAAGTGATGCCAGTGTCCTAAAAATGTAAGGAGAGACCTGCTGGCCAGTGGCCCATCTACGTAGGCCACTTTTCCATTGTCTCTCGAGATAGACGGATGCCAACCAAGTTAGTAGCCAATGGTAGCCTTATCCTCCTACCTTCTATATTATTCCATATTTCACAGAATGAAATCATACCCCTTGAAGCTTCACTGGAACATAGGAAGCTGCCTTATACCAAGTCAATTTAGCTCAGTACAATCTATCTACACAGACTGGCAGTCTTTTCCATTCCTACCTGGGTATGCCAGGGATTTTAACCTGGGACTGTCTGCATGCAAAGCATATGCTCATATTGCCCTGTAGCCCTTCCCCATATGGTCTTCATCCCATCATCTTCGCTTCCATGTGCCTGGAATCCTTCTGCCATCATACCTTCAACAATCTGTTCCAACATTCAACCTCCCCCCCACACACTATAGAACTGATATTTAATACAATATTTCAGCAATCAACTCACTTATCACATTACAAGCAGAGAAACAAGCAGATTTACAAACAAAATTACAAACAGACTGAATGACAGGTGGGTGAGTTAACCCAAGAGCAAGGTGTGCATTTTGATTATGGCAAAGCTTCAACATTGGCCTGAGCCTGGGGAAAACTAAATTTACCAACAAAAAATGAATGACTTCAAAATGCTTGGGAAACTTTGATGATGATAAAAATGATTCACTTCCAGAAGCTGTGGGAGAACTGACACTCCACACATAATCCAGTGGAAGTATTTTGGGTTACGTTGGACTAGAACTAAAATTCATGAAGGCATGTGTCAGGCATATGCCGAATACTGTATCATTCTTGTTGTTTATTTAATTATTTTATAAATGAAAGTAACCCCATGTATGTTCCCTTTTGGTTAATTCTTTTTGTTGCATTTTATAAGAATAAAAATATTGGTTTAAACCTGTATTCTTTTCTTTTGATAAAATGCCTTAATTTATTGTCCTCTGTCGTCCCCGGTGTTGAATATGGGAATTCCCCATATGCGCTCCCCTGAAAAGTAACAGATTAAATCCATACCCACCTCATTGCAGGTCCAAAATATGTTCCATGTCAAACCTGGAGCAAGACCATTTGCTTAGATCAGGGGGCACCAGTGTGACCACGGTGCTCACCAGTACCTCCTGTGACACCTGCAAATTGTCACAGTAAAAATATGCTCAAACCCACCCCACCCCCCATGAAAGCCTATTGCCTTTCCTGCTCAGTTCCTGTCTGCACTGACTCATTCTCTCCTGCAATTTCTTAAACAGGCCCACATTTCTTTGGATGCCAGTACTGGACATCCACCTTCCTTTCCATTCGGAACAGAGGAGAGGTGCAAAGAGCTTATCTCTTTGAGTGAATGGGGTAGTGGCTGATGTAGGATTCTTTCTTCATTTCTCTGCTGATGGGGCTGTATGTACCCCAGCATCATTTTGTGGTTCTCTTTTTTTGGTTGTTTTTTTTTGCCATGGCAACCTTTTTGCATTATGCCATGCCCCTCTAGGCAGTCATTTTGTGTTAAGTTATTATCCTGTGGCAGCGTTTTCTGACTGGTACCATTTCTGACTGGTGCCTTTTCAAAAGACAGCACTTTTTCAAAATTCCAATTTGCCTACTTGTCCAAAAAGGTTGACTACTCCTTGGTTTAGATATGTGGCGGACCATAAATCAGTACCCTCTTACATCCCAGATGGTAACCTTTTGAATATTAAAAATGTTATTAATCACTCCTCTCTGCACCTACTTCTTTCCCATGCATATTCAGTTCCTTCAGCTTTTTCTCAACAACAAATAAACTGGAAAAGAACAAAGAAATTGGATTCAAACAGGCCTGGTCAACAGCATCATGTGTGCCAGAGATCTGTTTTCCCCACCAGAGGGCAGTACAGAAGTACTAAAGTGATTCTCTGCACCTAATTTTTACTAACTGAAGTTCTCTCTTTGCTTAGCTGAGTAATAAATTTGACTCTAGAATGGACAGTGATCAATGGGTGTGTCTGAGTGTGCCAAATATGTTCTTGGTAAAGGCTCATATAATTTGACATAGGATTCCTGTACAGTACTTTTTGAAACTTTGCTTACCACTCTACTTTCCCCCTTCTGCATCCCCATATGCCCGCCAACCCTCTTTAATTAGGGCAATGGCCAAGAAGCACAGTAGGTGATCTTGATCTCCCTATCTCAGCCTGTTCTACTTCATGGGCTTGTTGTGAGGATAAAAGAAACTCAGAGCTCTTCGAAGGAAAGGAGATTGTATCAGGTTGGTAGAGGTTGATATCCAATCAGACATGGAGTGTATTTTTAATACACATTTTTCTCAGGGCTACTGAGTTTGGAAACAGAGCACATTCTGTGAAATTATATTTTGCCCACAGAGGGGTGTTTTTCAGGTCTGGCTTTTTGGCATAGTGCCACAACATGTCTGGGAATGAGATACAGGTCAATTCTATAAGCTGGTGATGAAACCAGTGTACATTTAACTTCGGGTGTTGAATGGGTAGCCTCAGGTTTATTTGCTTGTTTTTAACTACATAAAATGGGTATTCCCAAAGTTTTGAGAAGGGTCATGGGACGGTTCTTGTGTTGGCATAAGCACAGATTTAAGAGTGCACCAAAATAGTTTACACAGTTCTGATTAACGGTTCTGTTCCCATGATGGTTGGCACATTTACCACAGTTTTGACAGCACCTCTCATCTGTTTGGTGGAGTGTGATGTCCTGAACCCGATGAAAACCCAGCAAGAGAATCCTTCTCCATGTATGAAAGTGACAATCTTTGATTTGACTAATTGATCTTGGTGTAAGAATCCTAAGTATGCAAATTTTCAAATTAAACAGGACTCTCCTTCTTGCAGTCTGGGTGTATATACTGTTATAGAAATTGGGGGGAATCCCCCTAAAACCTAGAAATTAATAAATGCTAGGATTATGGGTTCTTTGTGATATGCAGGGGAAATATAAGCTGCAAGGGGGTTCCCGGGCTGCCTTACACAAACCAGTCAACAACTCCTTGTTCCAGGTAAGACCAGAGACTAGGGATTTGGAAGGTTGCCAGGGTAACTGCTCTGGGGGAGCGCAAGGGGCTTCTGGGAAGAAGAAAGAGGAAGAAAAGGGGAGACAGATCATGTGAGGGTGAAGGAAAAACGGCCTGCAATGATCTGGGTCATGCTGTAAGATCTGGACCCCCTCCACACAGACCAATGTGGTAATTAGGCGAATAAACCCTATTTCTTAAAGCATGACAGCCTCCACTGTATCTTCTGTTCTCCAAAGGGACACAGACCCTGTGTGGGTGCCTGAGATCTCATGTGCTCTTGCCATGGACTTGGCAGAGAGAGGAACAGGCGCCTGACTGGTTACAAATGTAATTTAGCAGCCTGTTTTCAAAGATTTTAGCACTTCAAATGCAAATTGTGCTGGCTCACAAGAGTTAAATACAATTGTAACGATCCCAAAATATCTCCGTTCAACTTTCAAAAAGGTGTGGTAGGTAAACAACTCCTTGTATTATAAGTAGTTAGGTGTCAGAGGGAGTGGCCATGTTGGGAATTACTGAAATAGCTTCATTTGACAAAGCATTCCCAGAAAGAATTGCATTCCCAGTCTGCCTGACTAAGAGTTCTGTGTGAGAAAGAGGCTTACATACTCCAATGTAAGACGATCCAGTAGAAGATAACACTGTACCTGCTTTGTATTATGGGTATGTCTACATAGCAGCCGCTATAGGCAGGCATATGACTGGTTGTCCAGCAAATCTCCCTGGAAAGGACAGGCACCATCATCCCAAAAATGCTGAGACGACAGTTTTGCATACAGTGGGCTGGTTCCACTGTTCCCTCAGTCTCCCCCAGCCATGTAGACACACAAACGGCTGGCATAGGCAAAACCCTGCTACACATTTCTGTTATTTAGACCACATGAGCTCAACAGTCAATACTATTAAAAGAATAGCTTTGTGAGCATGATGACCTTACTCTCCAGATAAAGACAATAACATTTATACAAGACACATTCTCCTCATCCAGTTTCTGGCACCTCCCCGTTTCTATGAGGCCCAAACAACAGCAGGGCGAACGCACCCAGCCCTGGGCCTTAAGATAAAGGTGCAGCATCTGGAACAAATTTCTGTCAAGTCTCCATAGGTTTTGTGGAGAAAATCTGCCTGACAGGGAATAGCTGTGAGTCAGGGCGTGGCCAGTTTTGATGTTGCCCAATATGAGGAGGGTGGAGACCATTCCAAGGACTGTGCACCCTTATTTAAAATGATTTGACAGTCCTTATTTTTAACAGGCATATTCTTCTTTTTTAAAAAAAACAACAACATTTATTGTATACTAAAAAGAACAGATTAAATAACAGATTTGTAGGCATGAATGCAAAACAGTTTGCACACGTCTGCTGCCTTTGGACTGAACTACATGAGATGAAGGAGATTGGGGTCGATTTTTCTCAGCAGGGCAAATAGCATCAGGAGGGGATGACCGGTTTAGCTCAAGGAAAGGGATAAAAGAGGGAAATGGTTTAAAAAGGCCCCCCTTCATTCTAATTTGGGACTCCAAAGGTGGTTTTCATGAGAAACAGAAACATCAGGAAAACCAAACACAAACATCTTGTGTCTTGCGTAGTTTCGCACCAAGGCTCTGGGGTAAGTTCTAATGAATTCAGTGACGTTTACATTCACATGTTCAGGCTGCACAACACCTATTAGACAGTTAAAGATAGATAATATTTTGCTGGAGCAGATGCTGTCTAATGCTAGAAGGATGTTTTGAAAATGGCTGCATGGTATGTATGTAATTTGCTATGTTTTGCAGTAGATGATGTTTGTGTTGTTATACCTAAGGTGAAAAAGTGAACAAACTTTTCGTAACCTGATTTAAAATAATAATTATACCAGTCCTCACTCACTCGTGGGCTTTGAAAAAACTGGTACGTGGTTGAAAACGCAGGTTTATTTAAAAACCTTATCGTCCCACACGACCAGAGAACACATCTCAGCTTCTTAAGCAGCAACTAGACAAGAAGGCAGAGCTGTTACTGACTTCCCAACAGATTTAGAAAAACGGCAAATGCAGCCATGGGAGAGAAGAAAATTGGGCCTGTGACACAGGAGGAAGGAGACAGAAGCAAAGCAGAGGAGGGAGTCCCCAGCTGAAAGTAACCAAGTCACAAGAACTCAATGTAAAGTGATATGAATGTAAATATTATTTTGGAGATTTGTTTCACTGTCTACACATACCAATTTGTTCAGAGAATTATATTGTTGTTCACATATTGGCTTTGGCTTGTATCTGATGTTTATGTTTATATTAATATCATTTTAAACTGGGTTCCTGTGACTTCATCTTTTTGTTACAGGATGAAGGAGGACACCATATGTTTTAATTCATGAAGTGGCAACAGCAGCTGTGTAGGGGCAGAAGGAGGAGAATTTTAACCAGGAAACCAGATGGAGATGGGAGAGTAATTCCCTTCTTCAGTGCCCCTCCTGATTGGAATCTCACCCCCCACCAGCTGCATGTATCATTTTTGAAAATCATGGGAGATCCAGTTGTGAATCTCCCACCATCTCATTAAATCTAGCTCTTAGTTTTACTTGTGTTCAAAATGGTTGAACTCACAATTTTATTTACAGTGCACTTGTCTTGTACAATTCCCCCAAAGGGCTCACATCTTTGTCTGGGGTAGCTGTTCTTTTCCCACAACTGAGAAGCAAATAAAAGCAACTCCTGGACTTAGGTGACTCAGCACATTCCAATACAGTGAAAAGCAGGTTTTCTCTGGACTTCCCGGGCCATTTGCCTGCCTAGCAACCAGGTACTCAAACAAACAGTGCCAGACAGGACCTACCTGTGTCTAACCTGAAGCAGCTGGCTAGCAGGCCTCTTTTTAAAAGGAGTGGCCGGCCAACTGTGCCAGAGGCTACAGTACGGGTCAAATCCCATTCATGGTGAGCTCTGGTTACACAATGACAGTATCCACCACACCTTGACCTAATAAATTAATCTGAACCCCTAGCATCCACATGAAGACTGAGCTGTTCACCAGAGCCTGTGTTGTTAGGGGGGAAAACTGGCCCTTACAGTTAGATCCTTTGCTTCTTGGTCTTTAAAAATGAAGCTGTTACTACTTCTGCATAAGTCAGTCACTGGGGATACAGATTGATGGGTTCATTTCCATGTGTTCCACTCCTAGAATGTTGGGACTATTGGGGGGGAAGTCCCTGGAATTTAGAATGAAGTTCTGGGAGCATCTATTGGCTGAATATGCTGCATGAAAGAGGCTATTGGAGGTGAGGGAATTCCCCAAGGCTCAGGGAGCTAACCTTTGATTTGTGTTACATAGATAGTAAGTTGTATATTGGATATAGCAAACTTCAACTGCTTCTGTCCAACTGATATTTTATTTACTCTGAATGTGTTGTTTTCTAAAAAGATTTTGAGGAGATATGTAATGGGATGATTAGCTGCTTGTGCGTAAAATCGTGCTCCCTCAGAGTTTGTGCGGCTCCACAAACCTCTGTGTGTGACAGAGCTCCTCAAACATGTCTGCTCTAGTCACTCGTAGAGTCTGACAGTGGCTGTCTGCGGAAGCGCTTCCAGCAAAGAAGCTCCTTAACGGAAACGCGTCTCCTGGACTCACGGCGTGACAGTTTCCGGCGAGGCGTGGGTCTCCCTATGGGAGACTCAGATACCTCCCCACTGTTCTCGCTGGAAGCGTCTCTGAGCCCTCCCTCCTGCTCGCATTCCCTCAGAGATCCACTCCTCCCCCTGCTGGTTCCTGCTTCAGCTGTTGAGTCTCTTTCTTCCTCCCTGAGCCCCTCCACCACCTGTTGCTCCGATGGCAGTTCCCTGACATCCACCTCCCCTCCAGGGCCCCCCTCACCCCCTCCCATTTCCTCTCCTCTGGGAGGTGAAGGGTTAAAACCCCGAAAAGAATCTTCTTCATCTTCAGACGTCTCGAACAATTCCCTCCATCGATCACCGTCCTGGCTCGCTGAATCCTCCTCCTCTTCGGAATCTGTGAACCCCTCCAACTCCTCTTCTTCGTCGGTGGTGGCAAAGTATTTCCTCCGGAACCTCGCTACAGGCTGAGGTTTACGTGGGAACCTCTGATGAAAAGTTTCTATTAAAACTTCGTCATTGACATCCTCTGCCCTAACCCAGGTGTTTTCCGACTCCGGTTCCCCTTCCCACATTACCAAATACTCTACTTGATCTCCCTTCCACCTGGAATCGAGGATCTCCGCTACATGGTAGCTGTGTTCCTTCTCCTCCATTGCTGGCCCCCTAGTGACCCTCCCTTCTCTGTCCCCTTTATACGGTGACAGCAACGACCTGTGGAAAACTGGGTGCAGCTTCATGTGGTTCGGTAACCGGAGTCTGAAAGCCACTGGGTTGACCTGCTGCGTGACTTCAAATGGGCCCAGCCTTTTGGGTCTTAACTTCTTACAACCCCCTTTGAATGGCAACCCTTGGGTTGACAGCCACACCTGGTCCCCCACCCTAATGCTTTCCCCTTCCCTTCTGTTTTTGTCTGCCTGCCTCTTATATTCCTCCTTAGCCCTGTTTAAGTTGAGTTGGAGCTGGCGATGGATCGCTTCCATTTCTTCAACGAACTGTTCTGCAGCTGGAACGCTCCAGTTCTCCCCTTCCCCCCCTGGGAAGGCTCTGGGATGGCACCCGTGATTAGCCAAAAAGGGGCTCATCCCCGTGGACACGTTCTCTGCATTGTTGTAGGCAAATTCTGCCAACGCCAGCTTCTCCACCCAATCATTCTCTCTGTCATTCACATAACACCTCAAATATTGCTGGAGAACACCATTAGCTCTTTCCGCCTGCCCGTTGGTTTCTGGATGACGGGCCGTTGAGAAATTAACCTCTACATGCAGTAAGCTCATGAGCTTCCTCCAGAACCTGGAAGTAAATTGTTTCCCTCGGTCTGAAACCACCCTCAAGGGGGCGCCATGCAACCTGAACACATTTTCTACAAACAATTTAGCTGTTTCTTCTGCTGTGACCGCATGTGAGCAGGCTATAAAGTGGGCCATTTTAGTTAACAGGTCTACCACAACCATGATGGCTGTTTTCCCTCTAGACCTTGGCAGATCAGTCATGAAATCTATTGCCACTGCTTCCCATGGTCTTTCAGGTGTGGGTAGTGGTTCTAATAAACCTGCCGGTGCCCGCCTCTCCCCCTTGGCTCGTTGGCATTGGTCACACCCTCTCACATACTCCCGCACATCTTCCCTGACCTTGGGCCACCAAAATTCCCTGGTAACCAGCCACATGGTTTTGTGTTGCCCAAAATGCCCTGCTGTGGGGCTATCGTGCAGTTGCTTGAGTACCTTCTCCCTCAATTCCCCTTCAGGTATATATAACGCTCCCTTGTAGTACAATGCCCCGTTTCTCTCCTCAAAACCCCCGGGTTTGTCTCCCTCCCTCCTGAGACCCCTGAGTTTGTCCTGGGCGTATTCATCATGCACCGTTCCCTCTACCAATTCCCTTTGCCCCACCAATGCCGCCCCACACACCCAGCGGTCCTCTGGAATGACATGGGTCTCTTCGGGTGCTCCCTCCCCCTCCAAATATTCAGGTTTGCGTGAGAGAGCGTCCGCCCTAACGTTCTCTGGGCCTGGCACGTAACAAATCTCAAAGTTAAATTTGGAGAACTCCTGGGCCCATCTCAACTGCCGTTGGTTGAGCACTCGCGCAGTTCTCCAATACTCTAGATTCTTATGGTCCGTGCACACTTGCACCTTATGTTGTGCACCAATTAGCAGGTGCCTCCATTTCCGGAAAGCCTCATGAATAGCAAGAAGTTCCCGGTCGTACACCGTGTAGTTCCTCTCGGATTTGTTCAGCTTTCGCGAAAAGAAGGCACACGGTCGCCACTCTGACTCCTCCTTCCCCGGCTGCAGAAGAAGCACCGCCCCTATGGCTCTGTCAGATGCGTCTGTTTCGACCCTCAGCTTCTTTTGTAAATCCACATGCAGAAGTTGTTCTTCAGAGGCGAAGGCCCTTTTCAGTTCCTCAAACGCTCGCTCCGCCTCCGCCGTCCATACAAACTTCTTTTTACTGCTGAGACAGTCCGTAATGGGCGCCGTCAGGTGGGCGAAGTTTCGGATGAACTTACGATAAAAGTTTCCAAACCCTAGGAACCTCTGCACATCCTTCTTGGTTTTGGGTGTTTTCCATTCCAGCACTGCCTGAACCTTGCCGGGATCCATGGCCAATCCCTTGTCTGACAGGCGGTACCCCAGGAATTCCACCTCCTTGGTATGAAACTGACACTTCTCCAGTTTCACCCACAGCCTGTTGGCTTGCAGCCTGCTCAACACTTCTCTGACATCTCTCACATGTTGCTCCTCATTCTCCGAATACACCAACACATCATCTAGGAAGGCCACGCAGTTCTTGTAGAGCAAAGGACCCAGTACGTGGTTCATAAAAGATTGAAAGCACGCTGAGCCTGCTTGTAATCCAAAAGGCATAACGAGATATTCAAATGCCCCCAAAGGGGTAAACATGGTGGTTTTCCATTCATCCCCTTTCCTTATACGTATCAGGTTGTACGCCCCCCTTAGATCCAGCTTTGTAAAAATCTTTCCCTTCCGCACCCTGGTCAAAATATCATCAATCCTGGGCATAGGGAAAGCCACTGGTTCTGTCACTGCATTTAACCGCCTGAAATCACATACAAGTCTCGGCTTGTCCGTGTGCTTTTTATCCACAAAAAACACTGGGCTACCCCCCGCTGCTTTGGACTCTCTGATGAAGCCTCTCTTCAGGTTCTTGTCAATGAACTCTCGCAACTCCTGCATTTCTCTGTCTGACATGGCATACAACTTGCCTACAGGAAGCTGTGCTCCAGGGAGTAAATTGATCTGGCAATCAAAGGGCCTATGCGGGGGTAGTTGGTCAGCTTCCTTCTCGCTGAACACGTCGCTGAGATCTGCATACTGTGGTGGTACCTTCACCTTCTCCATTACTTCAGTCCCTGCTAGGGTGGCTTGGGCCCCTGCTGAACCCTTTTCCCCTTTGCAGTGTTCTAAGCAATGTGCTGAACCAAAGGAAACCACTCTTTGATGCCAGCCCACCAGCGGATCATGTAGCGCTAGCCAGCTCATTCCCAAAATAATGGGAGCGCCTCCCAAGGTGGCCACATTAAACGCTATCAGTTCTGTGTGCCTTGCCACCCTCATTATCATTGGGACGGTCTGCAAGCTGACTCCTCCTCCCAACAACTCCCTGCCATCGATCGTGGTCACCTGCAGGGGGTTGCTTAAAGGGATCGTCTGTATCTGGTGTTCAGCAGCAAACTCCTTGCTCATAAAATTGCAGGAGCTGCCTGAGTCCAACAGCGCCTTTATTTTTAGGGGGTGTCCATTTTGCAGCTCTAGCGACACTTCAATCACTAGAGCAGGTTGAGGAGCTTCTGGCACGGGCACTTTCACTGCTCTTTGGCCTGGCTGCAGTGCCCCGACTGTGGCAACCAGGCGTTGGCTTTTACCTGCTCTGTTTCTCCCTGCTCTCCTCCCTCAACAGCTCCCACCATCCCTTGCCATTCCTTCCTCTGGGGGCAGACTCTGGCAAAGTGGCCTGGCTGTTGGCAGAGATAGCATTTCCGGGCGCCCTTTCCCTCCTTCTTAGCCCCCTCACTGGGTTTTGAAAATGCGCGCGCGCGCTGTTCCGATTTCCATCGGCTCTGCCGGCGGGAAAGCTGGCTCAGGAATGTCTGGAATGCGGAACTCCTTCCAACGTTCCCCTCTCCCTTCCCGCCTCTCCAAGGCTCTTGCCTCCTGACGCGCTCCTATGGTCAGCGCAGATTTGGTCAGCTGATCCATAGACACCGCCCTGGGGCTCCGGGACAGCTCGTCTTTCACAGCCGAAGAAAGACCTTCTTCAAATAGCATCTGAATGGGTGCCGCCGATAAATCCCAACCCAATCTGTGAACCAGCATGGTAAACTCAGTCCAGTACTCACGGACAGATCGGCTTCCCTGCTTGCAAGCCATTAGCTGTCTGCGCACCACCCCTTCCTCAATATCGCTGGAAAACATGATATCCATTGCACGAAAGAACTTCATCGTGTCCTTTAGGACGTCATTGTGCGTTGCCATTAGGGGTCGAACCCAGTCCCGCGCCCCCTTCTCAAGATGCCCAATTACGAAAGCAACTCGCGATTCCTCATCAGGGAACTCATCAAACTGCACATTAATGGCATATTGCATCTCTGTCCTAAAGGCATGGTAATCCTTGGGGTCCCCCCCAAACTTCTGCACCAATCCTGGTACCTTTCTGGGGAACTGAGTGGCTCTCCCCTTCTTGTCTGCATCCTGAGCCCTTCTCTCCTCAAGCCTCGCCGTCTGCAGCGCAAGTTGGACTTCCAACGCTCGGTATCTTTCTTCCAAGCTTGGACCAGCTCCAACCCCTGCTCCTCCGGTTCCGGCTGGGTCGCTCATGATGCTTTCTCCTGCACAGGCAGCGTACAGAGACTGTCAGACTGCTGTAATGGGATGATTAGCTGCTTGTGCGTAAAATCGTGCTCCCTCAGAGTTTGTGCGGCTCCACAAACCTCTGTGTGTGACAGAGCTCCTCAAACATGTCTGCTCTAGTCACTCGTAGAGTCTGACAGTGGCTGTCTGCGGAAGCGCTTCCAGCAAAGAAGCTCCTTAACGGAAACGCGTCTCCTGGACTCACGGCGTGACAGTTTCCGGCGAGGCATGGGTCTCCCTATGGGAGACTCAGATACCTCCCCACTGTTCTCGCTGGAAGCGTCTCTGAGCCCTCCCTCCTGCTCGCATTCCCTCAGAGATCCACTCCTCCCCCTGCTGGTTCCTGCTTCAGCTGTTGAGTCTCTTTCTTCCTCCCTGAGCCCCTCCACCACCTGTTGCTCCGATGGCAGTTCCCTGACAAGATATATAAAATAATGACAATGAAATTGAGCCTATTCCTCCCTGCCATCCAGCTTGTTCCACCAGTGGAGATCCAAAGCATTTATAAAAGCTTTCTATAATTTATTACAGCAAAATATGATATATCAAGTACAACATCTGAGCGACAATCCCGTCATCATCCCCCCCAAAAAAAGTTGTTTCATACTAAAGGAGACAGAGACAGTTATGGCATCTGTAGTTGCAATGTTGTTCTTTAAGTCCTGTTTCATTGGTGTACGAAATAAATTGCTCCATGTATGGAAGTGAGAGCTGGACCATAAAGAAGGCTGATCGCCGAAGAATTGATGCTTTTGAATTATGGTGCTGGAGGAGACTCTTGATAGTCCCATGGACTGCAAGAAGATCAAACGTATCCATTCTTAAGGAAATCAGCCCTGAGTGCTCACTGGAAGGACAGATTGTGAAGCTGAGGCTCCAATACTTTGGCCACCTCATGAGAAGAGAAGACTCCCTGGAAAAGACCCTGATGTTGGGAAAGATGGAGGGCACAAGGAGAAGGGGACAACAGAGGATGAGATGGTTGGATGGTGTTCTTGAAGCTACCAGCATGAGTTTGATCAAACTGCGGGAGGCAGTGGAGGACAGAAGTGCCTGGCGTGCTCTGGTCCATGGGGTCACGAAGAGCCGGACGCGACTAAACGACTAAACAACAACAACAGTATAAAAAACACACCTGGTGTTTCCTTGCTGTTCAACACTTTAAACATACTGTCTCGCCAGAGTGGTACATGCTCTGGTTATCTCCCGCTTGGATTACTGCAGTGCGCTCTGTGTGGGGCTACCTTTGAAGGTGACTCGGAAACTGCAACTAATCCAGAATGCAGCAGCTGGACTGATGACTGGGCGTGGCCACTGGGACCATATAACACTGGTCCTAAAGGATCTTCACTGGTTCCCAGTACGCTTCCGAGCACAATTCAATGTGTTGGTGCTGACCTTTAAAGCCCTAAATGGCCTCAGCTCAGTATACCTGAAGGAGTGTCTCCACCCCCATCATTCAGCTCAGACACTGAGGTTATCCCCCGAGGGTCTTCTGGCAGTTCCCTCACTGCGAGAAGTGACGTTACAGGGAACCAGGCAAGGGCCTTCTTGGCAGTGGCACCCTCCCTGTGGAATGCCCTCCCATCAGGTGTCAAGGAGATAAAGAACTACACAACTTCTGAAGGCAGTTCTTTTGTATTAGTAGTAGTAGTAGTAGTAATTTTTTTCAGCTATAACCCGTCTCTATACACACCTATTCACCCTGGTTTTTGACATTTAGGTGTATATTTTTAGGACCCACCTTATTTCTGTTGTTTTATTGTTGTAACCTGCTCTGGGACCTTAGGCTGAAGACTGGGAAATTAGTACTTTATCATTATCATCATCATCGTAATGCACCCCATAGTCGCCTTTGACTGAACTTAACAGTCCAGGGTTCCTTTATCTTTAACTAAGTCCATTGTTAAACCATGCAAATACATCCAAGTTTGGATGATGAACAACCTTGCTGCTATCAGTATCCAAATGTGTTCTTTGGTTTGTTTGTTTGTTTGTTTCCTTCATATTACTTAAACTAGGGACTTTTTGGAAAATGCTAAAGAGCATAAGAAGTTGTTCAGATTACGTTAAAGGGAATGAGTTTTATTTGTAATACTTGCTGTTCTTATTATTTTAAGATGAGGTTCTATTTCCATTTAAAAGAAAAGACAACATTATTTGTGTAAGTGCAAAGGGGTTATCCTGCCCACAGAACAGCCAGTTTCTATGAGGGCTTGGGTCATTACAAAACCATCTCCCACAGCTTGACCAGCTTTTGAACCTGGCCCTTGTTACTTTTGCAATCTCCTAGCGGAAAAGTGACTCATATAGATGAGTATATTATACTAAGCAATGTTTCTGAGATAAGTGAGATAAGTGTCAAGGAGACCTTAGCTCCCGTGCTTTGACACAGACTGACAAGCATGTATAAGCACTACTCTGAGTAGATGCAATTATAACTTTTAGTAACGGGTGCAATTTAGAAGGTCGGTTGGAGTGGCAGTTTTCAAGTGATAAGCTGATTGCTTAACAGAAAGTGCATCAAAGTATTAAGAAAGCACTGTTTATGGTAGCTGATTATATGATAGTGCTCAGGATTTCCTATGACACACCCTATTGTCTACAATGGAAACATTCACTTCAATGTAGGAGCACCTTTCCATGACCAGTCCAAGTAAACACGTCCCTCCTACCCTTTGCCCTTGTGGTAGGTGAGCCATGGTGAAGAATAAGGTGGCCAGATTGCTAGCTGGGGCAAGATAGTCTGAGCATATAACAACAATCTTGGCACAACTGCCCTGGCTACCAGCTAGTTTGGGGGCTCAATTCAAAGTGCTGGTTTTGATCTATAAAGCCTTATGCTGCTCAGGACCCCCAGCACTTCAAGGACTGCCTCTGCCCACATGAACCTATCTGGACACTGTGTTCATTATCTGAGGCCCTTCTCTATATGCCACCTTTGAGGGAAGTGCAGGGGATGGCAACATGAGAACGGGGCCTTTTCAGTGGTGGCTCTTCCTTTCCCCAAGGAAGCATGCCTGGTGCCGTGTGAGAAAGATCAGGCTAAGAGAGTGTGACTTCAAGGGTAAGTGGAGATTTGAACCTGGGTCTCTCTCTTCCTGCTTAGTCTCAGTCTGACACACTCATCACTACCCTAAGAGCAGGTTGGGATTGGAAGAAACAAAAGAATCAAAAACCAGATATTAGATACAGTGGTACCTCTGGTTAAGAACAATTCGTTCTGGAGGTCTGTTCTTAACCTGAAACTGTTCTTAACCTGAGGTACCACTTTAGCTAATGGGGCCTCCGGCTGCCACTGCGCTGCCGCCATGTGATTTCTGTTCTCATCCTGAAGCAAAGTTCTTAACCCGAGGTACTATTTCTGGGTTAGCGGAGTCTGTAACCTGAAGCGTCTGTACCCCGAGGTACAACCCTAGGATGGAACCTGTCTACCTCTGATGGAAACCAGGCCTTTCCCCCTCACACACTGGAACTCTCCCCTACCTCTCTCTGCCAATTGACTGTAAGGCTCAGGCTCCAGGCAGGATGCCCCCAAGGCATTCAAAGCAGCAGCTGCAAGTTCCCAGTGCCAACATGACCAAAGTTGGATGGGCTGGGCATGGAGGTATTACCCCCTTCTTATTCAGGTGTCACCATGTCACTTGTGCTGTGGGTCAAGGGGGCGTTGATGTTCCCGCGATAGTGTTCCACGCCGGCGCTGGCACAAGGAGGATCGCATTCCACACCCCTTCCGTAGTGCATGCATCTTCCAGGCCTGAGCCAGGCTTTCCACCTAGGCAAGGGTAGAAACAAATCCATTATATTCAGGCCAGTGCTGGACAGGAGTGAAGAACCATACCCAGGTGGGTAATGCAGCAGAATGGTGTCTAAGCTGGAGAATTGAGGAGGATACAGTGGGAAGCAGATGGAAGAAGTAGAGATGGCCACTTCTCTTCCCTCAGGGGCCCTGAGGCCATCACCTAGTAAACCAACAAACTCTCTTGGTCTCAGAACTCTACATGTGCTCTTGTCCAGGGTTCCACTGACCCAGTGATGCTTTCTTTCAGGATATTCCATTCTGTTCCTGTATCATCATCCCTTCCACAACTTCCCCAGTGAGTTAGTCAGTATTCTGTGGTCCGGCCACTGAGCATTCTCACTCGTCACAGAGCTATTTTAGGTCCCACCTCCCTCAAGGTTCCCTACTCCCCTAAAAGTCTTATGTACTTCTGCAAACCACAGGAAAGGCGCTTCTTCTCTGCCACTAATTTTAGCTAATTAAATATGAAAAGAAGGAGCAAGCGCTCTAAAGACAGGGAGAGACATGTGATCCATGCAATCTGGTGCAAAAAACTATTACTGAGGTGGGTAGCCTCTCTCACTGGAATCATTTGGTCCTTCTTGTTCTCCTCCTCCAGCGTGGTCAGCTCACTTGGTGACAGCAGATCCAGACGCAGCCCTGGCACCACTGTTGCCGCCACATCATGCACAGTCCTGTCTAGAACAGCCTGTAAGAAGGGAGTTCAGGATCAGCACAGGCCAGGGGAGAAGGGCTGCTGACAGACCTGGATAAGCAATCATGCCACAAGCTGTCCTAGTTCTGAACTGTTATGATGCAGCAGAAACTCTGGGGAAAGGGAAGGAAATAATTTTCAGTTCCAGGGAGTGGGTCGCCAAACAATGGGAGATGTGAGTATCAGAGAAAGGCACCTCAGAATTCCTGGGATCTAGTGGGCCCTGCTCCGTGCTCTTGCAGCTGGGTAGAAATAGGGAAAACTCATGTGATGGGGGCACCAGTGGGAACGTTTCCATGTTCTCCTGGATGTGTCTCATCTCTCTTTCTTAGTTAAGCTGGAGCTACTTGCTTTGTAGGCAGCTTTTGATAAGAACATTGGGAAATTTGATGGCTGTCATTTCACTGGGGCAAGTGCATCATAGGAACATTGGAAGCTACCTTATGCTGAGTCAGTAGTGTCTAGCTCAATGGTGTCTACCACACAGACTTGCAAGGGCTTTCTAGTATTTCAGACAGGAGTATCTCCCAACCTTGCCTCAAGCTCTCAGGGACTGAATCTGGAACCTTCTGCATGCAAAGCAGTTGCTCTATCCTACAACCCTTTCTTATCTGCTTGGAACACACTGTGGCCTAGATTCTGTTGGTTGGTAGGTGGTTGGCTCTAAGCAAATTTACTGAAGGAGAGCACTGGACTAGCTCATTAGGTTTAGAACACTGCAGCTTAGGTGCCTCATTGACTGGTCTGAAAACCAAGATTCTTCTATCTTGGAGCCAGGCCTGGTGGTAGTTAAATGAGGGAGGTGGACTCAGTGTGGGTAGGTGTGAGAGAGTTAGAGCCCTAACACCAATGCTATGGAAAACCTGCAAATAACTGTAGATTAACATCTGCTATTAATGTGAAGTGGTTTGTTGGTGGTACATTTATTTTCCAACCACATAATTCTGTGGAAAACGTTTTATATACTCAAGAAAGGTGTAAGTTGCTGCCTTTGGCCAATGGGTTGCAGTTATTTTTATTATTTAGGTAATTTATATACTGTTTCATTGCTCCAAAAACTGTCTGAGTACTTCCCAACATTATAAAAATATCACCAAAAAATACGACACAGAACAATTAGATCCTCTTAAACATCAGTATAAACTAAAACAACTAACATATGGAGACAATAATAACTACTAGCTGACTGAAATAAAGAAATACAGCAGAGACAACCAGCCCCACCCACCAACTGTGCAAGCCTGTATTTATATGGAGCATCAGCACTCTCACTTCTGTTGCTGCCTCTCCAACTTAAGAGGGGCAAAATTATGCACTCCCTACTTCCACAGCAACCTGCTATCACCAGGGAGCATCCACAATCATTCCTTCCCTACATGACTTTTTCAGCTCTATACATCTTCCAAGAGAACCCCGTGAGTGGGATCCTCAATCCCTGCTCCCTTTGTTCCCTTTTCTCACCACGTAATGAGCACTTACGGATCCAACATGAGCCCATTCCCGAACAGCACGAATCAGCTTCACCTCATCGATGGCCAAACAGTCACTGCGCAAGATAGTTTGCATTGCCAGTTCCGACAATTCCAAGAAGCCACGTGTTAGCACCACGTCCTGGGGGAAAATATGCAGCTCATCTGTGGAGTGGAGAGAACTCCTCTGTCATTAAAAAATGGTGGCCACAGCTAAGAAGTAAGGTACCCATGGTATGTCCATTGAGAGTTTAGGGTTGAAATAGTTACTGTAGGTCTGCCAGGTGAGATAAACTGCATTAGAGTCCTCTTCCTACCATGATGAAGCATAAAGACCACCACCCTTCCCAATTGCACCGAGGTACTGAGAGATGATGTAATCTGGAGGACAGGTCATGTCTGCCAGTGGCACCCTGTTCCCTCCATAACCAAATCATGATACTGAGCCAGTATGGTCTGAAAGGACATGACACAGCAACTCTGGACACCCTATATATGCCACTGTAATGGAAGCAAGGTGGGATATAAATATATCAAATGCACAAACAACACACATGGTCCTATAGGGAAGAGGTCTGATTAGAATAGGACCTCCATATCTCATGGGAAAACCTCTGCACTTGTCCTGTGCTTACCTGAGTACAACTCTCGATGAAAGCCAGGCAATGCACCTGCAAATCCACCTGCCCATATGCTACAGCTGCCTGCCATTAAGAGAGTGAGAAGAAAAATTGATAAAAGGCTGTGTTTAAAGAGACAAAGCTGAGAGAACATAATAAGAGTTCTGCTGGATAAGGCCAAAGGTCCATCTAATCTACCACTGTTCTCACACAGACCAACCAGATGCCCATCCATGAAAGAATGTTGGGGCTTTAGGTAGAGGTGAAGCAGAAAAGGATCGTGGGTTGGGAGTGACAGAGTTGGCTGCAGTTTGCTTTTCATTTCATTCTAAGTATTTGAACCTGAAAGAAACACCATCAAAAGTCCTCCCCTCTCCCACTATGGAGATACTTATGGCAGACCCTCCAAGTGTCCCTATTTTCCAGGGATGTCCCTGACCTAGAGAAGCCATCCCAGTTTCTGATTTGATCATGGAATGTCCCGCTTTTCCTTAGGACGTCCCTATTTTTGTTGGAGAAATGTTGGAGGGCATGGTAGGATGTCCTTATTTTCATTGGGAGAAATGTTGGAGGGTATGGAGTTATTCGAGCCCCAAGCTGCCTGAAGGCAATCCTGTATAGGGAAGTTTTTTTAATGTTTAATGTTTTATTATTATTATTATTATTATTATTATTATTATTATTATTATTATTATTATTATTAATGTTGGAAGCTGCCCAGAGTGGCTGGGGCAACCTAGTAAGATGTGTGGGGTTATAAATAGTAAAATTATCATTATGGATTGGGACGTCCCTATTTTCATCAGAGAATTGTTGGAGGGTACGTTATAGGTAAACTTGGGAAAGTCTCTGCAATCAATAAATCCTTTCCCAGAACCAAATGCAAGCCTGTGTGTTCTAGAATAGCAAGGTTCCTCTGGAAATCAAAGAGATGGGGCCAAGAGCTGTTTCATATGCCCATTCTATATAATGATGGGGATGTCATAGGATTCCTACCTTCATAGGATTCCTACCTTCATTGTACTAGTCTGAATTACTCGTTACAAACACAAAACCTGATTTTGCGCCCAACCACCAGCTGTCTTATAACGTAGTTTAAGTAACAGAGTTCAAAATGACCAAATGTGTTTGTGATTTGGTGTTCAGTGGGTAAATACTGCAGATGTAGAGTAGAAATTTTTCCACTACTACATTTTTCCATGGAATCTTTCTCATTTCTAAAAATGCATTGTATCATAAAATTAATTTGGAACGTAACAAAATGACTGGGCAGTTTCAAAGCTATAACATTTTTTTAACCCAGAAGTCTATACTTCGAAATATATATAGATCTAATCAGCACCTCTTGGGGGCAGACTAAAATTAGTATATTAATGGTTTTCAATGCCTTCATTCTCTTTAAAAAATGTAAACAATGAAAGAGAAGCTTATGCTAACTGAATTGTCATCTCTTAAAATATTTACACGTCTTCCATAAAAAATGCAAAGCTTTGCTTGAAAAATATTTTTAAACGTAACATTTTAGGCTGCAATCCTATGCCCACTACTTGGGAGTAAGCCCCGCTGAACTTGGGGGCTTGCCTTGTACTGTGCTCTCAATCAAGACCTGCCCTTCTCCTAAAGGCTAAAGTCCCCTGCCCTCCAAGCCAGGGTCTCAATGCAGATTGGGGTCCCTGGGCCTGTAGTTTCCCTTTAAAAAGCCAGTCATGCTAAGTGTGTGAATGGCATTTCACCTAGTTTATTCCACAATGGGACTTACTTATAATGAAGCATGTGAAGGACTACACTGCAAATGACATTAAAGATATGTGATGGTACTGAGGAAATTGAAAATAAGCTGATTGAGGGGTAATAGGATGTGGTGGATAGCTCACTTCACCAGTGCAACACCAAACATACCACCATAATGACAGAAAGGCTGCCACAACTCCCTGGATACACCCCAGGAAAAATCTACCAGCATATCTGGTATGGTGGAGAAAATGTGCTTGATAGCCTTCAGAAAAGCATTCTACGTGGTCTGTGTAAGGCTCAGGTATTAACAGGACATCAATGATAAACATAATGATAGTAGCCATATTATTTACTTTCTACAGTCCACGTACATCTACCTTCATTGTACACTGCTTGAAGATAAGCATCCCATATGGCATTTGTCTGGCTACTGATGGAAATAGATGCTGCACCAGATGGACCTTTGATTGAATCCAGCAGGGCAATTCTTACATCCCTTCAAAGAGAACATATCCCAAGTAAACAAAGCAAGAAGTATCTACTTGCACTGAATGAGGCAAGCAAGCATGGTGGGTCAAGCTTATTCTGATTGCTTCTGCTAACATAAAGTAGGCAACCTGAAACTGTGAGATGAGATGAGTTATCATCTAATAACCTTTAAGCATTCAACTGAAGTCACAATCAGGATGGGTAAAGAAAGACAAAATAGTGGATTTGTTCCACCTTTTCAATTCATGAATGTAAAGTGGGGGATGTAAATGCTCACTAGTCATTCTACGTTGGGAGAGACATGGGCCTGCAATCACTCAGGGTTTCTCTCCCTAATTCCACCTACCTTCTACATAATGTCTAGTTAAACACATTGTGTGATGTTATCAATATAGAAGTGTGACACTGTATACATGGTTTAAAACATAGGCCAAGTTCTGAATTAACGTCTGCAACAGGGTCACTTTTGTGTGTGTGTTGTGGTGTGTTTTTTTACTTTCTACATGAACATTCATATTATTGAAAGGTCAAGCATGGCCATCTCAAAAGACAGAACTTGCAGGTATCGCCTCAGTAAAACCAGAAATGCATCTGTGGAATGTGCCCTTTGTATCACTATCTGAAAATCCAAATGATATCAATCTCCTGCAGAGCAGTAGAAGCATCTGTGGATTCAATGCTACAAGGAAAATGATCAGTCCCCATAAAAAGTGATGATGTCTGCTTACTCTGCTGATTCCTATGGGGATAGAACTAGTGAATATTGTGTCAGACACATCACAGGCTCAGTGAGCACAAATTACAGGTGGGAACTAGGAGGAGTAAGTTGTGCAGTTAAGCAAGAAATAAACAATTTCTGCTGTGTGAAAACAATGTGTTTGTGGCAAACCACATTATCTTGCTGGTTGCTTTCAGGATACACCAGCCCCACCACATGGCCAAGCATGCAGCTGGAAACTAACGATTCCAATTAACGGCACCAGCTGACCACTATAAACAGCCGTCAAACCACATGTGACCAGAGTAGCAACATTGTTTTTCCACTATTATCAGACAGAGTAAAAGGTAGAATGCAGTAGAAACTATGAGTTCCAGTCAACCCAGCGTCCTAAAAAGGGGGAATTCTGACACGTGGGTATGGCTAGCCCACTACATATGACACCACCAAATCTCATGTCTCCTACAGGAACTGATCCCTGTATCACATGGGAACTGCCAGAAGCAACACTCCACAGATATGGAATGCTTTCCCCACAAAGGGGCATAGGCAGGCACGGCCAAACTTGGCCCTCCAACTGTTTTGGGACTACAATTCCCATCTTCCCTGACCATTGGTCCTGTTAGCTAGGGATGGTGGAAGTTGTAGTCCCAAAACAGCTGGAGGGCCAAGTTTGGCCATGCCTGGCATAGGCCATGCCCTTCTTAGAGATCAACTAGCCCAAGTTTGTACCCTCTACCCAATTTGGCAACATAATCCATTCCAGCCTTAGGGATTCCTATACTGGTAGAAATGCCTGGTTCTTCTAAACAGAAAATTGAAATGCAACTCAACTGAAAGAAGCCACTTACATACATAGAACAGGATGGAGAACAACTGGATGAGCTGTATCTTGAAAGCTGATACAATGGGGTGCAAATGTATTGTCCAGCTGTCTCTGGTGAAATTAACTGTGTCTTTCCTCATTCTGTAGCCATTACATGTCTAAGGGTTTTGCCTAGGGCTCATTAAGCTTTGGGTGTCAGGTCAATGAAATGCATTCTGTGAACACCACAGATGTAATTTAGCCGAGAGAGAGACATGAGATGGGGAGATTATCTGTCTGCCTCCACTCCAGTTGGATATGGTTCATTTCTCACCATAGCCTTATATAGCTGCCTGTATTTGACGGCTTGTATGGGAAGAGTGGTGTGAACAAGAGTTATGGGTCCTCCTGTGATATCACTGATGAGGAGTCTGTGGCCCTCCATATATTATTGGACTCCAGTTCCCATCAGCCACAGCCAGCATGGCTAATGGTCAGGGGGTGATGGGAGTTGTGGTCCAACAACATTTGGAGGGTCAAAGGTGGTAGGCACCCCTGAGCTAAAGGCATGAGGGAGAACAGAGCAAATCCTGTGACAAATCAGGAGTCAACCAGCCTGCTTTCAGAAACATGCAGTTTTCTGTGTTTAGCAGAATCAGTCTCTCTGTGTATGTCCACTTGAAGAACTCTTGTGGAGGAAAGAAGTGAGAGATGCCAGCATGCTTCCTTAAAAACTATCAATGAAGAAGCTGGAGGTAGGTATCCCAGTCACACCAACACCTCAATTGTTAAGAAGCAAAACAGTCATTCCTCTACCCACTGCCCAGGATGCATTTTCCCCTCCTGGTTTTTTCCTTTTCCTGATTTTTGTCTGAATGAATGGAAATTTTATATTTCCAAATCTTATCAGATACTTAATGACTCAACGAACTTCAACTTTAAAACACATTTCTGTCCAAAGATTGAAAGTGCATGTCTTGTCCAAGGCATCAACATTTGTGGAGCAGGAGACTTCAACATCCTCTACTAGAGCAAATCAAGCTGCTTCCAAACTGTCACTATTTTTGAGTGAGATTCAGTCACTTACTGACAAATTTAGGTTATGCAGTTAGCAAACCACTTTTTTAAATAAAAAAAATACCCAGACTTCTTGTGGTATGGAAAGTGACAGGGCAATGCAGCAGAAAGTGCAAGATAACAATCACTTGACTCAGTTATGTATAACCTCCCTGCAAACAAATCAGAAGCAGCTAACATTGAATTATCTCCACTCTTTGTGCAAGCAAACTGAGACGAATGCTCAATAAGCAAGTCTGGGGAGATAACTGCAAGGAGTGCTTTGTCATGCGAGTTAACATTATTTTATATTTTTGCCCACTAAACCTTGGGTGTCTGCACTCTGTCAGATGGCACATCTGTGAAAACAAGAAATGTTTTTCCTGTTTAACAGCCGGAACCATGTGAGTTTGGACAACAGCTTCGCTGCAGATCTGAATAATTGCTTCATGGTTTTCATCTCTGGAGATTGTCTTTGGAGAGGGAAAAAAGAAGCAGTAGAGGTGCTGATGCAACTAGTCCCAACATGGTTAAGATACATTTAGGTCTATGAAGCCCTAAATGGTTTGGTGGAACCATGATACTCGAAAGACTGCCTTGTCCCCTCACGTAAACTGTTCATCATGTTCATCATCTGAGGCCTTGTTCCATCTCCAAGTGCCCTCAAAGGTACATTCAGTTGCAGAAGAACCTTTTTGGTTGTACCACCCATATCACAAGAACACCTTCCCCCACAAGTTTCACCTGGCTCCCATTCTTATTGTTGTTTAGTGAGATGTAATACTGGTGTTGTATCGGTTCTGGATTATTTAAATACTTGATTGTGTTTAAACTAGCTTCACCTCAACTTAGTCTTCTTGTCTATTTGTGTTGCACATTATTATAAATGCAAGCTGCCTTAGGGGTCCTTTCCGGAGACCAAAAGGCAACAGATACTTCATTTTATAAACAAATAAAATGTTCCCACACTACCAAAAGTTAAGTATTATTATTTTTAACTGGTAATGGGGGTGGGAGGAGAGACCCTAAGGGGAATCCGTCCTGTCGTAGGTGGGAGAAACCTAGCCTAACAGACAGATATGAGGGAGTTTTGCACACGTCATCATGCTGATGACATTCTGGTAAACTGGGTTGGACCTGGCCACAAAAAGTTCATCAACAGCGCACGGTGAGGCTTTACCCTTTATCTGTTCTCGTTTTGCAGCAAAACAGGAAAAGGGAGGGAGTATCTGTGAACCCACAGCTCTGTTTGTAACTAGTACTGCTTTCACTCCCCAGGCCAGGAGTCCTCGTTTTAGTCTCACATCCACCGACTCTGCCTGAAAGTGGGGATGAAGCTAACCTAAACATGAGCATGAAAGACGTTGATAGTGATCAATTAGTATTTGGACCTAAGTTCTTATGGATGTGCACTGCAATGGGGAGTGGGGACTAATATGGCGCTGGTGCTGGGTCCTTTTGCTAGTTCGGATAAGAATACTGTTATCCATTAGCTCTATTCACAAAAACAATCTTTGCATGTACATAGAGGCAGAATGGGACTGTGACTGCTGATTCCACCTATGGTGTTGTGTGTCCTGCCGACTCTGACTCTTGACTTTCATGCCTAGGGCTTCTGGATCCCAAGGGCAGGTTCAGTAACAATACTAGTTAGGGGGAGAAAAGGGAATTCCTGATTCAATTCAGTAGGGGTCTACTCTCACCAAGAGCATGGTGTCTTGGGTTGCCTGGGCAGGAGTAATTTCCTTCTTCAGGCCTCCATGTTCAATGCAGTAAGACTGGGAGGGCGGGGCCACCACATGATGATGGAGGTTACAGCCAGGAAGTGCAGCCCTCCTGCATTTGCTGACACATGAAGAACCACTGAAGATAGGGGTAAAAAATATACACAGGCAGGGGAAAGAAGATGAAGAAATTGTGCTCTTATTAATCAAACAATTTAGGGGTAGCTTCTGATATAACCAGAAGAAAGAGTGCATGTACTGCATCACATTGCTCAATACAGAGTTTGCTGCTTAGGGATAGATTTGATTACCTTCTCACAGGCAAGGGGAAAATCAGAATGTCTAACCATGCTTTATCTAGGCTGGAGGGTATGAATACACTGTGGGGGCCGCATAAGTGCCGATTTCTGACCATCACCCGCATAAGAGGTGATTGGTGCACAGATAGTGTTACCAGAGCACTGGTTATCTATTCAGTGGGGTGAGAGTATGTACATACACTGTACTGGAATAAGTCCAGGATTCCCTTTCCATCCCCTGGGCTACAGAAATATGGGTCAGTTGCTCATTCAGTGGCTCATTCAAAAATAGCAGCAGCATCAGTTGGTTAGCCTACTTTAGCTCCACAAATTTCACAAATGCCCTTGGGAAAACAGCAACCACAAAGCATGCATTAGGAAACGGGGGGGGGGCATATTTTTTTAAGGGTTTTTAAAAATTTCTTTCATTGTGTCTGAAATTTTGCAAGATTCCCATATTTTATTGAAGGGCAAGGTATAAATATCTTAAATAAATATAAATAAATAAATGTTAAATAAATAAAGGAATGCACGTTGCCACAGGATATTGAGGGGGCCCATCCCCCTCCTTGAAAATTGGGGGGAGGGCAAAGGCCCTCGCCTCCCACCAGATGGTCGCCTGTTAGGGAGTTACTGTTGCTGTTAGTGATATTATTATTTTTGTATCTTTATTATAATTTATGTGGAAATTGTTCAATTTGGTTGTGTACTTTTTGATGTTTTATTTATTGTTTCTGACTACTTTTGCTGTGTTTTGAACTTTTTCATGTTGTAAGCCGGCTTGAGCATGGTTTCAACTGTAGAAAGGTGGCATACAATTAAATGATTATGTATGTATATTTGGCAGTTTATACCACACAGCTCCCGGCATCCTTAACAAACTACAGGCCCCAATATTCTTTGGGGTAAGCCATGTGCTTTTAATGTGCTTTAATTGAATGGTACTGTATATATCCAGCCACTGCACAGCTTGTGATGGTCTTATAACCAACACCAACACCTGCAGTGTGGAGTGGTGCAAGCAGACAAGGGAGAAGCATGGAATGAGGATGTGGGTGCATTTAGAACATATGGATTTGTTGCATTCAAGGTTGCTACCTTGACACACCTTTGGTCACAGTTTGCCTGTAGCCTGCTATCATATCACAGTTATGATCATAACATGTTATGATGCTATGTGATCATGATACAAGCGAGAAGCAAGGTGGGAGACTCAGTTTGTGACAACATGCACCTATGGAAGCCAACAAGACTCAACAGTGGAGCATCTCCAGTTATCCTAGGCTCAGAGCCTAGAAAGGCATCACTGCAAAAAATTACCTTTTATTATAGAAATGGAAAAAGAGCAGTGGCAAACTATATCAAGCGAGGCCTATTTGAGACCCTCATGAAATCAGTTACTGTAGTAGTGAATACAGTCGCACCTTGGATGTCAAAAAGAATCCGTTCCAGAAGTCTGTTCGACTTCCAAAACGTTTGAAAACCAAATTGCAGCTTCTGAATCGGAAGCTCCTGCAGCCAATCATAAGCCATGGAAGCCCCATTGGACGTTCAGGTTCCAAAAAAACGTTCGCAAGCCAGAACAATCACTTCCAGGTTTGCGGCGTTCAGGAGCCAAAACATCTGAGTTTCAGGGCGTTCGGGATCCAAGATACGACAGTAATGTTGTTGTTGTTGTTTGTTGTTGTTGTTGTTGTTGTTGTTGTTGTTGTTGTTGTTGTTGTTGTTGTTAATTGCATTTATAGCTCACCTTTCCTCCAAGGAATGCAAGATATCATTCTCCCCTTCCCCATTTTATCCTCCCAACAACACAGTGATGTAAGTTAGCATGGGAGATAACAATTAGCCCAAGGTCACCCAGTGAGTTTCATGGTCAAATGGGGATTTGAACCCTGGTCTCCCAGGTCCTAGCCCAGGAATCTAACAATGACAGCACACTGGCTCTCAATGTTTTTTCAATGTTTGATCACAGAAATGGGGTGAGAGTATTTGGCCTACTATGTCAAGGATCTAGCAATCGAATGCTGCCCCAGCCTTTGCCAAAGATTTTACAGCATGGTAGTTTCCATCCCCTTTGGGCGCAATTGATACAGCACAGAAGGCTGGCTGCTCTCTGAGGCAAAGTGAGCACAGACCCTTTTGTTGCAGCTCCTCATCCTTCTGGCCCATACATGGTATATGTGGGGGCAGGGGAGAGGATGAACACAAAGAATCGACCAAAAATAAAGGAAGCGTCTAGGCATTGTTGCAAAGGAAACCGGGCACAACAGGACTCCCCTCCCCTCCCCATTTTATAATGCCTGGTCACCAGCTTAGAGTGGTTTCTAGTAGATGCCAGAGTCCCATTTACCGGCTGCTCCTGAACTTCAGCTGCTAGATTTGGCTTGTGTGTGTCAGCTGGCGTGAAATCAGCCCGCAGGGCTCAGTGTCGGCCTCGAAGGGGCAGGTGCCGCCAGAACAAAGGCTGCAGCACCACAGGAGGCCTTGCTAAGGTCCTGTAAAGAGAACTCAGATGGTGGAGTGGGAGCTGGGAGAGTAAAATTCAAAGAGAGTATGGTTCCTCCATTGCCCTGAAAGGGGCAGCACAATCTCTAGGGAGATGGTAAAGGAGGGAGGGCACCACAGAGGCAATACAAAGCTGGAAAAGGGATTTTTATACCAGGATATATTTCTAGTGCTTCCTCACCAGCATATGCATTGCTCCTCCTTGGTCAGTTCCTCTTTCCAAAACTTTAGTCTCTTACCCACAAAATCCAAAATCATAATATCTGCAATAAAGCTGAGAGAATATTGGCAGCTTTTTTGCTCTAACTCTGAGACATGCACTTCTTATCCTGATGAAGTCTGCTCCAGAGAGGGCGATTAGGCTCATTTCCAATAACAGAGGGGCAAAAAGAGCTCACAAACTGAAATTGATGCTTGGATATTTTTTCTGCAGATAAATGAAGATGAAGGTTGAAGCTGTAATAGCAGTTTTATTGATACCAAGCCCTGGGTGATGTGTTGCTTTTTTGTTTTGTTTTTATTGCTAGGAAATAAATATGTAAAAATAATATACAAGCTGTGTTTATGAGGTCTGTGGTGGAGTGGGATAGGCTATGACAATTTCTTCTGTTTATATACCAAAAGAGATGAGAGTGCACGTATTGCCAAAACAAGAGTAGTATTAAGCCTTTGCTTCCTCATAGCAGCAAAAACCTTCTATTGCTTAGCTAATGACATCCAAGAATAACTATTGCCCATCAGGAATCGTCTGACTGGTTTTAAATTAGTCCCAATTAATATATCATCAAGGCACTGTTGCCACTTTCCTGAGTGTTTGAAGGCCAGAATCCCATTGGGCTGATGGATCACATGGGTAGTATCCATGCCAACATCCCCGCCTCACAGAGATAGGCTGCCAAAAGAGAAATAACTACTTACGTTCCATTTCAACAAATGGAAATACGTGGCTTTAAAGAAAGTGGATAGGGCGCTCTTAAAGAGAAAACATTACCACCTCAAATCTGAAGCTCCATCTACACTATGCATTCAAAGTACCGTATTTTTCGCTCTATAACACGCACCCGGCCATAACACGCACGTAATTTTTAGAGGAGGAAAATCTGTAGGCATGCCACCCGTAGGCATTCCCTCCATAACACGCACAGACATTTCCCCTTACTTTTTAGGAGGAAAAAAGTGAGTGTTATGGTGCAAAAAATACGGTAATATGATATCACTTTTAACAGTCACAACGAGCCCTCAGAGAATCCCAGGAAGTGTAGTTTGTTAAGGGTGCTGAGAGTTGATTGGGGGCCCCTATTCCCCTCACTGAGCTATAGTTCTCGGAGTTCCCTGAGAAGATGGATTGGTTGTTTAACCACTCTGCAGCCTGCCCCCAATCACACAAACAATCCCATGTCTTTTATATATTCATCACTGGAGTTGCGTATCTTTAGAACCAGCCTAATCTGAAGGGAATCTGAACTGTTCAGCTGACTGACAACAGGATGTCCTAGTAAAGGTCTTCCGCCCCTTCATGTAAATTAATCTAGGTCTCTAGGATTGACAGGCACTGTGAGGAGGAGGAAGAAATGCCACTCACCTGAAAGGCCTCACAGGCCTGCTCCACACTCAGTGTGTCCTTGATGAATTCAACACATAGCTGAAACAAAAGAGGTTGAGAATCAGACTGTGCAAGACAGAATCTTGAACACACTTGTAGCACTAGCAACAACCCAACACTTTCCTGAGATCTACAGCATTTTTGGAGCTACAGCCTCTCCAATTTGGAACAGGAGACCTACAGTGCTGCTTTGAAATCTGTTCTCTGAACTTTGTCTCTGTTCAATGAGGTTTTCTAAGCAATGGCACTGCGAACTAAGGGCTGCTCCACATACTGCTGCAGAGAAAACAGACCCAAGATAGCACCTTCTTTCTCAGTCCCACAAAACCCAGTGCATGGCCACACCCAAATTGCCACTACAGATAAATGCTTATAGCACCTATGCAATCTAAGGGACATCCCATGCCACAGGTAGGGAACTGAGAGCCAGCGTGGAGTTATTGTTAAAGTGTTGGAAATGTAAGAATAATAAATAAACAAACCTTTCCCCTTACCCTTCTATTTGAAAAAGAATGGACTAGTAAGAGCACCACACAGTTTCTCTTCAACCAGCCACATTTTGCATTAGGTGGAGCTTAATGGGCAGCCTTGGAGGCAGGTTTCGGTAGGTGGAGCTGGGTGGGAGGGTGATAGTTCTAGCCCCTTTGGTTTATAAGAAAAAATAGTAGGCTTTCTGAACCATGGAAATAAGGTCTGCTAGAAAGCAAAGTTTATGCCATTTTGCGCTTCTTGCTGCCTTGGGAATTGACTTCTCTGCATTTGTATAGTCAGAGAGATTTTTAAGTTAAGCTTCATCACTCCCATTGTGGAGTCTGAGCAGCAGCCTGACCCGCACTTCAACCTTGGCAGCTGCTGCAGCAACACTGAGAGACTGTCTAGAATTTTGCAAGGCAATCATAAGCTGGACGTTCAGGTGACGTATACCAAGCAAGTGACAAAAGAGTAATGATTCAAAAGCCAGAAGTGAGATAAAGATAACAGTAATAATAATTAACAGCAGCAGCAACAACAACAATAATATCCTCATCACAACAACTATAACTATTAATAAGAAATACTGGAGCAGAGATTGCTGGACTGACAAAACCAGTGAAAGCTTTTGAATTTCATTAGTGAGCAAAGATTGTAAGATAGGACCATGTGAAGGTCATGCAAAGTAGAGTGATGTCATCCCTGTCTGTGACACAGTCACCCGGCTCAAAATAACCTCTCTGTGCTTGCAACTGAACAGTGATTTTCAAGTGCTAATGGGTCAAATCACACATCATGTATTGCAAATGTCACTTTTGCTTTCTGACCCAGATGCATACTACTCAATCTCACCCACACACTTACACCAGGGCTACATAAAGTGGAAAAGGACTGCAGACTACATGCATTACAAGAGAGTATGTGCATGTTGTTTTTAACTAAAACAACAACAGCAACCAAAAATAGCATTCCCTAATAAGTTAGATATTCTGTAGAATTACAAATATCCTCTTGGACAATTTAAAGATTTGAAGATATTAAATTCAGTCTAAAACTAGGCTGGGAAATAAATTAGGGGTTTTTTTATTGGAGAAGCCAGGACATGGGACCTTCTGCATGAAAAAAACATGTGTTTTACCACTCAGCTATGGAAGGTACTGACGTTTTCTGTGGCAGTAACAGGGGATTTACAGGAGAGGATGTGCCACCCCCCCATGTCCTGTCCTCAGAGTTTGTCTGCCAACTACAAAAAGAAAAATGCTCCAAACCTCCCTAGCACTTTTACAGAGATGATTAATTACAATAACAAGTTATTTCATGAATCTTTACAAGAAGAGCAAAGAAGAGGAGGCTTTTAGTATAGTATCATTATGGCCAAGGGGACTAAGAATTAAAAATGAACCAGCTGGGAATGTTTCAGGATGACCCAGAATTTAGAGCCAAACGAGTCCCAGTGTTGAATAATGAGCCTAGATGCTGCTGGTAATAGAAGAACTAAAGCAAAATTGACAAATTGGATGGATCCGTACAAAGCTAAGTCACATGGGACAAATTAGTGAGAGACAGGTTAACAATTAAAAAATGACTGTTAATGGTGGTAAATGGCTAACATAATCACGTCAGTAGTGAATCCATGAGATAGAAGTTAAAGTGAATACAAATTTAAGCAGTACCCCATGCACAGACAGTTAAGATCAAATTTTGATGATGGTGGTAGCTGGCTAAATTGTATCTGTACAAATGCTGTCATACTCTGTTCTAAAAACAATCAAACTGGCATTGGGGAAATCTACAAAAAGTTGGTGCAAGAAAGACCACTTTGCAAAGATAGCAGACAAGTGGACTAAAGGCCAGTTCAGTCTGCTAATAGGGAATTTTGCCACCATCCCTAATCCCAGCTTTTTTTCTGGAGCAAGGCACTGTCTTCCACTCCCACACTTTGTGAGAAACTCAGTTGCTACTTGGCTTTCTACCCCCATTCGCACGCTCTGATTTAAAAGCTATAATTAGTTTCCTAGCAATGAGCAGAATGCCAGCAGATCGGGAGCAATAAGTGCAGCGCATGCAGGGTTTTCCCCAAGGACGGAATTGATGAGCGTGATCCTTCCGCGCCTTCGTTATCACTGCCAACTAAACATGACACATAATAGCCAGGAGTGTGGGATCCTCTCTTTTTCAATGACAGTCCCATTCACTGTGGTGCAGAATGAGCCAGAATTAGCTTTTGTTGAATCACATACTTTCATATTCACCATGAAGTACAAATGAAAAAAACTCTCATTGTCAACTGGTCTTCAACCAAGGAAGCAGGCTGGCTAAACAAATATATTCTCTTGCAAAATAAATCCTTGAGGGAACTAGGATTTAATGCTGAAAATATTAAAATTGGAGTCAGATGGAACATAATGGAATTGAAATCAGAAATAAGTGACACACATATTTTATAGACAAGGATTTAGGACCAAACTACACCGTTGATTACATGGTAAGTTTGCAATGGAGAAGTGACAAGGGAGGGGGTGCTTAACCATTCACCTTTCTTTTGTTTTTCATATCTACTCCCTCCACCAAGAGAGGTTTAAAATGCAACAGAAACATTGAATTCTGGTGCGCGCACACACACACCCCGTAAAATGAATGCACTTTTCATCATTTAGCACGACCCTCTTTAAATTGAATAGTTTGTCCTCAGTAGAGCATGAGACTCTTAATCTCAGGGTTGTGGGTTTGAGCCCCACATAGGGCAAAAGATTCCTGCATTACAGGGGTTTGACTAGATAGCCCTTGTGTCCCCTTCTAACTCTACAATTCTATGTCTCTGTTTGTCAAGGAACAGTAACATGACAAAATGGAAGAAGAGCTGTAGAAAATTGGTGGTAGATACTAAATGCTACACAGCAGCTTTTTTTGAACCTTGGATCTCCAAATGGCCAGCAGTAAGGATTTCTGAGAGTTGATCCAACAACATCTATGAAGCTGGGAGTTCAGCAACATTGGACAATGGAAAATGATTTTAAAATTATTAGACAACATTGCCAGAGGTCATGTAAAGAAAACAGGATGTCTTACAATAAGACACATCTGGTTTCTTTTTGAGAATGTGCTTTTGCAGTACAGTGACAGGGAAATGCCATGCACGTCTACTCAGAAGGAAGCTCTCACTAACTGCAATGAGACTTAGTCTCAGTTAAGCAGTTCCACTTGGCTCTAGTGAGCACATTGTCAGTAGTACTCAGAATTGCCATGCCATCAAGAGCAGCATTTGTTCTAGAGAACCATAGCTGCCATTTAGTTGAACAGAGCCTAGAAAAAAAAAGAAAAAAACATGCAGGCCTTCTAGACATGGGAATAAAAACTTGGATAACCTTGGCTTTCACTGTGCTTACGTTCTCTCCCAGTGCTCCAGCTGTGGCTTCTACTTTCATGATTACCTGAAATTGTATCCTCATATCCTGATGACCTTCCTACAACCTGACTCCATACGGTCGGTATTTTGTAAGCAAATCAGAATGAATTATCAGTAAAAATCAGGCAGAGTCTAATCCAGGGGTGCCCAAACTTTTTTCAAAGAGGGCCAGATTTGATGGACTGAACATGCGTGGGTGCCGACCAAAGTTGTTGAGCTTATTTTAGGATTAGGATTTTACCCCAGGACATAAGGCGCCGGTATAGATGTGATCATGTCTCCTCCAATGAAGGTGCCATGGTCTGATCACTACACTCTGAAAGCCAGGATTGACTTTCCACCCCCACCCTGCTTAGGTGGCGAGCCGATTTGGGCTCGCCCGCAGAGGCTGAGGGACCCTGATAGATTCCGTCAAGCCTTGCGGGACCTTGCTCCCCCTGGCGACTCATTGGCTGAGCTTGTTGAGGGCTGGAATACCCAGCTCCTGGCAGCCATCGATGAGATCGCACCTAAGCGTCCTCTGCGACCCCGCAGAAGCCGGGCTCCCTGGTTTACCGAGGAGCTTCGGAAAATGAAGTGGGACCTCAGACGGCTAGAGCGAGTATGGCGGGGTGCCTGTGACGGAGCCTCAAGAACATCTTATAGGGTTTTTATGAAAACCTATGAGTTGGCAGTGAAGGCCGCTAAGAAGTCTTACTTCTCGGCCTCCATTGCATCCGCTAGCTCTCGCCCGGCGCAATTATTTAGTATAATTCGGTCTTTAACGTCCCTTGAAGGACAGCCAAATTTAAATAACAATCTGACACACAGCTGTGAGGCATTTGCGAGCTTTTTTGCGGAGAAGGTCCTGTTGCTCCGCCATGACCTCCCTGCCAATTTGGATACAATAAAGGAACTGGAGGCCCCTCGACTGTCCTCGGGTCCCGTATTGGACCACTTTGACCGGATATCTCCAGCCGATGTGGACAGATTCCTCCAAGCTGGAAAGCCCACCACCTGTCCTCTTGACCCGTGCCCATCATGGCTGATTAGAGCGTGTCCAGACGAGGTGCGGGCCCCCCTGGGGGATATCATCAATTTGTCCCTTGGCACCGGGATATTCCCAGGGGAACTGAAGGAGGCGGTGGTGCGTCCGCTCTTAAAGAAAACATCATTAGATCCCTTAGATCTATCCAATTACCGCCCAGTCTCGAATCTTCCATTCCTGGGTAAGGTGATTGAGAGAGCGGTTGCTGAACAGCTTGGTAGGTTTCTGGATGAAACATCTGCTTTGGATCCATTCCAGTCTGGCTTCCGCGCTGGTCATGGGACCGAGACGGCTCTGGTCGCCCTAACAGATGATCTCCGCAGGCAGCTGGATCGAGGCGGGTCGGGGCTGCTGATTCTTCTAGATCTGTCAGCAGCCTTTGACATGGTTGATCACGAACTCCTGGACCACCGCCTTGCCGACGTGGGGATCCAGGGCACAGTCCTTCAATGGCTGTGCTCGTTTCTCTCTGGTCGGGGACAGAGGGTGGCGCTTGGGGGGGGGGGAATTGTCATCGCGCCACTCCTTGGTGTGTGGAGTGCCTCAGGGTGCGATTCTCTCCCCGATGCTTTTTAACATCTTTATGCGCCCCCTCGCCCAGCTTGTCCGGAGTTTTGGGCTGGGTTGCCATCAGTATGCTGATGACACCCAACTCTATCTGTTGATGGATGGCCATCCTGACTCGGCTCCAGACACACTGACCGGATGTCTGGAAGCTGTGGCTGGATGGTTACGTGGGAGCCGGTTGAAGTTAAATCCTTCGAAGACAGAGGTCCTCTGGCTGGGGCGTGACGATATGGGATCGAGGGGGCAACTCTCATCTCTTGCGGGGATGCAATTAGTGCCAGCACTGTCCGTTAAGAGTTTGGGTGTAATCTTCGATACCTCCCTCTCTATGCAGGCGCAGATTACAGCTATAACAAAGGCGGCATTTTTTCATCTCCGCCAAGCTAAGCAGTTGGCCCCTTATCTCTCTCGCCCTGACCTAGCCACTGTGATCCATGCGACGGTCACCTCCAGACTGGATTATTGTAACTCGCTCTACGTGGGGCTGCCCTTGAGACTGACCCAGAAACTCCAGCGGGTGCAGAATGCCGCGGCGAGACTCCTTATGGGGTCTTCGCTGTGAGATGACATTCATCCGGTACTATACCAGCTGCACTGGCTCCCGGTGGAGTACAGGATCAGGTTTAAGGTGCTGGTTTTAACCTTTAAAGCCCTATACGGCCTAGGACCCTCGTACCTACGGGACCGCCTCTCCTGGTATGCCCCACAGAGAAACCTACGGTCTGCAAATAATAACATCCTCAAGGTCCCAGGCCTCAGAGAGGTTAGGCTGGCCTCAACTAGAGCCAGGGCCTTCTCGGCTGCGGCTCCAATCTGGTGGAATGCTCTGTCACAAGAGACTAGGGCCCTGCGGGACCTGACATCTTTCCGCAGGGCCTGCAAGACAGAGTTGTTCCGCCAGGCCTTTGGTCAGTGCGCAGCCTGACTCCCTCCCCTGGCAACCTGCACAGAATTTTGCTTAATTGGTTGCCATCAATTTGATTTTAATTAATTTTTATAATGAAATATTTTTAGATTGTGTGACTATTTGACTGTTTGACTGTTTGATTATTTGATTGTTGTTAGCCGCCCTGAGCCCGGCTTCGGCTGGGGAGGGCGGGATATAAATAAAATTTATTATTATTATTATTATTATTATTATTATTATTATTATTATTATACTGCCACGGGGGCTGGATTAAATCGACTGGCACACCGGATTAGGCTCCCAAAACAGCCTTCAGACATGCCTGGTTTAATCTGACCACTGTGTTGACTCTGCACAAGCAAATCAGGATGAGTGCTGAATAAAAAAAGGTTATCTGAAGGACACCATAGAGATGAAATAAGGAAGCAGATGCAGCTGACATGTTTGAAAGCAGAACAAATAGCCAAGCTTTAATTCTGATGTATGGTTATCATCAGCATAAAATGATCTAATGACATTAATAGCTTCCTCTCCAAGTTATAAAACTGTGTTTAGAACTGGAATGGTGGGGGTTTTTTAAACTGTCAAATTAATGCATTAGAAAAGTTAGAGTAGAAATAAAATCTTCTGGAGAAGAGTTTATTAGAAACTACTGATCACATCCCTCCTTCAGCTTTTTCACACAATTACAAGAGCTGTTAGAAGCTGGATACTTGATATTTGATAGGTCTCATGCTTTCTGCCTTTTAGAAATTCTTGAAATCAAATAATTGACTGTACAGACAGTATCAGCCAGTTCACACATCAAACCTTACTCCTGCTGTTGCCGCTGCCAGGGATGAAACAACCCAAACAAACAACAAGCAGTAAGTCAAGGACAAACCTTGGTTACCCACTGGCAAGAAAGGGGTGGGCTTTCTACTGAAGATGTTTCCTCAGATACATGGGCTCAGGGTATATAGTACAGTATATTGTAGGTCTGTATATAGTGTTGGTTGGAATGTGTGAGAGCACCAACAATGGTCACCACAGAGATGTTGCAGTGAGGGACACTGTGTAAGGAGAAAGCAAACCACAATACGAATAGGTCTTTAAACAGGGTCATGACCACTACTGCTCCACTCCAGGAAGCCGTAAGGCAACAGAATTTCCAGTGTATTCCACAAAAGAGCTTTCCTTCCCATTTAGTTGGTAATCAGCCCTTAAGAAGTCAGTTTTTAATCATATTCTTAACACAGTGGAAATTATGAAAGCATAAATGACAAAGGTCTCCACTAAGAGGAAACTGTCATGTCACTATGGCAGCCTTGCACAAACTAGCTGTTTTTACGACAAAGAAGTGAAGGACACAGGGAACCTTTTACAACCCCATGTGCTGCATCACCTGACTAAATGAAGAGATGACATTAGCACAGTCTTCCCAAAGCACTTGGTACTTCACACTGGTTTGTTATTTTATGCAGTTGACTGGTCATCATACAAGGCCACTTTATCCCAAATGGTGTGAATGCACCTATCACCTGACTCATTGAGAGAGAGAGAGAGACAGAGAGAGAGACAGAGCAGGCCAAAGAGGTACCGGTATTTATTTATTATTATCATATCCCACCTTTCCTCTAAGGAGCTCAAGATGGCAAACACGGTCCTCTTACTCTCACTCCCATTTTATTCTCTCAGCAGCCCTGTTACATAGGTCAGAGTAAGAGATGATGACTGGCTGATGGTCAGCCAGTGAACTTCATGACTGAGTAGGGATTTCAACTTGGGTCCGCTCAGTTCTAATCCATCACTCTACCCACTGGGGAAAGCTTTTTGGGCTGCAAAGGTGAAGACTGGGAGGCAACGTCTTGGAGAGTTAAAGAAACTGACTTGGGGAAAGAGGAGGGACAACACATCAAAACATTGCTGTAACCCAAATTTGCTTGGGAGGAGAAGCAGAATACTGTGCAGAATGGCCAAGGATAAATAGGTATCCACAACAGCATGTGCAGCAACTTGATGGTGCGTATTTATCCTTCATCCCTGATAACACTAAGGACAGAGCACTTTGGGCAAAGTGAGGCTGGGAACATGCCCTTCTTTCCTGCAAAACTGGATTGATGCTAAGGGATGAATTTCCTTCCACAGCAACTTGGTAACAGAAATCCCTATCCTCCTATAGACAGTAGCTGCAATGTACATAGGTAGTGGGAATTTCTGCCAGCCATAGAAGCTGTCTGTGCCAGACTGGAGGAGGAACCAACATTTATGGATTTTATAGCTTATTTTTAAAAAAAAAACAGCCGCAGGAGCATCTATGCTATGTCATGCCAGTGCAAAGGCAATCTTGTGACATGTGAAACCAGGCCAAAGAGCAGCTTTTGGCATACAGAGATGGAGGAGGTGGAGAAAGAGGAGGAAGAGAGATGGGAATTGTAAATGCCTCATCCTTCCTGTTTCTTCATAATATCGGCAATGCACAGGCTGCCATGGTTGCATAAGAAAACTGCAGCTGAACGCAGCACTCAAAATAGAACCAGTGCGGCAGAGATTCTGGAGAAGTTGGGCATTACTCAAGGCTTGGTTACGGCCTGAAAACAGCCACTTGCATTTAGATGCTGAGCTTTCTACAGATTCCAGCAAAGGAAGCTGAGGAGGCTGGCACTGAAGTTGATTTAATTGTATTTTGGTACACATATTAGCCGTAACAGATCCCAATACTGTACAAAGTCCTAGCTTGCATGGGAGTATACAGAGCACTTTCCTATATTCATTCACAGCACTACTGTATGCCCAGAGACTGCTTTGTGCTCATCAGATAGAGTGTGCCCATCGGAGATGCAGTGCAGTGGAGTTGTTAGCATATTGCATTAGGAGCAGGGAGGCTCAGGTTCAAATGCATTAAGAGTAAGAGTAGTTCAGTGGAGTGGCCTCCCTGGAGAAATTGTGGACTCTCCTTCCTTGGAGGTTTTTAAGCAGAGGTTGGATGGCCTTCTGTCATGGATGCTTTAGTTGAGCTTCCTGCATTGCAGGGGATTGACAACATAACCCTTGGGGTCCCTTCCAACTCTACAATTCTATGATTATTTCTCAGCCTAGCCTTACTCACAGGGTTGCTGTAAGGATAAAGTGGAAACCATGTAAAGAAAAAGGAGAGGATCCCCAAATATAGGTAACAAAAGCCAAAGCCACAGGAACCCAAGTGAAAATGAGTGATATCAAAAATAATAATACTTAGAACATTAACTGTTGTGCATATGAACATGTGTAGGTATGTGTACATAGACTACCAAATACAAATAAAATGATCTTAGCCCTTTCTTCACCCATTGGAGGGGACAGGCAGTAGACAACTTGGAAAAACATCCAACTGTACTGATGTTTACAACAACACGCACATGTGAATTGAAACACAGCAGGGAGGGAAGGAGGAACAACCTCACTGCTTTTTAAGCTGGTAATGTGTACACAATACTGAATTAATAGTAATTTAGGCTAAGAACTACTATTAAAGGCACAGGTGCCCTGTCCTCCTTTGCATCTGGTCACGGTCACCCTCCATGTTTCCTGGAGAAACCACCAACTTTATGTCTGAGCCATCTGCCATGGTTTCAGGCAACTTGGTGATCTTTGTTCAAAACAGGACTTAATCAAAACACTGTCACACACACTGCAGCCCTAACTGAAAGACCAGGAGAGGTAATGATTAACCAGTAAGTATGAACATGCGAAAGGCATGTCCAAGAAGTGCATTCAGCAGCACTAATGGCTTGGGAAGGGGATAAAACACACTACAGCATAATACGTAGAGGCTGGGGAAGGGATGGTGATAGGTAACTACAAGTGTGGCACAGCCAACAACACTTAATAAAAATCAGTTAAGAAAGCTTGGGCAAATCATTCAGATCATGACTATTTGCAAGGATTGTTCAACAGTGGAACTGACTCCCTCAGAAGGTGGTAGACTCTCCTTCTTTGGAAGTTCTTAAGCAGAAGTTGGATGGCCACTTGTCATGGATGCTTTCGTTGAGATTCCTGCATTGCAGGGGGTTGGGACCTCGGGGACCTCAGGGTCCCTTCTAACCAGTGCTTTTTTCTGGGGGTACACAGGGGTATACATATCCCTAAACATTTTGTGAATCTAAGTTTGGCCTCATTGAGGGGCAGTATTTCAATATGAGTAGGAAATGAGAGTAACCCTAAACAATTTTTTAGAAAGAAATACCGTAATTCAGGGAAACAGAGTTGGCTCTGTGCAGGATGTCCATGTAGAGGGAGCATATAAAGCACAGATTTGCAAGGCAGTATGGCTAAGGGCAGAAAGCAGCACTGCTGTGGGTTTGGGGGGGGGGTAAACTCAAAGGCAAACCATGCCACAGAGAAGGTGTGAAAAGTTCCTGCCTTTGTGATCCTAAGCCCTATTGACAACGTGGTATTTAATGTCAAAGGTTAAGGGCCTACAAAAGTGATTAACAGGGTAGCTTATTAGGAAAGGTTGTTTTTGTTTTAAAGCAAAAAAAACTGTTGGGTTAAATAAAATTGCCACCTTCTTTTTCTGGCAGATTTCCTGTGACAGACAGGCAAAACTTCACAGGGTGAATTTCAACTTGCCCTTGAGCTGTCATAGGCACCATGTCAGAAAAAAGTTGGCATTTGTATTGTGAGATAAAAAGGCTACAGCAAGGAACCATTTAACACAGAGTTGATTAGGAGCCTGAAATCTTCAGGCAGGGCTCGTGTTTGATAACAGGGGCTTTTATTGCAATGACTTCTTGGTGCACATCTGGTTAAGATGATCCAATTTTGTTGGCCAATATCCTACAATGATTCTGGCCTTCATCTGATTCTTGACTGGAATAGGATAGACAGATCAGTCTATTTCTATTCCACATCTATTTCACATGTGTTTACTCATTAGTTTGTTCCTTCCTGTTTCCAAATCAATCTGTAATTAAAAAAATAAATCCTTGCAAAATTTGAATTTAAATACATATCACAAAAGAATTATTTAAATACAACTTTCTTGCAATGTACACATTTCTAAAAGTATTTTTTACCACAAACTATAGGAAGATATTTTTATTTTTTGCATTTTGTGGGTGGGGTGTTCAACAAGAATTTTATAATAAAACTTGGGAAAAATCCGAAGGATAATTATCCACTGGAAGCTGGTTCATTTCAGCAAACTGGACATTGCCCCACAAACCTCAACCAGCCCCCAGTCTTCCTGCCTTCTTATTTACAACCAGTCAGGCGGGTGGCTCTGCCTGTCCTTGGCCCTGGCTCTACCTCCTATTGGTCTCTTGCCTGCTCCAGCGTGCACCAGCCAGTCCCCACTGTTGTGTTCCAATCTTGGCATTTGTCCAGGAAGTTCAAACAGTTCAGTTCAGCGCACACAGACTGAACAAAATTCTCATCCATTCCAGGGCTGGAAACCACAGCCGGAGTTGCTTATTTGGAAACTAGTCAGACCATTCATGAAAGGTGACTGTACATTGCAATTAGAACTCAAACCTCTTCTCATTGTGGTTGATATTTCTGTTGTAAACAGAAACCAGTAGTATAGTTCCAATCACCTGAAGCAGACATGTCCATCGCTTGTTTTAGAAAGTGGTGCTGGTGGGGAATACATAAAAGTAATTTCAGACTTTCAACAGCTGGATACACCATTCTGTGTTGAAGTCATATACACATATCACATTTTTTTGCTTTTTTGTCTCCTACACCCATTGATAAAACCTCAACATCCATAAAGTTTTAGCCTCCACTAGTTGTCCCCAACCATACTGGAAACACAGGCCTGCAACCCCCAGGAAAGGACAAGGTATGCTGCTATGATTAGAAAAATTGTAATGTTTAGGCCTACTATCAAGTTACATTACTGGTACTGCAACTACAAGAGCTGAGAAACAGACTCTGAAAAGTGAACATGGTATCTGAAGTCACACTAGACTCAGCACTCAGGAATGCAGTGCAGAGGGATTGCCTGGCCTGGCACATGGCAACAGACTGGATGATCTCAGTTTCCTTTCCCACCTCTGTGGTCTGGAGCTCGGCAAGCTTCACAAGAAGCAATTGGACGGAAGCCAGCTGGCTCTAGCTACCAATTTCTAATCCCTTAGTCATCCTCAGCTTCCCAGGAAAACCCCCTTTCCACCAGATAGGTGTTGCATGCTAGGTATTCCTTTCCTCTTGTGCTACCAGCTAAGCTTCTGCCCCATCATGCCCACATTCCTTTCTCACTACAAGTGCCACAGGAGCACGTTTTTGGTACTGCTCATCTCATGTGTCGCCTCTTCCTAACTATAATGGGTTCCTGGTCTGGCCCGCCTCCTTTCCTGTGTGCCTGCAATATGTGATCTACTAGCTAGTAATTTGTTACCAAGGCAATGTGGTAACACAGAACAGCTGAAAAACCACTGCCCTATGGTCCAGTTGTGGTTCAGTTCTCTACACAAATTTTCCAGAGACATTTGGCTGACCCCTGTTGGAAACAGAAAGTTGAAAACTAGATCAGGGGATTTTTCATATCTGTAATAATTTTGGTACATACACTTTGAAACAACTTTGCTAATATGCCCAGAAATGTTTATCTGAGTGTTTATTGTTTAAATTTTAATTTTATGTAATTGCTTCATGTAATATGCTCCAATGTAAACCAAGTTGTATCTGAAAACAACCATGTTAAACAGTTTAAATATGAAAATGAATAAATACATTACAACACCCATCCCACACACACAATGAAGGCCCCTTATTTCATACCCAACCAAGTAATTCTTCTTATATAAAACCTGGTATGTCCAGCCAAATAAACATGTACATGAATGGAACATATTTACCAACCTGAACCTTAAGTTTACCTTCAGAGACTATGGTCTGCACCTATCAAGTAACCACCAAGGAGATGACCTTTGCAGTAATAGAATCAGGTTATGGAACAGCTTTGTCTGGGTACCACCTTTGTGGTCTTTTCAGTGATAGATGAAGACATCTCTGTTCATCCAAGCCTTCAAACAACTTATGTAGTCTGGGCCTCTCAGTTTTTCAGTCTGTGTTTTTCAATTTGTGCCTGTTATGAGCTTTTTTGTAAATTTTGTATTTTGTGGTCTACTTTATATTTACATATGGTTGTATCTTCCTTCCACAAGGGGAAAAGACTCTTACCCATGTAATGGAACTTCCCTCTCATCTCCGCCCTCTCGTGCTCTCCAAAAATCTGCTCCAGAGGGTTAGGGGACACTCCAAAATAGATCTGGGGACAGCAGAAGGAGAATCGGAAAGGGAAGAGAAGTCCATTGCACAAAGAGAAGTCCACACACTCAACACTGGATATAACATGTTGTGTTTTCTTATTTATTGTAATCCACCCAGAGAACTTTATATTATGCGGCAGCATAAATATGCTGAAAATAAATTAAATAGAACATGTTGCCATTACCAGAATGCAAATCAAGCACTGGGAACACTTATTACTTGCAAAGACTGGAACAATACAAACAGAGCTAAAAATGTGAGCCTCTTTGGGGTCAACTGCTCTGGCTTACTTGTATATCCTCAGTGTATCAGTTGCAGGAACTCTAATGGGTTTACCCTAGTAGCCTAGGAATGTGGCTTTGTTTATTTAGCTTTTATTTCTGCAGGCTGGTTATGCCGATGATATTTCCTAAAAATAACACTCAGATAACCCCACACACCTTCTGGGAATAGCAGGCTGTGTTCTACTACCACCATCACCACTCTATTCTGGCTCTGGAATGGGAAGGTATTATACTAAAAGCAAAGGCCTGGGAGCTGGGGGCGGGCGCTGTTAAATCATCACAGAGAACATGGGCCCCAGCCAGCTCTCTGCAGCTGCTGACCTACAGACAATGAGCAGCTTGGATCCATGGGGCCATGCCAAGGGGTTGTATTTCCAAGACCTCTTCTTGGGGAAAAGCATAACAAAGATTTGCTCCAGCTCATGGCTGGATGGATTAAGGGGATCTCTGTTCCTTCCGCCCTGACTAACTTTGATTCAGAACAATCAGCTGCATCCCCTGCTGAAGTGAGGACAATTTTTAGCTTTAGTCTGGGCTTTGCAATACAGATCAGCTGTTCCTAAGTCCTTCTGCCAGCATATCTCCCTCCCCATCCCTTGGAGCAAAGAGAAGCTTTGGAAGGGTGGCATTTAAATTGGGAAAACAGCAAGGGGAGAGGAAAATTAAACCCTTTGCCCCCAGCATCATGGTCCTGATCCCCATCTGCCTACCAGCTTCTTTTACTTTAAAAAATGAAAGAAGGGATCCTGATGACAGACCGTGCCATATCTAATTTGATGAGTCAGTGCATTTTGTGGTACCTTTAAGGTACACTTAACCCAGGGGCATCTGGTCTGCTAATCTTGGGAACCCTCCCCTTTTACATACTATGGACCAGCCTCAGCATTCTGAAGACATGGTATGTGTGTGCATGAAACGGAACCAAAGGACTGATGTTTTAATTCACTACTATCCAAACTGTGGGCAGAAATCCCAGAAAAGTCTGAAGCCACAGGTGTGATTTCTAGACTTGAGTATGTTTTTGCTAGCTACATCCCACTCCCCTGCCCCAACTCTTTCAGTATTTCTCCCAGTTCAAAAGGTAAGGCTTGCAGGGAATTTCCTTGATTATGTTTTGCACAATTGTGCAGATTCTGCTGTGCTCATTTGGGCAGATGGGCTCCATAATTTCCATGATGGGAAATAACACATATTTCTTTTAAACTGTTTCTTTATAAGCATACACATTCATTGCTCATTAGGGTGTGCACTGGTGTAATTCTTCCAAGAGGGTTTTTTAAAAGGCAAAACAAGGGTGAATAATGCATTCCTAGGGGCAGGCCATTTGAAGAACTTGTGGCCCTCCAGATGTTGCTGGACTCTACTTTCCATCCACCCTGGTCAGCAAGGCCAGTGAAGATGGGAGCACTAATCCTACAACATCTCCACAAGTTCCCCATCCACACACAATACACGCAGAGGCCTGGAAGAGGCAAATAGCCAGAGGCCTACCTAGAGGTTGGCTAAGTTGGCCCCCACCAAGGCTGCAGGCCCAGTAGGGCACAAAAATTGCACCTCTCCTTGCTGATACATCTCCTTGCCAAGGGCGCAAGGGAGCCTAGGTACACCTCTGCAAATGACCAAATCCAAATAAAAAAAGTCATAGATTTGGTGCCTCAATGGTCACCTAGTCCACCCCCCTGCCAATGCAGGAAACCCTATGTATTTCTGTAAGCAACATAAGCAGTGTAAACCAGAACCATGTAATATAGGTACAAGTGAATAATACGCAATGCCTTTCTGCTAGGGTGTCTCACCTAGAGCTATGATCTGAAGGAACATGATTTAGGAATCTAACTGATGCTAAGCAGGTCTGGGCGTGGTTAGCGTCTAGCTGGGAGACCTCCTGACAATCTATATATGCTGCTTGAGTTCCACTGTGAAAGAAAGGTGGGATATATACTTTGGCTGTAGGCTTCAGTTTTCCCTTGCTCGTTTCATTTGCTGATTAGAATTCAGAATGCACTGGGCACCTGATACATTTAGAGTGAAACCTTAGTGTGCTATGAGCTGTGTCACAGATAAATGCTGTTTAGCTTGCTGGAATAAGATAGGAGTGAGGATTCCGTGTGTGTGTGTGTGTGTGTGTGTGTGTGTGTGTGTGTGTGTGTTGCTTGAGCAAGGGGCTTGGGAAAAAGGACTTCATGTTCTGTGAGAACCGTAGGCTTTGTGGCTTAGGTCAAGGGGACCAGAAGGACCCAGACTCTGGGGTTCTATTATCCCAGGTATAGGAGGGAAGTGAAATCCAATAGCATTAAAAAGCTGGCATCTACCAAAGGGATATCTGCTAACTTTTGCTGGCTTTTGTTGTTTCACTTTCTTTCCAGAAAATAAAATGAACGTTACCCTAATCTGACTATTGTGAGACTTGTTATGAAGTGTCTCTAAAGCAGATAAGGAGAGGGGCATGGCAGTGCATTTTCCTGTATCTATGATCAATTGTTCTCTTCTGTTGTGGGTTACAGTACCTAGTGAAGCATTGTGACCCCCAGCTCTTCAACCTAACGGCAGCACGTCCCCACCTGGGTGGCCTTTACAGAATCCTTGCCTTCCCTAGCAGTGCAGAACAAGGAATGCAGCAACAGGTCTTGACATGCCTATGGAGTGGCAAGTAGGAGAGAGCTGCTTGAATAGTTCTATAAATGTACTGAACCAGCTAGTTTATCTGTCCAAGTGGGCCAAAACACCTGCCATTTGTGCTGAGCCTCTTCATCAGACTGGATGTTAAACAAACTGGGGGAGGGGGGAAGGCTATTTTGGTATTAAAGCCATAACATCTGCATTGATCAAAAATTCATTTTTGTTCCCCAGTCTCAGAAGGGGTATGGCTGTGGGGTGCAGCTGTGGGGGTTGTCCTGAAGAGCACCCGCACTTCTGACTTTACCACTATAACACTGAGTTTGCCAGCAGCTGCTGACCCAATTAATTTCACTCCTAAATAGAAAGTGCTCTCAATCTGAGGGGCAAGTCTGAAAGGGAGAGACTTGCATTTTTTTCCCTTCTTAAAAATGCTGTGTGCACACTTATACGGAGGTACATAAGCATTCATATTTTCATTATTTTGATTTTTCTAAAACAGCTGTAAAAGAACTCAGCGAGTGTGGGAGACTGTGATATAACTGCCAAATGTGCACATATTCACTGTAGCACTGCTGGCTACACTTCTGGAGGTTAGTTTTGATTTTTCCAGAATGCATTGAAACTGGGCATGAGTAGAGCTTTAGAGGTAGTGTGGCTGCATGTGTTAATTCCATCTGGAAATTGGCAACAGGATAACACCAGTCTCCTGATTTATGCTGAACCAAAGGAATTGCAGATCCCCTTAAAAAAACACACACACACACATATCAATTTTTGGCCCTCATCATTATGTAGAAAAGATTGAAAATGTCAGGTGAGCACCAAAGGGTTTTGAAGGCCGTTGCCAAGACACGGATTTGAACATATTTAAATAACAGAAAGTATATTTCACTAATGTCAAGCTACTGTCAAAACAGCGTATGTAAAGGTTCAAGTTACGAAGCACTTGTATTTCTCAAGGCCCCGTGAACGTGTAAAGCTCAAAGGTATGTAGGGATGTCAAAAGTCCTATGCAGGGCAGTGTGGAAAGGTCCTACAAATAATCTGCTTGTATAAACATTTACAAGGGCCTGATCTCCTGGCAGGGGTTTCTCTCATTCCCTGTTTGTCACATCAGAAGCTGTTAACAACCCTGCCCCACTCTCAAAGGCATGCTCACATGTCCCTAAGAACATCAGATGTGTCCGGGAATGGAAGCTGTCTGCGTTCTCATGAGTTCCCAGCAGGACAGGTTGTAAATGATAATCAGAACAAAACATGGTGTTAAAATCACAGGCAAGAAGAACCCAAGCCTCTTCCCAGATGTCTCTCTCTGCCGCTTCCCTGAAGACAAGGAGAGTCCCAGGTTGCTTCCAGATGCCGTTTTATTGAGTTTTCATTCCAATTTGTTTGCAGGAAGATTAGACGGCATTGTGTCAGGCAAATTTTATCTCACATTTTCCAGTGCATTTCCCCATCACTTTTTCTTATCGCAAAAGGTCTGGTTTAACTTCAATGGTGCAACCTCAATTTGCCAGTATGTGATTAAAGCCCACCCCAAAATAGTGACAGTCCGTAAGCACCCTGTGTTTCTACATGTAATTCAGTTCCATACTGCACAGGTACCTAACCCAGCTCTATTGCTGAATCTAACTAGCTGAGTGCAGCCAGGATGACCTGGAACCATGTGTTCCCTGCTCTGAGATCTCTGGAGGAGCAGAATACAAATGTGGCAAACAGCAGTGTGGAAAGCAGATGGCATACAACCCCTTTCCTGTCAAATTCCTATCAAAGTTGTGGGGGCAACCACACCAGGGTGATATTAGGTTTGGTACCTAAGGGGTTTGCAGCTTCCCTTCCAGCTGGATCCTAGAAAAATAAGGACATGCCTCAAAATGGGTTGGTGAGTCATTTTGCCAGCTAAGTTATGGAAGAGTGGGTTGTAATTGGATCTGTATTTAGTTTTCAGCTTTGTAATTTATTTCATTTATGATATTTTGTTTGATTACTTTATTGTTGTTTTCTATTTTCTATTTACCGCAATAACCCAAGGACTCCCTCTCCCTATATGAACCAACTCAGACCCTGTGATCATCATCTGAGGCACTTCTTCCTGTGCCTACTCCACAAGAGGTCCAGATGATGGCAACAGAAGAACAGGCCTTTTCTGCAACTGTTTCCCGTTTGTGGAATTCTCTCCCCCGGGAGGCTCACCTTTTGCCTTCATGAATATTATTACATATCTTTGGCTAATTAAACAATCTATGGCCATTTAAACTGGGGGGGGGTATTGTTTGGTTTATTATGCTATTTTTGTGTCTTTATATTGAAAACTGCCCTGTGATCCTTGGATGAAGGATATAATTATTTAATTTAGACCAATAAAAGTATTTTATTTTTACTTTCCCATCCTGCAACAAGTCCCCCACATTTGCTTCACGCTTCCTCTCCAAACAGTTCTGCAGTGCTGCTGTTGCTAACATATTTTGCTAATTGATGGTTAAGGGGAATTATTCTATTCCTGATCTGTCCGTTTACATTCTGGCAATCACATATTGCCCTGCCAGTATCTCTGACTAGAACCTTTTTGCATATGGATGAATTTACAAACGCTCTGAACTTCTGAAACGTGACAAAGGATAAAGGTAGAGAGAGAAGACCTTTCCACCTCCCCTCGTCATGGAATTTAACAGACTGTGCAAATATTTCAAGCCTTGTTTAAATAACTCTGAAGGCAAACAGTAGAGAGTCAGCGTGTAACTGGCTGAACAGCAGATAACCTCAAATCAGGAAGAAAGCCTAAATCTGGTGTATGTTGGCTCCTATCTGGGATGAAAAAAGGGAAGGATGGATTTATGCAATAATTGGTGAAGTAGGGTAAATCCAAAGTAATATATTGTGGGATGTGTAAGGTACACACACAAAGACCACAAGAGGCTGTCAACTGAAAAGGCACACAAAACCACCATATAGATCCACCATTTGTCATATTCTTCCTAGAATTAAGGTCTGCCAGATAGATCAAGGAACCCAAAGCAAAGGCTGGGTTCACATTACCACCTCAGAATGCACTGAAGTTGTTGTTTTTCCCTAGTGCATTTCATTGCTCTTCCCACCCCCCACCAACTCTGCTAGCTATTCACATCAGCATGACTTCATTAATGTCAGATTCATTTCTGTTTGTGTTCCACCAGGGGGTGTTGATGGGGAGGGAGTCTCTTTACTCTATGCAAAGGTGCTATCACTTTTGCTAGAGAAGAATTAGGAACAGTTTAAGGGCTCCAATCTGTGTTAAGCTGGTTTGAGGAACAACACATCAAACTAGTATTTTATAAGTACAGGATACATATGCATTTTGGATAGTGTTGTGTGAACACAGATTAAAAATCCAGGGTCAGAAATGCAGTGAGGGCACAGTAAATGGGAGTGTGAACACAACTGACCTTTGCTAATCACTATTTTTCTTCAGGTTATCATAATTCATTCATTATGGTTTTACTTCCCCACCATTAATTGTTCCCATTAGTCTTCTTGCTCTCCTCACACTTCCTTTTTATATCTACATAACTACCTCTCTACTGTGAGAAAACCTCAAATGAAATCCATCATGACCATCCATTCACAGCCATTTTCTAAAACTTTCTCTTCTGTTTAGTCTCTTAGAATTTCCCCTTAAGTGCTAAGACAATGATACCGATTCCTTTTCAGTTGCCTTCCGTGAGATACCCTGCGCTGCATGTGTGCAGTCACAAGAATGGAGTTCCCTGCTATTCCCTTACAGCCTCAGATCCTTGTAACAGATGGGAAACTCCTAATAGTCACATAAGAGCTATTCCTGGATTCCTGACCTAGCAGGGAAGTGGCAAGTCATTAAATTCCCCTGTGAACTCAGTGTCCCGTGCTTTCAAGTCATCCGAAAGCAGCTGGGAAAATTTAAGTTCCTGGCTAGCTCTCACTTGTCCTGTGTTTACTTTCCCCCACCCATTCCTTAGATCCTCTTTCTAACCCAAAGAATGTCACCACCAGTAAAATCACCCACACCAAGAACCTAGCTCTCCTCAAGCTCTGCTTACTTTCTCATCGTTTTATGAGTCTTTGCTGCTAAGACTTCTCTGGGAAGGCAGTCAGGATAGGGACAGATTCTAGACAGTCCCATGCTGCTACAAATTTGGTGAAACATGCCTTTCCCAGGACACAACTACTAAAACACTCAGAGTCACATACACACATTAAAAAAACTGCCCAACAGAGTAATGTTAACACTCCAGGCCAAATTATTAATTGTTAGCTGCATTCATGCCTTCATTAATAAATGTTCTTGTTTCATTACGCACCATATTTTCTTCCTCCATCTATATACATATCCAATGATAACAAATATACAAATGGATTGTGATGGCAGAGAATGTCATAAAAGATGCCTCCTCCATTATGATTCAAATTGTTCTATATACGTTACACATCCCAAACAGTGTCCCCTCTAACTCCCTGCCCTGCAAATGCACCCACAGGACAAGGCAGCAAAGAGAGCGCCTAGTGAGTAACTTGCTCCAACAAGGATTGGAAGAACTGGGGGCATGTTGAACCTCGGCTTCCTATCCACCTCTTCTAAGCTCTGCCCCCTTTAGGAGAACTAGGGTCTCTTTAAAGAGTTGCCGTCTCGCCTGAAGAAACACACTTCTCCTGCACCCCATAGTACCTCATGCACACCCTGCACCAATGAACTGGCGAGGGAGCATAGGAGGCACTCAGTTCCTTGGGCCCAGGAGCAGCACCCACCTGGTCTGGCTCCCAGCAGGTGACCCTATAGCCTCTGACTCAGCATCCTGTTCACAGCTGGGGAGTGTCATGACCCTGGAGTCCCAAGTTTCAGTGTAAGCAGTGCCAACAGTGGTGTGCACAATGTCAGCTTGCTTTGAGTGCTTTTGTTTAATTATTTAAAAAGTTACTATCACAAAGCAATCCTAAACTCACATTATGCCGGGACTGGGGACACACGGCTGCAATGCCAGTCGAACAGCTGTTGTATCCATTGTGTGCTCAGACAGGGAGGAAAGGGAAAAACTCAGAGCCAGAAAAGACCCAATTGCTATCAGCATCCCTGGAAACACCACCACAGTCCACCAGTCAGGGACCGCACTGGCATCCACATCCTGATGTGATGCAGATGTAGAAGGAACCAAGGCCAAGATGGGGTAGGTCTTTAACAAATTCCAGGCTTTACAACGGGGGGGGGGGGAAACATAGAACGTGGATCAAAAAGTTGGCAGGGTCAAGCAGTGCAATGGGCCCATATCTCATTCTTCAGCAAAAACCAGTAACAGTTTGCATACAAAAAATACCAGCTGAGCTGCAGTGGTGGCTATGCCCACTGGGACTAGTAGAATGGAAGACAGGGAGGCCATCAGTAGATGGAGCCAGAGCCAATGGCAGGAAGAGCCAACTAATTCTGTTCCAATCTTATTCCCTGCTGAGTTCTGTAAAGCAAAAACTGAGGAAGCCCATAGCCAAGGCAACCCCCTGGAGTGGATGTAATTAAGAAGGCAGGCATTTGAGGGCTGTCTAAGGGCAAGTAGAGATTGTTGGGGGAATGGCATATTTGCCCTGATGAACTGGCCTCCACTGTCCAGATGCACCATTATGAAGACTTGTTTAAACACATGAAATCACCCTGAATCAGCAATAGGAAAATCTAGTTATCAGTTTGGCAGGAAGATGCTCCCAAGCAGGGCAACTGGAGGGGACCTGGAAGTTGTCCAAAATGGACACAAAGTCCAGTCAGAATCAGGAGCCGTCCAGATTAGATTTTCCTGATTAAGGCGAATTTTACTGGAGTCATTAGAACAGAGTTTTACAGTGTTTGGCAGCTCCTGGGCTAGCAGGAATCTGCCAATGTAAGGCTGCTTTGCTGACAGTACTGGCGCGGTGTATTTTCTTTCATGGCTGGTGTGAACCTGAACACTGCCAGTGCATTCTGCTTCCATGTCTCCTGTAATTTAAAGATAAGGCAAGTTCTTTGTTCCTAAAAGCAGAGAGTTTCTGTTTTGCAAGCTTTGTCATGGGGCTTCCCTACCTCTATTCCCCTCACAATTACTCTAGCTAAGGTTCCTCTGAAACAAGTGAGAAAGAACCAAGAAGAAAGGTTTCCTGCCTCCCCCCGCCCAACCACAACAGTGAAATCAAGACGTAATGTAACACAGATGCTTGAGTTTCTGTAGGCGGCTGCTAGAAGGCACTAGCTAGTGGAAAATAAACATCTAAGGTAGGCCCAACGTAAGGTCAGTTATCGAGAGCCAATGTGGTGTAGTGGTTAAGAGCGGTAGTCTTGCAATCTGGGGAATCGGGTTTGCGTCTCCGCTCCTCCACATGCAGCTGCTGGATGGCCTTGGGCCAGTCACATTTCTTTGAAGTCTCTCAGCCCCACTCACCTCACAGAGTGTTTGTTGTGGGGGAGGAAGAGGAATGTTAGCCGCTTTGAGACTCCTTAGGGTAGTGATAAAGCGGGATATCAAATCCAAACTCTTCTTCTGAGTCCAACATTTCTGCCCACTAAACTGTAGGAGTTGAAGGGACAGGGATTCCAATTCAGTCATATCAGCTTAGTAGTAAATGTCCATAGCAAGCATTTTTCTTTCCATCTTTCATTTACAAAACTATCAATGATTTACCTCCCACTACCACCACCACCATAGACAGGAAGACACTAGAAAGGTGAAATACTTCCCTGAATTAATATCAGTGGCGTCATCAGAAGAGGATTTGGGGACAGAGTCCAGAGCCCTTACTCAACATAATGGTCAGGAAGGATCTCCAAATATGGGCTGCTCACCACATTTTGAAGTGAAGTAATGCATCCGAAAAGCAGATTGGTGTGGGGTAGTCCAAAGTTTAACATTGCCATGTTTGGATACAGACAGAGGACACTTTATGGATCTGGCCTTCTAGCACCCACAGTTGTGGGATTCTGCTTTCATTGTGAAAGAGAGCACACAATGGAAGGCACATCTGTGTGGGATCCACTGATAAGGATTAGGGGAATCTGGGTTCAATTACCAGCAGGCTATTTTAAAGCAGCCAATAACATGCCCTGCTGCATCCCAGAGGCTGTGTCATTGAGCAAAAACTCCTACATCCCTCACCCTGTAATATGCAAGCAGAAGTAATTACATTACAAATACATCTCGTGGAGAATCAACTTAAGTGACACAAAGCATAGTGCTTACCTTTCTGAGGTCATCCAGCCCATACTCTATGGATGAAGTCAGGACCTCCAGGGCCTACAGTCAAAACAAAGGAGTGATTAATGTACGCTCTCAGTATTTGATGCTCTCTGTTCTATTGGCAATGATAGCATGTGCCTTAATCCATCCTGATTTTCTTGGTCTTCAGCTTTCTGTAAAATTTCTATGGGCAAAATTTGACTTGCACAATTAGACTGCTGCTCACACGATGGGACTTTGCCTTCCTACCCTCCCCCCTCCAGCACTCGTGCCACAAAAATATGCATTTCCAAAGTTTCTCCCAGAGGTTATGATCTATATTGTGTCCTATATCTATTGCCCAGTGTATAATTGAAGCTTTAACAAGCTCGTCTTTTGTTTCCCATTCTAATAAAGAGAATTATACATTTCAGACAGACGTTTCTCCTTATTTTCTAAGAGTTGTTTTTCAGATTGTGAGCTTCGGTCCAGAAATCCATTCTTTCTGATTTAAACATGTCGTATATCTGGTGATATTGCAAACAAACCATAACTTGGTTTCTAAAGTTTCCCATTGAATTCAGTTTGGGTCGTCCCCCCGCTGTAAAATTCACCAGTTCCCTGTAAATTGCCCATTGTCTGTCCATATCAACTCTCTTAATTGTAATTGCTTCAATAGGAGATAGCCATAAAGGTGTTTTTCTTTCCAGCAGATTTTTATATTTCTCCCAGATTCTATACAGATTCTTCCTAAGGATGTGGTTCATAAAACTCTTGTAGGTTTTAGCCTTCCCTTACCAGAGACATGCATGCCAGTCGAATGCTAAGCCGTGACCCTCTAGAGCTAAGACATGGGTAGGCAAACTAAGGCCCGGGGGTCGGATCCGGCCCAATCACCTTCTAAATCCAGCCCACTGTGCTGGTCCCGGGGGGAAGGTTACCGCTGGCGTAGTCAAAGTCCGGTCCTGGGTCACTAGCCTGGAAACAGTTCACAAGGAGCGGGGCGAGGTCCGAAGCAGGAAGCCGGGCGGGGACAGGAACACTGGAGGGTCAGGTCTGGGTCCGGGCAGGAACAGGTACTCAACAACGACGTTGCTCCCGCAACCTGGGACCGGGCTGACTGGTCTTTATCTTCTCTGAGGCCAGGGGCGGTCCCGGCCCCCAGGAGACCCGCCTCTCCTGGTCTTAAGGCGAGCACTCCTCCTGGGAGAAACTAGTTCCCTTCGCCTCTCTGCCCTGAGCCTCTGCAGTTCAGGAGAGGCTGAAGGGTTACTGGGCCCAGGGGGAGACTCATCTGTAGGCACTGAGTCCTCAACCACCTCTGGAGCCAGAGTGGATTCACCTGGTGCCTGCTCCTGAGGATCCGGCACAGGTGCAGGCGCCTCAGAATCAAGGCCCTGCCCCAGTTCAGCCGGCCCTGGAGGCGGGGACTCCTGTGCAGGCTGGGATTCCTCCGGTTCACCCTCTGAATCGGATTCCCAGGCCATCACACCCACGGACGGTCCAGGAATCAGCGTGTTTTACATGATTAGGTGTCCTTTTATTTAATATGCATCTCTGGGTTATTTGTGGGGCCTGCCTGATGTTTTTACATGAGTAGAATGTATGCTTTTATTTAAAATGCATCTCTAGGTTATTTGTGGGGAATAGGAATTCATTCTCCCCCCCAAAAAAAAATATATAGTCTGGCCCCCCACAAGGTCTGAGAGACAGTGGACCGGCCCCCTGCTGAAAAAGTTTGCTGACCCCTGATCTAAGATGTCTGCATTGTCCAATATAATCCATTCTTTTAACCAACACAAACAAGCTGCCTCATAATACATTTGCAAATCTGGCAGAGCAAAGCCTCCTCTTTCTTTTGTATCTATCATAATTTTATGTTTACTTCTTGGCTTTCCCCTGCCAGATATATTTAGAGATATCTTTTTCCATTCTTTGAAGTAGCTTAAATTGTTTACAATTGGGATTGATTGGAATAAAAACAGCATCCTAGCCAATATATTCATTTTAATGGCATGTGTGTGTGTGTGTGTGTGCGTGCGTGCGTGTGCGAACACATGAGTTTGTAGTTCCCTCTTTTCAAAATCCTATTTCCCTACATTTTCTTCTCACTATTGTGGACTCTTCAGTTCACAAAGTTGGCAGCTGCAATTCTCTTAGGTTCATAATCATCACATTTCTACAGATTAATAACAAATTAAACCCTTTAACCCTAGAATCTAGGCTTGTCTACTAGAGCTGCTCCCCCTCTGCCCCCATGCTGGATAGATGTTATATCTCTCCTGGCATTTCTACTGGGCATTAAGGAGTGCGTATAATGTTCTTCCCAGCCCATGAAACACCCAGCCCTTCTCATGTGCTGGGTGTGGCTGCTAAAAATTCCAAAGAATGAAAGCAACGTCCTGAGCTGTGTGAGAGAGAATAAGAGAAAACATTATAAGGATCAGATGAGTTTGGTGCAGCCAGCAAGAGGACAGTCCAAACTTCCCTGATGAATGTCAACAAAATGCGGTTCATATACTCTCCAACTATTACCTATTTAATAAATCCAGACTCCACCTTATGTAGAAGTTGTTGCTGATGTAATGAAAAAAAATGTACCTGATACCTGATTGTGGTTTCTATGGCAAATACTCCAAAATCCATAGTTGAGCAATACATCTCTCAGGACCACCAAAATGTCACAAAAGCATGCCAAATAATATTGAAGAGCTATGGATTTTGGATATTTTTATGGACCAATATAGCAACCAGAGCTTTTTCAGCCAGAACTCACTGGAACTCAGTTCCAGCACCTCTTTTTCCAGAAAAATAGCGCTGATTACAATATTTTCCTTTTTTGGAGGGGGGTGGGTGGGAAAGATTGGTGTAACTGAAAAACTGGGGGAGGGTAACATTTTTATGTCTCTTTATTTCTGTCCCCATCTCCAACTGAGCATAGGGCTTGCCAATCGGAAGGTCGGCAGTTCGAATCCCTGCAACGGGGTGAGCTCCCGTTGCTTGGTCCCAGCTCCTACCCACCTAGCAGTTCAAAAGCATTTCAAAGTGCAAGTAGATAAATAACCATAACACTCACTTTTTTCCTCCTAGAAAGTAAGGGGAAATGTCTGTGCGTGTTATGGAGGGAATGCCTACGGGTGGCATGCCTATGGATTTTCCTCCTCTAAAAACTATGTGCGTGTTATGGTTGGGTGCGTGTTATAGAGTGAAAAATACGGTAGGTACCGCTCCGGTGGTAAGGTAAACGGCGTTTCCGTGCACTGCTCTGGTTTCGCCAGAAGCAGCTTAGTCTTGCTGGCCACATGACTAGGAAGCTGTACGCCGGCTCCCTCGGCCAATAAAGCGAGATGGGCGCCACAACCCCAGAATCGTCCGCGATTGGACCTAACAGTCAGGGGTTTATTCCTTACATAAACCTTTATTCTTACATAAAATAACCAAAGCTATTTGAATTTGAATTTATTTGGGTGGTACAAACTCAGTCTCTAATCATTCACAGCAAGGAATGACAGAGGGAGGCAGCGAGATGTCAAAGACATCATCTACTATGTCCTTTTATGATGACTGGGCTGGAATTCAACCTTCCCTGGAGGCAGCTCCTGACAGAGAAGCTGAGTCACAGGAGTGAGATGCTGCCAATACTGCAGGCATATGTAAAACCTGAACAACAGCTATCTGCTGATTAACGCAGAAGGAAGTTTTTCCAAATCTTAAGGTTGCCCCTTTCTTCCTATGACAATATATTGATTGGTTTACAATATTTATATACCGCACTTACTGAAGGAATATTTCCACAGTGATTGATATAAAACAAGGCTAGAATAATATATCTACAGATCAAAACTGAAACTTTTGACCAGCGTGATGACAGCAATTTCTTTCCCAAAACCAAGCCCAGAACAGAATTCTGTGAATGTGACCCTGCAGATGTTGTTGGACTCCCAATTGCAATCAGACCCAGTCCACATATCCTATGGTCAGGGATGGTGGAGGGCCACAGCTCCTCATCCAAATAAACAGCTTCATCCAGATGGAACTTTCCAACAAAGAAAAGGTCCCTGAATCAGTAAGAGAAAAATGTGGTCTTCCCTGCTTGCTAATGCACAATGGGGAAAAGGTGCAGACCAAATTATCTGTATTCTGCAGTCACTGCACAAGTGAACAAGAGAGCCCCTATCCTAAACATTTGTTAAAAATAAAACGTAAAATAGAGAAGGGTTAGCTAAAAAGAGGATGTGCCACACATATGACATTGATTGAGAGAATTGGATTTTGTGGTGCTCATCAGACTTTCCTTCATCTCTGCCAGTAAAAAAGCCTCCATTTTATGAGCTTGCTGCTCCATTTTAGGTGCTAAACATAATCTTGAAACTACTGCACTGACTCACAAATAATTTCATTGCCTTACTTGGCTGCAGTCTGAAATCACTAGGAGATGCACAGATCTGATTCAACAGCTTTTAAATTAAGAAAAACCTAAGTAACAACCCAATTATGTGGAAGCTGCTAATGGTGGTTGATTAAGTCAGCATTCTTGCACAGACACCCAGCCCACATCCTCTCCCAATTTCTAGATCTTTTGCAGTGAAAAGAGACAGGATTTTCAGAGCTCAAAGCACTGGCTCTGTGATACAAGACAGAGATGCTAGAGACAGGGCAATGCAGCAGAGGATGGAGCAAATCCAACACTAAGACACTGATGCTACTCAGCTTTCAAATATCACTACTGTTTTACTAGAACTGAGTCTTAGCACATTCAACCAAGTAACAGCTGCATTATACCAGGGTGGTTGCTGCCCTTTCTGTGGTTGAGATTAAGTACGTATGTGGGGTGCATAATGATTCTTTCCAGGTGAATAGATTGCTATGAGCAGGGCCTCTCTCTCTCTCTCTCTCTCTCTCCATTATCAGCATAATCACTAACATATCTGTTTTACCAGATTGCCATTATAAATATAGCGCATAATAAGCAGAAGTGACTTTACTTCAATCATCATCATCTTATGGACGAAAACATCATCCACCTTTGCTTTTTAACAACAATAGACTGTGTGGGTTACTTTTTATAGAGAAATATATATGTACAGTACCCATGATTTAAAATTGTGCACACTGAATCTGCAAACAGGATCAGCAGTAAAAATCAGACACACAATGGAAAAGGTTGCAGGGAGGACCTATTATTATCTGTCAAGACTCGTGTTGGTAACATTTTTTAATTGATCTGCAAGGGTGACTTAAAAGGTTTGTGTTTCCTCATAAGCACATTAATAATACCATTTACTAATTTTAAGCCATTCTCCATTTACTCACTTCACTGCAAGCCAAGCCTGTACTAATACAAGTCATACTTACAATGCTGTTGTTGAGGGTGACATTATTGGTGTACAGATACTCAATGACTGCGAGGAACACCTCTGGCTGCACGTGGCTCAGGATCAGTGGGGCTTGTATCTCCTGGGGCTGGCTTAACATTGCATGGAGTGCCTGGCAGCGGGAAGTGAGGAGGCAGCGATGGGCAAAGATTTCCTTCTGCTCTCTGCCTACCAGAAATGTCACATCACTGTGGGAAAACAGGCAATGAGTTTACCATGCACACTTCTCAACATCCTGCCCTGCTCTCCCCTTTCTCCAGCTACTCTCCCCATTGAGAACCATCTTGCAGAGTTCAGCTGGCCTGCGCTCAAAGAAAATTTGCAGTAGGTGTGCTTGAATACATGAAAAAGGTGTCCTGTTTGAAGTCCGAACAGGACAGGGAACACATTTCTCCCCCCCCTCCCCAAAGAAAGGACAATCACATCTTTCTAGGGACAGGTGGCAACCCGAGTGCCAGATTTAGTCCTAGAATAAATGAAGCAGTAATAGTAATCCATCAAGCAGAGAGCCTTCTCTTCAGCACCGCGTGAACAAAGACAGTCACCATACAGAAAGAATGGAGTAAGAGCTTTGCAGACAGAGGATGTGACATTAACCTCAAAAGTTCTCATTTTAGAAATAAAGCATAAAGCACTTGAATGGGGCTTTTAATTGCGCACTTGGTTTCCTGCTGTTCCTCCTCAGTTTCAGCAAACTCAGTAAATACACTATCTGGGCTGCATGTATTGTTTCCTGGGGTCGAACTACATGTTACAACATAAGAACCCTGCTGGATCAGGCTGAAGGCCCATCAAGTCCATCATCACGCTCTCTCAGTGGCTAAACAGATGCCCCAGCGGAGTTCACAAGTAATAGCACTCTCCCCATTTGTGCTGATATTCAGAGGCATGCCACCTCCAGAATCATGGCCGGAAGCCACAGATAGCCTTATCCTCTATGAATTTGTTTAACCCCCTTTTAAAGCCTTCTATGTTTGTGGCCATTATTACGTGTAATTATATCCTGTAATACTACAAATTACAGGTGTGGGTGACTCTAATCTGATCCAGAACCAAACCAGGGGGGGGGGGGAAATCCCCTTACAACTCCACCCCTTCAGTGCTGGGTTTGAGCTGCAGGGGGTGGGGAAGGGGACACATACTGGAAATTTGGGTAAAAAATGCACGAATGCAGGCACATCTATGTAGCTCATGTAACGTACATACTGGCTTGCTTTTCTCCACCCCAGTGTGACCTGGATGGGACTCTGAAGGGTGGGTGGGCATAGAGCCTGAGGTGGATCAGGAAGCAACAGCATGGCAAAAAAAGATGAATAAGTTTAACACAAGTGGCTGCACATGACTGGATCAGCATGAAGTAGAAGTGGAATAATTTGGCAATCTACATGGGCTTAAGTAAAGCAGCCACCTGATGCTTACTTCTGTGTTCCAAGTAGTGTTATGAATTGCCCAATTGTATATGTAAGGGCACCAGAGTTATAGAAAGGGACTGCTACAGTTGCTTTGAGTCGAAGCACGGATGTAGGAAGATTTCCCTGCCACATTACAGTACACGGGTATGTGAACCCAGGTAGCCACAGCAGGGCCTGTTCTGTAACTGACTTCACTTCACTTCATTTTCCATTACCTTAGCGGCTTTCTCGCTGACCTCTATGTACCAGAAAACTAATCTGCATTTTTGACTCACACCTGTTCGTAAAATGTCAATTCCTCTGAAACAAAACAATAATCTCAGTTGCTAACTACACCAACGCAAACAGCCGCAGTAGCATATTATAGAAAGTATCAGTTGCTAAATAAGCTGCACTTTCCCTGGGCTTTTCCCAGCCCTGAGCTAGCACCAGTTGAATAATATCATGCAGGTGGCAGCCTTGCTGCAGGAGGGCAGGGGGACATCAACACTTGAAAGTAAAAGCAGGGGACACACATGTTCCATTGTTGAAGATGGAGTGTAAACCAAATCAATATAAAGTGAAAGTACCACAAAATAGCATCCACTACTGTAGACCAAAGGAGGCAGCCTTCTGTTATATGTCTTTTTATTAGTGAGAAGCACTCCGCCTCTAAAGAAGATATTGCACTCATATAATTTTTGTTATAATGATTGGTGATGATATTGTTATTGTAATAATAATAATAATAATAATGATACTCTATGATGCTATGTGCAACTAATTAAGTCATAGGTGCTATCCATAGGAGGCTGGAATATTCACACAAGCACATTCATGGGCATAGCCAGGGTTGTTGGGGGGGCAGACCTTTTGTTGGGAGGCAGAACCCCCGTTTACTATGTATTTCTATTGATTTTTATTGATTATGGGGGGCAACTGCCCCTCCCTGCCTCCCCCCTTGGCTACTCCAATGAGCACATTCCATTCAGCACTCTCGTTCACAATGGACATGCTAATGGGGAGGAGAAAATATCATTTTTTTCAATGACAACATAATATAGTTTGACAGCTAGGAAAATGCAGTATTCATTCAGCAATGGCTCTGAATCCCCAAGGAACAAACAGGAATCAACACTGTGCAAAACCAAACAAACAATCTCTCTGGAAAGACCCTCAGTGGAGGAATAAAATGGTCTCCTCACATGCAGTTGGGATAGCTCCTCACCAACACTACTGCAATGTACAAATACAATCTGCTTAAAATCTCCTTGCAAATTTGGGGGACTTTAAAAAAAATAATCAAAGTGATGCAGAAATATGATGGATTGAAATTACGTATGGAAAAATGAGAAACTGATAAAAACTGAAATTTCATCTAGAATGTAGAGGCAGGCTCCTCTATATTCAGTAACCACATAATGCAATTCTGTATGGTAAGCCCCTAGAAAAATCCTTTATATCCTGACCAAATTCTTCATGGGAAGAGAATCTTCACTTGTCTCATGCAATCCCCGATTGCTATATCTCTAAATTAGATTTTGTAATAGGAAAAGATCCTGTTTATTACAGATGAAAATCATACAATGTGACCACTGTACCAGTAGCAAAATTCGGATAGGGAAAGCATTTAGAAAAACACATCTTGATAGTTCCAAAAAGCAAGGCAACCCACATTGAATAAGGAGGGAAATCTCCACCTCAAATTCTGCTTAAGTATCAGCCATTTCTGATAGCTTGGAGGACAAAAAATGATTATCGGTTCTAAGATGAATTAAGCGTATGAAGTAATACTAAGAAACTAATTAATGCATTGATCCTCAAACTTTTACTCAACCAGCATTAACAGATTAGGGCATTAGCACTGACTGAAGGGCATTCACAGATTAGGACATTAGCACAAACTGAAGCTCCAATTTTTAAATGAATTTCACAGGATTAATGCCCATCTCATGTTGTATGTAATATCAAGTAAGCAATCAAGGAAGTAGGGCTGAGAATCCTTTGAGAGAAGCCTAGCTTCAGTCCTGGGCCCATCATCTGAGGCACAGATGAGGTAACATGACATATACACAGAAGCTCAATTTGATCAATAAAACAGGTGAAAGCAGCTAATTGTTTCAAAATGTTGTTGTCCATGTAGCACAGTGATGGCCAAACTTGGCCCTCCAGCTGTTTTGGGACTACAGTTCCCATCATCCCTGACCACTGGTCCTGTTAGCTAGGGATGATGGGAGTTGTAGTCTCAAAAAGAGCTGGAGGGCCAGGTTTGGCCATCACTGATGTAGCACCTCTAAACATAGATCGGGAGCGGGTTGTGAAGGGCCAATCATCACTGTCGGGAAATGGGAGTGTGCTCAGGCACTGCATAATAGGAATCAAGAGATAATAGGTTCTCCGTGCAGTTAAGAGCTATTACATGGAACCTTTTTAAGTACCAAGTTCCCGGTAAGTAGTACTTCACTCAAGAGGGTAGCATCTTTGGAGAGGATGCTTATGATGCTTCTCTTCAATAACTATTACCTAACAGGTATCAGTATAAACACAGAAAATCCAGTGGATGTTAACTAGCAAAGGCATTCTTGGTACAGGGGGCTGAAGCCCTGAGTCTTTTGTATGGGCCCCCATATCTCCGGTCCTTTTGTGCAGGGCCCCCCATTTTAAAATGCAGGATGTGCATCTAAGTGCAGCAATGGTTAGACCTGAGCCACCTACCAGCTTCAATTGTCTAAAGGTACCCTATAATATTCATGCAAGGTTGTTGCTGATCTGTTTCGTGACCCTTTAAGTACCTAGCAACACTATTGTTAATCAGAGTGGTCAGCAGGACATGGCAGCATGTTGCCAAAATAATCCCACATTTGTTAAAAGCAAGATGTTGGTGTGGACAGCTCACTGGCCTGGCCTGTAAATTGTGCTCAAGGCTACACCAGTGTTTCTCCCCCTTGTTTATGAAAGATAGATTCTGGTGTTACACGGAAGGCAAAGCTGTGACTCAGAAAGAGGCAGATAACAAGGTGTAAAAGACCCAATGTGGAGTGCTATGGTGCCATGATGGGGATCCTAGCATGGACAGGGCCCTTACCTTGGGCAGGGCAATGGATGAAAGGTAGGAATCTGCCACTCCATACATCCCCAGCCCCTTGTAGGATTGCTCTGCTCTGCCCATCAGTTGGACCAGTTTTGTCAACCTGGCACCTTCCAGTTGTTCTGAACTGCAAGCAGGCTGGGGGTGATAGGAGTTGACGGTCAAAACATCTAGAGGGCATCACACTGGTGAAGTAAAGGCTATATTGTATGATATTTTGGGTAGCCAAAGCATTCCCAGCTGACACAATAATGCACAGCCAATCACTCATGCTGTGCTTCTGGTATATATGGTTTCACCTTTACTATCATCTCCACATGAAAAAACAACAACAGAAAAGCTCATAGGAACAGTTGACCCATGCCTTAATAACATCTTTTGTATTCTAATCTGCTTATTTATTTCACACACAAAATATACCACTTGATTATAGAAAAAAGCATCAGAGCAGTTTACAAAAAGATAAAGTAATAGACTTATCACTAAAAAGTTTACAACTGTGATTTAAAAACAAACTGTTCCAATCTCCCTCCCAATAATGCATACAAAAAATATTTCACCAGATTATTTGCACCTGGGTGCGAGGATAATTGTCCTTTCTTTGATAATTTTAAAACCTTTTTCAGATATCCCCTCCCACTTTTCATGATCCCTAAAAGCAGAGGATCCAAGATAACACCATCATATGTGGTATCATTCACCGCAGTATTTCTGTACTGCTTCCAAACATGTAACGCTTCCCTGACAGTCATGAGCCAAATCTGCAAGAGAGATTGGCAGATAGTGGAGCAGGGTGGGGTCTGTTTCTTCTCTTCACAGTGACCCAGTATTATGAATCTTCCCAGCTCAACAGCCTGGCAGAGCTAACTTAAAACCTGCTCTCCAGTTTACCTCCCTGTTGCGGCCTTCACTCCCAGCTCCACCTTGATCCCCAGGCTCTCTTAGCTGGGTCTTCCAGCTGGCTCACCTGAACTGTGGGTTGTTGATGAGAGTCCTGAGGGCGGCAGCAAAGGCAGCTGAATCCCCTAGCAGGACAGCTGAGCAAGGAGAGGCCATAGTTAGGGAATGGGCTCCGGTTCAGGATCAGGACCAGGCCTAGGAGAGCAGGGCAGCAGGCACGCTCAGGGGCTCAGCGGGGGCTTCCTTGGCCTGGCTGTCTGTGATAAAGATATAGCTGAGAGAAGTCACGGCTGGCTGGGCGCTCAGCTGCAAAGCAGGAATGCAGAGAAAGGCCAGAAAAGGGGGAAGCAACATAGCTCATTGCCAGGCAACAGCAGCTGCCCAGGCCCTAAAATCCAGCTGCTCTGGGAGGGACCACAAAAATCCTGAAGGGAAAGGCTTTTGTAAAAAGAGGGAGCAACGCGCCAAAACAGGCTGGAGAATGTGGAAAAATGAGAGGGTGGGGGTTAAATAAAAAAGGAAAGGGGGATATACTCATTCCAGGAGCTGTCTTAAGCAAGCAAACTGGACCTTTGTGTGTTGAGGAAACTGCCTGCATGGGGTTGGTTTTTTTTTGGGGGGGGGGGAGATCAGAACCGGCTCAAACTTGGCAGGAGCTCATCCTTGGCATGGGGAGGTCACAGGCCTGCCAGCTCCTCTGTCAGCGAAATGAAAATGACACATCTCTGCATCTGGTATCCTCAGTGTTTCTGCTTTGCCACAGAGTTGCTAAGGTCTTTTGCATAATTTCCTGAAGGCATATAGAAATGATTGCTTCATTGTCGCAGAATGCATGTGTGTGTGCACATGTGACAAGAGAGATTGTGATGTGTTGAGGTCATATGACATCCACGTATAACAGACTCCAGCACTATCTTTCTGTCAGTAGTAGCTCAGGCCAATGCAGAGGTGTAGATTGGGTGGGGGAAGGTGAGTGGAAATGTTTAGGATCATAGTGTTGTAAATAAAAATATTTACAACACTATGATAGTAGTGTTGTAAATAAGTAAGCTAGTAAGCTTGATCTTTATTGATCTGTTGCAACAGGGTACCCCCCTCACACGCAGGAGAGGAAGAGGACCCAGAACAATGGCCTGCAAGGCCTTATAAAGACTTTTGAAATTCCCCTTCTCTAGATCAGGACCACCCCCAGAAACATTATGCATACATCACAGAAGGGGTGTAACCTAAGACCACCCCTCAGATACATCCCACCTACATCACAGAAATTTAAATGTTGTTTTTCTCTTCTCCTTGTTTATCTCCTGTCTAGCAGGTTCCTTGATTGGATTTTCTGGGGAGCCTGGCCATTCTTTTGTAATGCTAAAATACTTATTTCCTGGGCCAGGTCACAGGCTCACACCTTATTCAAACACAGATTAAAGGAAGAGACAATGGGGAGGCTTTTCCATTTTTAACCTTGCAGAGAAAGGATTTGGTCAGTTTAGGAATCAAAATGGTTCCACGTTGGCCTTCCTGTACTGATCTATGTATGTGCAGTTATGAACATTACTATATATCTAAAACCATAAAATTCCTATCACAATATTCCCCCCTTTGGGGCTAGAATTTTTCTTAAAAATTTTTTGCCCCACAAATAATAACATCGTATGTTGTAGATGGATGTCTTTGTATGAATATATCATATAAAAATAACACATGTTGCATTTTGCTACTAATTACTTGTGGCATTCTAACACTTTGGGAGAGACCATTTACTCAATAGTGTTCTATGCTTTACACCTAGCAGGAAGGTAAGGTCCACTAATGACTGAAAAGTGCAGTTTGCTTCCCCCCCGCCATTTTAGTGTTCTCAGGTGTCAAGGTAGCTCTTATGTGGTCTCACACTGACATAGTGCTACAGCAACACATCCTTTCTGTTGAATCCCCTCAGGGCTTTCATTTAACCATGTCGCCTGGCATTCACCATAGCTGGCACAGGTTTTGGGCATCTCGTGAGGGAGAGGTCTTCGCCTTGGCCTTTAGCTATGGGATTTTATTATAGGCTGTGGTCTTGGGCTCATGAGAAGTTGCTCACTTGCACTTAAAGGACCAAAAAGCTAATTGCAGCCTGGATACACTTGCCCAATTCAAACTGAGTCCAATTTGAATTTATCTTGCCCCATGGTTCTCAACTCTTCAAACCAATCTGTTAAAAGAAAACCATTCTTAACAAGGGCAGTTGTCCAAATAAGTCAATTTAAGTCTATAAGGGATCATTCCTGCTAAACCAAAGCATATCCACCTTCATGTTTCTTAGAAGCTTCTCCTTGGTAAAGCAAGTTTAGGGAAAGTTGGCAGAGTGCCAGGTGGAACAATGAAATGTGGTTATAAATTGAGACTACACAATAGTGTGAGCTATTAGAAAGTATAAAATGCATGAGAATTCTCCATTGGTGTGTAAGCAATAAGACATTAAACATAAAAACAGTTACACACAGAAAAAAAAAATTGCCCCCCTTTGTGGAAATCACACTGTCAGACACATTTCAACATTCTTACATAATAACACATAATACAAAACAAAATAATTAAATATCTGTTGCATATCTTGACACAATTGTGATCTTTTACGTATGTATCTTTTGAATCCTGGAGCAGAGGCTTGAGGTTCAAGTGAAAAAATGTCCTTGCAATTCAACTCCTCCCCCCTTTGTCAGTTCAACCCCTCCCCCCTCAGTCTATAGCCTTTGAAAGAGATAACTGTGGGCACTTTGAAAACTCTGGTGTTGCAGGTCTTGTGAGTTGAGGGGTTGTTGCTGCTTTTCATCATTGCACATCTGTAGAAGTGATATCCTGTAAGGGGGCAGGGTTTTGGGGAGACTTAAAAACACAGTTAGACAAGAAGGATGTCCTCCAGTTTCCATGGGAAGCTGCAAATAATAAAAAATCTTAGCGCATTAAGCATTTTATTTATTTCAATATTATTATCACATTTCCACATAATTACTGTTATTATCTGCTAAGTTTGTTTGCTTTCCTTCACTTAATTTTTGTTGTTGTTGTTCTTTTCATATTATAAAATAAAAAATTACTCCACATGTATAGAAAGAGAACTGTAAAAATACAAAGGTTAAAAAATAAAAAGACAGCAAAAAATTAATTACCAGTTAGATGAAAATGGACTTGACACAAAGACATCAGATTCAGAAAATAACTATTATTAAATAGTACAAAGATATTATCAAAACCACACAGATTACTACTGGACTGGGGGGGGAAAGGGAAAACAATGGGGAAAACTTAAAATTCACCATGTGCTATCCAATAAAAGAACTTCATGAAACTGACTTTCAACATGTGATGAACATGTCCCCAAAGTAAAACACACACACACAAATGACCTATGAGGAACCGAAAATAAATAAATGCTAAGACACACAATTAATAAGCAACCTGAAGTAATCTGTTTTGGCATTCTAACATCCCAAATGAAAATAAAAGAGTGTTTCTTGATGTGACAACATCAGCTGTAATGTTAATACTGGGAAATGAGTTAATACCAATAAAAAAATGAATGGCAATTTTAAAGTTGTGCAGGTACCTTGCACCAGCCAAAATGACAGAATTAGTAAGAAATGCTCAAACAATGTTTGGTTGTGCTTCGATTAACTTCATAGACATCATGGAGAAACTGATTAAATAAATGAAAACAGATTATTTGTAACTTTAAAAAAAATGTCAAAGGCACAAAGAGATAGAGGTCACTAATACAGCAGGGATTCAGACTTGTTTCACAGAACAGAAAGAAAGTTGCTGTTTGGCTTTTAGGGAAGAAAGACAAAAGAGAAACAAATGCAATTACTTTTTATAGAGTATTTAAATCACTGTTTGCATCCCCTCATTATCATTTGTGCTGTGGGAGAAAAGAAAGGACACTCTGTTAAAAGGGAAAATTATTTCATGTGAGAGGTCTGTCAGGAAGTGCTGTTCCTAAAATGCATAGGCATATACACACACACACACAAAAAAAAAAACAAAAACAAAAACAAAAACTTATAAAATTTAAATTCCATTGGGAGGCGAACCTTTTGTTAGCCCCTGGGGCAAGACATTAAGGGTGATTTCCCTCAATGGTTCCAAATTTTACATAAGGAAATTTGTATAGGTTTCAGGCTCTCCAAACCTTCTCTCTCCCCCCTCCTTTCTCTCTCTCTCTCTTTTGTAAGCTGATCTAGCCTCTGTGCATGTGCAGAGTTCATGCCTCAGCAAACCTTTTATACAATTGAAAATGTTGCATCTTTTGGCTCAATTAGAATAAGGAAGGGAAAGGTAAGGAGTAGATTTTAAAAATAGGGTTAGATTTTAAAACAAAAAAGAGAAACTCAGCAATTCAAGTATTCACCATTCAGCCCAAGCAAACTGAGACTGCTTCCTTTATGTACAGGAAAGGGCTATCATTATTGGTCATTTTATCTGGTCATTCGCGGAACAATCAACCGCTCTCTTATTTATGAGTAAAAATGGCCAGGTAAGGAGTGGTTTTTTAAAATAGGGTTAGATTTTAAAACAAAAAAGAGAAACTCAGCAATTCAAGTATTCACCATTCAGCCCAAGCTTCCTTTATGTACAGGAAAGGGCTAATATCCCTCTGGCCATTCGCGGAACAATCAACCGCTCTCTTATTTATGAGTAAAAATGGCCAGAGCGTTAGAATTCATAGGATTTTTTAACATTCTCAGTCATTTCAGCCTTACCATTTGCAGACAAAAAATTATTATTATTATTATTAATATTATTATTTTCTGCGCCTTAATTTACAGGAATGGCCAAGGCTAATTGTACTTGATTATTCATTTGTATGTGCTTAAACTTTGAATTGACTTTTAAGTTTGATTAAAAAAAATAGTAGACAAAATGATAAATACTGTAATCACTCAAATGCTTGATATTACCAGTTGTGCTTCAAAACATCATGGCTTTTACCTCTCACCTTTTAAAACTAAAAAGCAAAGCTAGGCTGAATTTCAACTCCATTACCACACCAGAATTTAAGAATTACCCTCCAATGCTTGCAGACACATGGTCTTCCACACAGCCACAAATTGGGAGAGTTGAAAGGGACCCTGGGGTCATCTAGTCCAACCCTCCAAAATATAGGGTTCACAGCAAGATTTCGCAGCAAGATTTGTACTACCAGAAACACACACATTCACCTCTCACCTTTAAAAACAAAGAGCAATCTGGGCTGGATTTCAACTCATCAGCCACAAATTGGGAAAGTTGAAAGGGACCTGGGGTCATCTAGTCCAACCCTAAAATACAGGGTTCATAGCAAGATTTGTACTACCAGAAACACACACATACTTATGTACACAGACACAACTGGGGAACAGATCACAAGCCATGCGCCTATCACAAACCATGCGCCTATCATGTACTAAGGAAAAGGAAAATAAAAGTACCCAATTCTATACAGATCTTGAAGCTAGTTTGAGTGAGTGTTTACTTCCTTAGACTAAAGAGTGAAAATTCCTATAGAAATTATCTTTAAAAGAAGATTGAAGTTAACATTTTTCCTAAGATAGGGAGAGGATCTTTTATAAAGCAAAGTTTAAACAGCCATAGATTTGATTTAAAAGGAATACAAGAGTGAACAATTTTTCCTGAACTTGCAGAGGAATAGTAAGCCTAATTTATGCCCCCCCCCTTTGCAGTTTCCTTTAAAGGAAGCTTACTCGGGAGTAAATTTACCTGGCACAGAATAAGAAGGAGAAGGGGAAAAAACCCTGAAAGAGACAGAATGAAACAAGGGGGGGCATTTTCTAAGAAAAGAGGCCAGGACGTCTTATAGAGACTGATATCAGGAGCCTTACAATAACTCTTCTGTCCAACCAGATCAAAGTTAAAACTGGACTCAGATATTTTTCTTAGAAGGAACACCATACTTTCATAGGCATATGCTTAATGAAATACATACACTGCATCTTAGCTTGAGAGAGCAGTTGGCTCAACTAGGCTTTTGCAGCAGAAACATTAGGTTAACTTAGACTGGAACACAGGTATACTTGCAAACTCAAAAGTTACAACAAAACATTTACCATTAGACTTAAATCGCCCTCCTCACTTAAACTAGAGGAAGGAGGTGGGGTAATTCCCCTTTCAGAACACAAGTAGCACGTATACAGGATTTTACCACTTGGGAGGAAAACTCTTTTAGATCCTCTCTCAAATAACAAACATTTGCACACTCCATTCTCCATTTTGTCTTGCTTTAAGATTGATAAGGCTCAACATGGCTTCCTTAGATTTAGAATTTGGAGCAAGCTTGCATTTTTATTTTAGATGGCACATTTAAGATAAGCAGCTGCTGGATGTTACCTAAGTACAATTTAAACACAGGAAAAACGTTTCTTAAACACAAATTGAAGGGGACTGTCAGAGTCCAGGCGGGAAGTAAGCACCAACTGGGCTTCTTTCACGCCAGGGGTCTGGGGACTATTTTTCTTTTGACTGAGGTGCACCCATTTTCAATTAAAAGGGTTTTGGACCTGGGCAAAACTCCGAAGGGTCCGGAAAAGGGGAAACCTGGACAAAAAACTTGGGGATACCTGGACAAATCTCCGATGGGAAAAACCTGGGGATCAGAGGGGAAAACTTGGGGAAACCTGGACAAATCTCCGAGGGGAAAACTTGGGGATCCAAGGGAAAAAAACCTGGGGATACCTGGACAAATCTCCGAGGGGAAAAACCTGGGGATCCAAGGGGAAAACTTGGGGATACCTGGACAAATCTCCGAGGGGAAAACTTGGGGATCCAAGGGAAAAAACTTGGGGATACCTGGACAAATCTCCGAGGGGAAAAACCTGGGGATACCTCACTTAATCTCTATTCTACAACTCACAGCAACCTCCCTGCCTTTTACAATCTAACTCAGAGTCCCTACTGAACGCTTGCACACTTGCAATGCCAGATTGAGACTCTGGAATATGAAAGATGGAAAGGAATTCAGCGCCCTTGCGTTCTCTGTTCACAGGTCATTTCTAACAAAGATCGCCATGGCAGAGGTGCGGCTGCGCTGGAAGTTAGTTTTCAGTGCAGAAGAAATTGCACAACCTTTCTGGGCAAAACTCCGAAGGAATAGGTTGGCATAAAGAATTAAGTGGAAGAAATCACACACAACCCTTGCCTGGGCATACTCCGAAGGGCTAAGGCTGGTGTTGAGATCGAGGGGACAGAAAGGAGTAGAAGGCAATTTTTTCAAGAGTTAAAGTGAGGAAAGAAGTAAGGATTTGAGAAGTATAGGTTTGCTGTGGTTTGCAGAATCCCACCCCACTACCCATTTTTCCTACTCATACTCACTTCGCAAGCGCTGTCCTGGTGATTCTGGGATCTCTTGACTGGTTGTTTAAGGCCGGCCTGATCAAGCTTTGCTTCCCCTGGTTAGCCTCGCTGAACTCCAAGTTATTGCCAGACCCTGGGACCGATGGAAGACTGGTTATTCCTCCTGGCAAACTGCCTGGTGCGCGCTGGATAACCAGTCCTTCCTCGTTTCCAGAATCCGGGTAACCAAAAGTCCCTTCGTGCGTGGTCGCCATCTGTTGTAAATAAAAATATGCCCTTTTCCCTTATGGGGTATCCAAGAGCCCATATAGAGTCCTTACATAGGTTCCCTATTGGTAGGAGAAAATAACAGAGGCCAACCAGAGAATATTGAGAAGCAAAGCAGCTAGTAAGCTTGATCTTTATTGATCTGTTGCAACAGGGTACCCCCCTCACACGCAGGAGAGGAAGAGGACCCAGAACAATGGCCTGCAAGGCCTTATAAAGACTTTTGAAATTCCCCTTCTCTAGATCAGGACCACCCCCAGAAACATTATGCATACATCACAGAAGGGGTGTAACCTAAGACCACCCCTCAGATACATCCCACCTACATCACAGAAATTTAAATGTTGTTTTTCTCTTCTCCTTGTTTATCTCCTGTCTAGCAGGTTCCTTGATTGGATTTTCTGGGGAGCCTGGCCATTCTTTTGTAATGCTAAAATACTTATTTCCTGGGCCAGGTCACAGGCTCACACCTTATTCAAACACAGATTAAAGGAAGAGACAATGGGGAGGCTTTTCCATTTTTAACCTTGCAGAGAAAGGATTTGGTCAGTTTAGGAATCAAAATGGTTCCACGTTGGCCTTCCTGTACTGATCTATGTATGTGCAGTTATGAACATTACTATATATCTAAAACCATAAAATTCCTATCACAATAGCAACATCCTTAGGAACATATACCTGGCCAGGCACTCAAATAGTTCAAAGGCCTTTGACACTGAACATCCTGCCTGCTCTCAAAGGGTCAATTCTTAAATTACGGTACCTAATTGGTGTGGTTACTGTTTCTGTGGTTCCCTCCAGGCCAATGTTTTATTGTGGGCATATTTCGCAACATGTGAATTCGTGTCAGATATTGTTGTTGTTGTTCCTATTTTATTTATACCCCACCCATCTGGCTGGGTTTGCCCAGCCACTCTTTATTATTCCTCTTTATTAGCTCTGCAATACTTTATTAGTTCTGCAATACTTTCCCAATGCTACTACATTATTGCTATCCAGACGGCCTATAGCACAGTAAAAATGGGACAACAAACCCAGAACATCTGCAGGAAGTTACGGAATGTGCACTGACTGGAAATGAAGCAGTATGACCACCCCAAAACTTTTGCAGCCGTGAATAGCATTGAAAGCAGAATCATGTATAACCACCCTGAAAGCATCATAATGAGTGTACAGTACAATAAAATGGACGTCCTTAATTATTATGTCTCACAGCTGAAGTAATGTCTGAAGCAGGGATACCACTTGGGAGGAGGGGCAGATAACATCATAACTCCCCATATCCATGCCACAATGCTATCTGGCCCCAAAGGAGAGGTGAAACTAGCAGTGACATGGGGAAAGGGTCATATTATCTGACACACACTCCTACATACACAGGTGACTTGTTTCAGCATCACCAGACTAGTGTGAGAAGTTAAATAAAACATAAGAAGTGGCCCTAGTTAACAGCCCCTGTCACTTTTAGGAGGTACCGGTAACTCCCATTTGGTCTTTGCCTCTGTGATGCGAATGAGACACTGCTAACACCTACTCCCTCAGGCTTTCATTCAAAGCCAAATACTGCCTTAAACTAACTGGCCTGGCTAATGGTCTGAAGTGCCAGTCTATTGTATCTGTTAAGGCACTTTCGAATGGGCAGGGATTATGTACTGTAGTTCCATCAATGAAGCTAGGTTGGTCTGTTTGTGGATGGGAGCCTTATCAGGAAAGTCATATTAAAGGTGCAGGAGCTTAGCTCAATTTCTGAAACAGTCACTGGGCAACCCCACTTGTAAGTAACCTAAACCTATCCTTAGCTGAGGAGCTGCTCTACATAGGTTTCATGCTGTTGAAATAATATCTTTGGGAGACTGTCGGTCTCCACAAGGCCTTCTGGGGCTGAAGGCTCTTTAATCAAATCCTTAACGTTTACTGCCCAAGGTACTGAAGCCTAGTTAATGTCTAAAGCGAGGTGTACATTAGTGGCTTAAAGCACAGCAACTTTGTTTTCCTGCTCAGCATTTCAAGTTGCATTTGCGTGTTGCTGTGTGCACCAGAGATACTTCAGGGACCTGTTTGGTTTTCCCACGCCTGCAACTCCGCCATCCTAGAATTTATGAAGCTGTCATCTGACATGTGCAACAGCTGTCTCAAATGTACACCCCTCAGCTTTACTGCAAAGGGAACAAGACTTACATTTTCAAATCAGATGGAAGCTGGTTTGAGGGAAATAACACCAACAGCAGTATTTCTCAAGAAACTACATGACATATAGGAATTGTGGCAAATGTCATGTATCCCCAGCTTTGAACACCAGTGGTGAGAGTGCACTGGAACCAGAGTGAGCGGTAATGTGTACGCAGACTAAGGTAAAAATTGCTCTCTCCTATCCCCAGAACAAAGTGTGCAATACACTTCCATTTGTATAACTCTCTGCCTGGCAATTAAGTGCTGTTCCTGTCAAAATTGTTTTATTATGCAGGTAAAGAAAGCAGTCTGGGTTAGTCAGAAATCACCTGACCGCAGCTGGACCCCCGGATCGCTTTATTTCCTCTAAAAAGATATACGTGGGAAATGCCTTTTGACTTCTACTTAAATGTCAGATTTGACCCAGCATCAGTGAACACCTTTAGCTGGACAATAGATCAGGCCTGACTGTTCGCAGGAAGTGGATGGCAAGTGCTTGGATGAAGGGTAACCAAAGCTATCACTGGAACCGATGGAGCCACAGGGGAGCTGCAACCACGGCAACCTGATAACATAAGAATAGGTTCAACATTCGATCATAGCCAACTGTATACTTAATGGCACATTCTTCATGTATATGTGTAAATAATAAAATCATGATGGGCTTCTTCCTTCTGAGGAAATGCACTTCAGATAGAGTTTCACCAGTGAAGGAGCAGACAGGACTGAGCACCCCTTCTCCCTGCTATTTATTTGCTCCAAATCACCCCTTCCTGGTGCTGCTTTGCAGTTAAGCAATAGGGCCTGTCACGGTTTCATTACATGCATTCATGTGCAGCTGGTAGCTAGATCATAAGGCTCTGTTGATGGCATCTCAACAAATTTAATCCGGCTTTGAGTAGCTTTAGTCAGCCAATGTACTTTTCTATTTTATTTTGGAGTGTGTATGTGTCAGAGTGGCAATCTATGCATCATAAGAAAAGGGGACACAGATTTGCACAATATTTGCAGTGCTAATTTATATGCATGGATGCATTTTTTAAAAAAATAATACAGTAATTTTCTTTATATTTAAAAGAAAATACATCTCACCAACTGTGTGGCCTATGTGCCTGCTTTCCACTGTTATCCCTTGTTATGGTTCCTTATCTTTAAACCAAATTTGGCTCAGGTAGCCCTTGAAATAGAGGACTGTACTCTGCCACCACTTCAAATGGAGGAATGTCCCCTTTATTGTAGGACACATGGGCATCCATGTTGGTGTGTGTGTGTGTGTGCAATTCTGCTATAATTAATGTTATCTAATAAATAATACAGTGGTACCGCAGGTTACAGACGCTTCAGGTTACAGACGCTTCAGGTTACAGACTCTGCTAACCCAGAAATAGTACCTTGGTTTAAGAACTTTGCTTCGGGATGAGAAGAGAAATCGCGCAGCGGCGGCGCAGTGGCAGCGGGAGGCCCCATTAGCTAAAGTGGTACCTCAGGTTAAGAACAGTTTCAGGTTAAGAACGGACCTCCAGAACAAATTAAGTTATTAACCTGACGTACCACTGTATTGACTAACCAAATAGTACGAACTATTTCTGGAATACAAGGTACTCAGTAGGTTTCTTTAAGAGCCATGCTGTTCTGGAACCAGTAACAAACCTTGTAAAATAAACATATTATTATTAAGTTTCTTCTTTCCTTTCCATTAGGCACACTAAGGAAAAGGAGAGCAAATTAATGAAATCCAGTTGTTGCAACTGGCAATTCCAAAATAAGCCCATTGTGAGGCGGTGTTTTGTCTACATAGCAGGACTTGGGACTACAGTGAGAATGAGGGTCAAACTTTAATTGTGTGGATGAAGCTCATGCAATTCACAAGTCCATGGGAAGTCTGAGGAGCCTCATAACTGTGTGGTGGGAAGGAAAGAGAGAGTTAAACTGTCTCTGCCATGGTACTGACTTCCCCACCACACCCAGCCTACAAAGATCCTCGGCTCTGAAGCTGATCTTTGCTGTTCATAGGAATCCTCCCTGATTGCCAAGGGTAGGTTCACTTAAAATGCATACAGCAGCTTCAAAGAGGGCACAGTTTTTTCAGGAGTGTGGCAGGAAGAGAAGGAGTTCCTGGGCTCCTCCATAATTTCACATTCATGATTATTCGGTGCTCATGATGCTACCTGGGCGGTCATATACAATCCCACTTTCAATGCTGTTTGAGGTTTTGAGGTTGTATGGCTTTGTTTCCATTCACTATATATCCTGTAACTTCCTGCTGGTTTACTTTTGTCCTGCTTAAGTCGTGTTAAGCTCCTCCAGACAGCAATAATGGGGTAGCATTGGTGAAGCATCACAGAACAAACCAGCAAAGCAGAATAAACCTGCCACTAATGCATTATCATTGTGTCAAGGACATGTTGAAGAATATACCTTCAATCAAACACCAGTCTGGAGAGATCTCCTCTCTCTCTCTCTCCCAAGGTTCCAAGGCTGCCGAAGTTCATGCAGTTAATATCACAAACAGTTTGGACAACAAGCTATATTCAGCTATGAACCATAGACACAAATAGGAAGGGAAAGATGGGGTCAGAATGTATGACCTCATGGAGACCCTTTGACTGAGAACAGAACCCCATTAGCTTGGCCTAGCACTTTAGTGGCTACAAGGGACATTAGGCCATAACCAAATATTTCCTCTGCCCCCCCCCATGAAGCATAGAGGCATTAACTGCCACACACACTGTGCAAAAATAATGTGAGTGAGACAGTCTCCACGGAGACCATGTATTTCGGGTGGCAGCCTGCCCAGTCCTCCTGCAATGCCGTTGACGGCTTTCCCCATTGAACTGTCACATTAAACAGCCAATGATTTACCAGGGGAGGGGAGGGAGCTGAATAAGGCAGGGAGGTAGGGGCGAGGGCATTGGCAGGTCCTTGCAACAAGCCTGAGCAAGCTTTAGCAAGATGAAGGGTATTAAACAGCTTCTACAGCCTATCTCTTGACCACGGATGTAGCAGGACTCAACTTCTATCAAGCCCACTGGCCTCTGTGTGAGGCTTCGTTGCTTCCAGGTAAGATAGGCCAGACGCGAACATCACTGTGGTCCATCTCTATAAATCACACCCTTTGCTGACTGAGCAAAATATTTTGCTGATGTTTTCAATGATTTTCTCGCATGCTCTGGAACTCGTGTGTGCTGTGCACACAAGATCACTTAATGGGAATTAATTACCCATAATCACATTTTAGTCATCCTTTTTGCTTAATCAGTATCAGGTGAGGTTAAGCATGTGCCTATTTTCCACCTAATGAGTATTTGAAAATGGAGGAGGGAGATTTATACTGTTCTGTTTAGTTAATCTGACCTAAAATGCAAAAGGTTACCAGATGGTTGTGAGAATACTTCCATTACTTTCAGTTGAAAGACCCAGGGCTTTTTTTCAACCAGAACTTGCCCAAATTCAGTTCCAGCACCTGTCAGGTGGGTGCCATTGCCATTATAAGAGAACAAGGGAGATGTTCATGTGCATTCTGGCACCTCTTTTTCTAGAAAAATATCATTGACTATGCGAAATCATTCCTTTCTTGTTTTTCTGTGGTTGTTCGAATAAAGGATATGGAAGTCAGTTGAAAAAAGTAATAGATCTGTGCTGTTTCCTTAAAAGATAGGATGCTGTTTCTAATCAAATTAGCCATATTTTACTTAATTTCCTAACCTGCTCTATCTCCAAGAGCTTAAGGCACCTACAGTCCTACAAAAATGTTATTATAAATATTCTATGCCCAATAAATCATAGGATTAAATAATAATAAAAATTAAAACTGGGTTTTTAAAAATAGCAAAGAAAGGAAAGGAAATCAAGTCTTAATTTATCCCTACATAGATGTGATCACTAGTATGCACCCTCACTCCCTTTCAGGCAGTTTGTAGTATGTATTGCTTCCAATCCCAACAGAAAAGAAGTGAAGAAGACTCTGAAATAATTTTGCAGCTGTTCTTTCCACTCTTCCTTCTTGGTTTTAATGTTCCTGGCAATGACCCATTTATTCCACGTCCTTTGATGTTTTTTGTCTTAAGACTCTTGCCTCATAGAATCTGGAGTTACAAACCTATTGGAAAATCTCAGTTTTCATGTGTAAATTTTAAAAGTAACAAAACTACTTCTTAGCCTTTTGAGCTAAAGGTCTATTTCCTGCAACGATTGACTAATTCCTTAGAACTCGGCTTGCACCAGTATTGTAGAAAACAGCCAGTTAGGGGATGCAAGTTTCAACCAGAGGAGCAATGGGCAGGACCTGCTTTCAACCCCCGCTTCCTAGAACCACTCTCACCCCTCCCCAACACCTTTTTCCTTGATGGACGGATCCAGCCTCTCAGCCTGGATGAGGTAGACCAGGGAAGGAGTCACGTCCTCTATCCCAAGCGCCATCCCTTTCTTTCATCCACCTGTCCTTTCTTAACATATTTATCCACTGCCCTTTTGCCCAATAATGTGCCCCCCTCCCAGGGCAGTAAACCAAACAAATCAAGCCTAAATCTCAATAAAAACATGCAAACTTAAAAACAAACCTAAAATAGCAACCAAAAGCATCCAAAAATAACAGAATAAAGTCATGCAATGACATTCTCAGATACTCTGGCCACATAGACATTTGTACGTTGCTGGTTTTGCCTGGTGTTTGAAGGAGGGAGTCAACATTTTCTTTTTGAGGAATGCTCCTGTAAATAAGGCAGGGACACGGGTGGCACTGTGGGTTAAACCACAGAGCCTATGGCGTGCCGATCAGAAGGTCGGCGGCTCGAATCCCCGGGACGGGGTGAGCTCCCGTTGCTCTGTCCCAGCTCCTGCCAACCTAGCAGTTCAAAAGCATGCCAAAGTACAAGTAGATAAAAAGGTACCGCTCCGGCGGGAAGGTAAACGGCGTTTCCGTGCGCTGCTCTGGTTCGCCTGAAGTGGCTTAGTCATGCTGGCCACATGACCTGGAAGCTGTACGCTGGCTCCCTCGGCCAATAAAGCGAGATGAGCGCCGCAACCCCAGAGTCGGTCACGACTGGACCTAATGGTCAGGGGTCCCTTTACCTTTTACCTGTAAATAAACTTTTGTCCAGATGAACAAAGAAATGGGTTGCTGGGAGTACAGTGGCCCTAGTGAGCAGTAATGTATCAATGTAATTTAGTTTTTCTTTCCCCTGTGTCCCAGGAGTTGATTACCACTTAGGCATGGCAGAGCGGCCTCAGGTACTGTCCCAGGAAACTCTAAACCAGATGATGTCCTCAGAGGGCACGGACTCTGGCCATCCGAAGGCAGGGCCACTCTCTCTCCCCCTGCACTCCCAGTCAACAGATATGGCACCCAAGCCACTACTTCGCTTGCAGAGTATCGAAGAAGGGAAAGCCCCCTTTCCACCATCCCGGAGAAGCTCCATCATGAGCATCCTCAATGCTCCCTTTCCCAGCAGGAGGAACTCGCTGGCTGCTGGGGGAAGGCGGCTCTCCATTGGACCCTGGATGCATTGCGGCCGAGTGAGTTTCTCTGGGTTACCACTCTTTGAGCCCATGCGGGAGACGCACTATGAAAATAGCTACAAGACGAAGCCAGATGAAGGCTGCAAATTTAATGCCTCCCAAGTGCAGCAAGTTCTTGAATCTGTCCTAGCCACCTACCTAGGGGATGCCAAGTATAACCCTGCAAACGGCGGGCAGGTGGCCAAGAACCTGTCAGACCTCATCCGGAACAGAATCAAAGAGCTGATCCCACCTCGCTACAAGCTGGTGTGTAACGTCTTTCTGGGCCAACAGGCCAACCAAGGTCTGCGCATTGCTAGTCAATCCCTCTGGGATGTGGAGAACGACAGTTTTGCATCTGCCACTTTCACTAACTCATCACTCTTTGTTGTGGCCACAGTTCATGGACTCTATTTTGAATGAGTTTGCTTTGCTGATCCTAAAGTTCCCTCTCCCTTACCTGCTGTGACTAGCTAGCAATAAAATAAATGCATAATGTGACTTGGGTAGTTATTACCCATATTTAATTTAAGTTGATATGAAATAGTGGAAGAATTTAATATCCGTAGTATTATTTGTCAGATAAAAATGTATTACAGTACAGTTGTATCTTGGAAGTCGAACGGAATCTGTTCCGGAAGTCCATTCGACTTCCAAAACGTTCAAAGACCAAATTGCGGCTTCTGATTGGCTGCAGGAAGCTCCTGCAGCCATTCAGAAGCTGCGGAAGCCCCACTGGACGTTCGGGTTCCAAAAGAACATTCGCAAACTGAAACAATCACTTCCAGGTTTGTGGTGTTCAGGAGCCAAAATGTCTGAGTTCCAGGGCATTCAACAACCAATGTATGACTAATATGAAATAGAAGGGTTCTGATGGCTCAGGAGCTATTAGTTTCTTTTTAGCTTAACTTTAGGCTGCTTATTTACCTACACATAGACTGTACAACATAGAGAGAGTAATATATTCTAGCACCAAACTAATTCCCAAAGACATGAAAGAACCATGAGTGCAGTGAAAATAGCTACCAGCGCAGTTTTGCAAACACTCAAAGGAGTTTACAGAGCATTAAACTACATAGATTCTACAGCAGTTCTCAGGCTTCTGCTTGTGCAAGATGTTGTGTAACCACTTGTGCAAGCAGAAGAACATTGGGAATCTTTTCCACAAGTAGAAAGGTATCTTTCTTCATGCACAAGTTTAAAGAGCCTCTATCTGTCTCTCCCTATGACCAAATACAGTTGCTTATGGAAAACATGCATCTACTGCTGATTCAGTACATTTCAGCATCAACTTCATGAGAAAAGCAAGTACAGAAAAGGCATGAAATATTCATAAATACCAATGTATTTCCATCTACTATATAGTGTGGAGATGACTCAAAGTTAGGACACTGGCTTCAACTATAACAATCCTGGATCCAGGTGCCTGTATTTGCCATGAATTCTCTGCAAGGTGCTATAAGAAGTTACAGGCTTACTGTAATTTAAACCCATTGCTAGAAGATACCGTTTTTCATGTGGGTGTGCTTTGAACAGTTTGTATCTGTGCAATTATCTGATTGTGCCAGAAAAATAATTCCATCTATCAACCCACTTGCCAGTACAGTGTCTCTCAGATGAGTAAGAAGAATCTCCATGAGACTTTTTTCCCTTTTGGTAGGTATGAGGGTGCGGAGAGGAGATGGAATAGACTAACTCCATGACCTCAGTAGGCTCTAACATCTTAAGCCATCTTAATAAGCTTTTCACATAAACTATGCTGCAGCCAACATTCAGAAAAAGTCTCAGTGCTGATTAAGAATGTCAGCTTTCTTCACCCTGATAAACATTTGACAAATCAACACACAGCAAACAAAGGCTACAATCCCATGCACACTTAATGGTGAATGCATGTACGTATGACCAAGCATTAACTTTAACAAGCCAATCAGCACATGTAGGAAGAAGTGTTGGGCTAGGACCTGGGAGACCAGGGTTCAAATTCCCACTCAGTTATGAAGCTCACTGGATGACTTTGGGCCAGTCACAGGGGTTTTGTGAGGGTAAAATGTGGAGGGGGGGACCATAAATACTGCTTTGAGCTTCTTGGAGGAAAGGTGGGGTAGAAATCAATAAATAAATCCAACAGGGCTCATCTTATGGAGTCTGCCATTGTTCAGTTGTGCATGGTAAATACATGCACATTTTGGCTGTTGCCAGTCTGAGAATGACCTAGGAGAACCCCCTCAGTCCAGTTCAAAAACAGCCAGCTCGCAACCTTACACAGAGCACTCCTGCCCTAAAATAACTCCTTTCCGTTTTTTACAACAGCTGCCCCATTTCTGCAGACACTGGATATGCTTCAGTAAGCCTCTGATGGCAACAGCACCAAGAGAAGGGATGTCAGGGCACCAAACAAAGCAGGGGGCTTTGTCTAACGCACACTGTTGCCCATGACCTCAACCCGGAGGAAATTCCTTTGCACACTCATCAAAAATAATAGTAAAATAAGAGGCTAGAGGTAACAAGGTGACAACAAAAGCAGTGAGCGAAAGGTGGGAAACATACACCACGTACCTCCAATAATTCCTAAAGGGGGTTCATTTTGGACAGGTCACTAGAGAAATCCTGCACCTACTATACTGTGATTAGGTGCTGCAAATGGTACCCGTTGAGTATCAAAGAACAGCATAGATCACAAGCAACAATAAGGACACTTTATGTTTGTAGACGGATTTTTTAAAAGAACAACCCACTAACACGACATCTCAGCTCAGCATTTCATTAGCTTAGTCTATGCAATGTCTAAATCAGTTCTCACAAGTAGGAACATCCCAGCCACTTTCAAACAGCTGCAAGAGATTTCCGTACTGGACATAACTTCATGCTTGAACCAGCCTCCAGCCATGTTGCCTGTGTACCGGGAAGTCCCCAGTGTTCATGCTCTGCCTAGACGAAAATAGCCTTTGCTTCTGTTACTCATGTGCTTTGGTAACCACCCATTTGGATAACCGCCATGCATTGTACGCAGGATGCCTTTGAAAATGTTCCAGAAACTTCAATTGGTCCCGAATAGGCCTGCAAAATTAGATGTTTTGATCACGTTACACCAGTGCTCTGCATCAGCACTGACTTCCAGTCCATTTCCACTCCCTATTTCCCATCCCGATCTGGCCACAGTGATCCATGCGACAGTCATCTCCAGGCTTGACTACTGTAATTCACTCTACGTGGGGCTGCCTTGAAACTGTCCTACAAACTCCAGTGGGTGCTGAAAGCTGCAGTGAGGCTCCTCACGGGGTCCCTGCCATGAGATCATATTCACCCAGTGCTTTACCAGTTGCACTGGCTCCCGGTGGAGTATCGGGTCAGGTTCAAGGTGCTGGCTTTGACCTTTAAAGCCCTTTGTGGCTTAGGGCCCTCGTATTTACGGGACCGCCTCTCCTGGTATGCCCCGCAGAGGACCTTAAGGTCCATGAATAACCATAGTTTAGAGGTCCCGGGCCCTAAGGAAGTCAGACTATCCTCCACCAGGGCCAGGGCCTTTTCAGTGATGGCTCCGACCTGGTGGAATGCTCTGTCCCATGAGACTAGGGCCCTTCAGGATTTAACCTTCCATCGGGCCTGTAAGACAGCTATTCCACCTGGCCTTTAATTTGAATTCAGCCTGATCTTTTATTTCCCTTCTCTCCCCCCCCTCCCCTTTGATGAAGATTATGTGCTCCGAGACCCCACAGCTAATTCTCCCCTGGCCTCTTCGCTGGCCCAAGTAGGACTAATTCGGCCAGCTAGCCCTGGTGACTATCTAATGCTTATTAGATGGATTTCCCCCAAATTGATTTCTGAACTTTGAATTTTATTGTTATTCATGTTTTTATACTGTATTTTATGCTGCTTCTACAATTAAGTGTTTTAAATTTGTTACCTGCCCTGAGCCCAGTTTTCTGAACCGGGAAGGGTGGGGTATAAATAAAAATGTATTTATTATTATTATAATTCCCAATTCTGTTTTTGATCTTTAAATCCCACTCAGTGGCTTCCTCCCAGATTCTGAGATCAAGTTCAGAGATCCCTTTCCAGGTGACCCCAAGTGCAGTAGACAGTTACTGGGAAGAGGGGTTTTTTGGCAGTGGGATTCTGACTGTGCAATGCCCAGCAATGCACCTTTCTTTGATATCTTTAGCACCAGGTGAATTTTGTTCCCCAAACTAAGTATATAAAAGAATCTCTTTTTTTGCTGCTGCTTGAGCGGAAGTTGTTTTTTATTATCTGCAGCTAATGTTGTATTGCTAGCTAGCACATGAAGTATGTCTACTGTCTATGTAGGTGCACTCCTGCCATGTTTCCTCTGGGGACATGCTAATATATGAAGCAGCTTTCCATAGCATGAATATGTTATAGTAGTCTAGACCAAGGAAACATTGATACAGCTTTCTATTCGCCTCCCCGGCAGCCCCAATGGAACTCCTAACCACCAATGAGACACTTACAAAGTAACCATTGTTCTTTTGCTTTTAATAAAAATGAGTTTTATTGTAATCAAGACAGCTGGGTTTTTGGAGACATGGTGTGCAATGATTGACAAGACACAGGTGCAAAATAAATAGCTCATAAATACATAAATAAATCTTAGGATGTTCACACCATTTAGGCTCCATAGCTGGACAAATAGTCTTGTCAAGTTCAAAACATTAAACTGGCAGCTTCCAACGAAGCCGTTCAAGTCTGTACCATGGCAATTTACAGAATCCCTCTGCTGCATCTCGGAATGAAAACAGCTGAGAAAATGAGGCAAACAGGGTGTTTCACAGTCTCAGCACAAAAAGAAAAAAAAATCCCATTTGCCTAATTAGTGTAACAGTTCCATTACCCAACATGTACCTTTGCAGCCTCGAGTGCTTAGCAGCAGCAGCAGCAGCAGCAGCACTAGGTGTTTGAATTAACCCTGATTTCAGGCTGAAGATTCAGCTATCCTACCTCTGTTCCTCCCAAATTAAAGAGTTGTAGCAGTTCTTCCCTACCAATTCCAGAAGGCAGCCAGCTGGCTCTTCAGCTAACTACAGTCCCCCAAGGATTGTGGTAGTCCTATCACAGCTAAAGCAGGGAAGCAGTTTGTCTGATCTTCTGCCTCTGCAGCATCCGTTTCCTTCTTAGCAGAGCAGCCACACCCAATTCACAGATTTGTTTGGTCCATGAGTCAGAACCAGCCAAGGATTAGGCAAGTAATGCAACTCTGAGGAAAAAAAAAACCCCAAAAAACTGCATTCCACTGGAAGGCAGCGGTAGTGTTGCAAGAGCCTGAAATGGCTCACAACAGAAATCACTTGATTTAGCCTGAATACATGAACTGGACTCACAGCCCTTTAACCCTTCAGACTCGGAGATGCCAAGATCCAACAGCAAATTTGGCATTAGGCACTGGACAAAACTCATTATTTTTTTAAAAGAGATTTGCTATTACCCTCACTACTTGTTTCCCATGGAGTGTATGGATCACAGATTCTCCCCTCCCCATGAACAAGCCAATGTGCATAACCATCTGTGCAAAGGCCACACAGGAGTAAAGGCAATTATCTCTACTCCTCCTCTCCAATGTGGACTGGAGCAGTCATGTCAAAGCAAGTGAAAAAAAATCCCATTTCTTTAACAATAACAAAAAGTCATTAGGTGGCTAGCATCCCAGAAGTTGATGGATTCTGAATAAGGGTTTGGCCCAATCTGAGTGCAGTTTGGGTTTTGAAGTTTTCCCTTGTAGAAAGGCATGTGACTAAGGAAGAATTCTGATGTCTCAAGCGTTGCCTTCTCCTGCACCGTTAACATCAAAGCTCTTGGAAGAACAGAAAGGGCCAAGGATACCAGGTGTCCACCCTGTAGCCTTATGCTTCCACTCGCTGTTGAAGCAGCTTGAGGATGTATTTGAGCCTACGCTGGAGCTCCGGTGAACAGCCAAGTTCTGCAATGCTGCTGAGCTTGTAGGTGTAGGAATTCCTGTCACGGTTTATGTAGGTGAGGAGGCAGGTGTGGTCAGGTTTGCTGAAGATCACCTTGGTATGATCATTGTAGAAGTTCACCTAGAATAAAGGAGATGGAACACAACAGACATTTAATACTTGTGCCTCTTTCTGTGTAGCACTCCTTACCCTTTGGGACTCCCAACTCAATTGGGTTTAGCCATCAACCACAGCCTGCACCTAGGTATCTGCTAGCATAGCCTTAATATGGAGGGTAGTTTTATGCCCCCACCACTGACATCTCCATCTAAGTGGAAACAAAGGGCAAACTGCTGAAGGGATAGGAATCCAGATTTAGAAAAGGGTCTATGGGAATCAGATAGGTTTCAGTATTTGTAGAGGTGCTTTAAAATGTGTTAGAATTCATAATTTCAAGACACCAGCTGCTACTCAAAAATAGCAGAGTAACCATAACAAACTGAATGTGCTCTACAAAGCAGATAGCCCAGCATCTACTTTCAGCTTAGCATCCACATTCTCAGAAGCACTCCACAGAAAGCTTCTTCCCAAAGCAAAAGGCAACACTTCAGATTATACCCCACACAATAGTTATAGCAACTGAGCTGAGGTATGGATATGAAACACCAGCATGTGCCACCTCCATCAACAGGTAGGACATAGGGCCTACGTAATCTGCTAAAAAGACTTGGTGTCATTATTACCTGAAAGGTTCCATTGCTAAAAAGCATCAATAAGGCTTGATTAGTCTTCACCCATTGTAGAAGCAACAGTGGAACCTGTCCAGTCTCATCTATGCTGGGTAAGTCTCCTCCCTGGGATTTTTTGGAGGGGGGGAATGGAGAGAAGGGAAGAAAAAAGAGAAATTAGAGAATCATTGGCACCACATGACTGGCTTAGTCCTAGCAGTTGTTTTTCCGTATAACTTTATCCCTAACACTACTGCCAAGCCAAAGGAGAAGATAAGTACCAGCCAAATTCAAGGAACATGAATCAGCACATCCATTTAATGGATCATCTCTGCTTTGGGAAAGGAAGCCCTACTCCATCCACCAATCGAGACTTTGAGTACATGAAGTAGTCAAAGATGTGAGCAGGCATGGCAAGGCAACTAGGAGTGCAGAATCCAGCAGTAAAGAGCCCACCAAATACATGCTTTGGTGTTTGGAGCCACGAACCAAAGTTTGGCCAATATGATGAAAGCTTCAGTGCTTTCAGGTATATCCCACAAGACCTCAAGGGAGGCTCTTCCTATGAACCTTGAATATGGTCAAACATACTTGAGAGCAAGGGGGGATTGTTCTCTGCAAAAACGCAACTCGTGTTTTCTGCATTGAGCTGAGTCGTCAGCAAGCCAATGCAACTAACTCTGCACACACATACTAACTATGTCAAGCCAGGCAGCTGCTCACCTTCATTAGATGCTGTTCCATATATGAGGCAAAGTACTGCAGGACACCCATCTGCCCCTGCAGCTGCTCAGGGACAGCTGAAGCCGGGAAGGAGAAATGCTTGCTGTTTGTCAGGTTGTAATGCACTTTCCTGAAGGGAAAGAGAATGCAGTTAGCTGCAGCAGCCAGATTGTAGTCATAAAACTTTAGTTTCAGTTTATGAAAGTGGTCTATCTGCTATGCTCCAAAAAAACCATACCCTTAAAGGTTGTCTGTTCCTTATTGAATCAGACCTTTTGGATCATCCCAAGACAAACCCCCAAGTGGGCAAACACAGGCTGTCCCCACCACAAGATCATAAAGATAGGGCCTGATTCAACTAAGTGCATTCAGCTAGCTGGAACCAGTGCAAGGGTGCCTGCTATTGCAAACTGGACTTGCCCTCCTCTCCTCCTCAACCTACTCGGGGGCAGGGGTTGGTAGAACCCCCAGAACACACGGGGAGAAGGGAGGTCATTCTGCCTGGCACACTAAAAGAATACTTGCTTTAGCACAATGTTCAACTCCTCCCACAATCTAGTCCTCTAGCCTTGCTCCAAGCAAGGGAAGCCCCTTCTCCCATGCTCCATGCTTGTGGGTTACTCAAGAATTGTATGATCCATACAATATCTTGCAGTCCCCCTCACCACACCAGAAGGTGGCTAAGTAGGACCTAGTCAAGGTAGGCCATGACTACACTTCCACACTTCCCAACCTCAAAACCCTCCAGGAAGTCCGTTTCTTCCACTCACTTCCAGTTGGCAGAGAGGGCCATATGAGTTCCATCGTTGAAGAGGACACCAATGCTGTGGTTGGAGAGCTGATAGCCGAAACCATACTTATTGGAATAGTCCACCCACTTGCTCACCCAGACAAAGTGCTCATGGCAAGCCAGGGAAGCAGGATTCCTCTCAGCTGGACAGGGAAGAAAGGTACTCATTAAATAAAGCTAATAGGTTCAAACCTATTTCAAAAGTGGTACTGAAATGAGGTTGAAAGAGGAGAGGTCATGCTTGGGATAGGAACAGAATCAGTCTCATCTTTCCTACCCCCAGATGTTGCAAATTAATCATTGGATTACCATTTATCTAGATAAATAGGTAGATGGACACACACACCACCCCTTAGTTTCTGCACTCTATCAGGATTCTACCTAAAAGGAGGTGGCCCTTATTCTGGATGACAACAAATATCAGGTTACCGAGACCCAGGGAGCCTGATTTTAAAAGCCTCTTTAGCAGGTTAGAGGAACTAGGGTTGCACCTCTCCTGCTTCTCCTCCCTAATATCAGCATCCAAGACAACAGTTCTTCCATTTGTCTCCAACCATCCCAGGGGTTGTGATACTCCCTGAAGCTTAAGTTACCTGGTGGCATGACAGATAGACAGTTCTTCAGAAGACCAATGGCTGACTCAATGACAGATGATGCTGTGACACAGTCTTCAAATACTAGTGGGTGGGGGAAAGAGGGGAAGAAGACAGTTAAGTTTTTACAAAATCAGCTTACATGGGCCAAGCTCAAGAGATTTTCTGCTCCCGAAGCTCAAAATTCAAACGGGAGTGGGAAGAGAAAGGCTGAAGAACTTGTTGACCCCTTGCCCCCCTGTTGCTGGATTACAGCTCTCATCTCCAACCACTGGCTATGCAGTCTGGGGCTGAAGGAAGTTGGGGCCCAACAACCTCTGCAGGGCCACAGCTTTCGCACCCTCAAATTAAGCCACTTCTAACATTAAGACCTACAGGACCCAGCCAAAAGGCCATCGAACCCAGAATAGAATTCATTATCTAACCATGAGCAGAAATGAATTTTTTCAGAAACAATGGAGGATGTGACAGCAATGGCCCTCCCCAATTGTCTCCAGTATCCAGAGTTACCCCGCCTCTAAGAATAGATTGGTTGTTCAGTTTCGATGACTGATAGGCATTGTGAGACTGAACCTGCCAGTTCAGAGTCAGTCTGCTCAAGACTTAAACTGCTTGTTGGCCCTACTGTCCACGATGAAGAGCTTCTCTGCTTTGCTCTTGAAGGCCCTCTAACCACACAGGTACTAGCCCTGACAGACAGCAGATTCCATCTGACCAAAATACACTGTTAAGGAGGAACTGCTAATTGAGACATTGCCACTTCTCACCTTCACAGCTGCTGCTAGCCATCGTCCCACGAATAGACCTGGAGATAGATTTCTGTGAGCCTTCCTCTGCTACCGTATCTACTGGGCTAGAGCCGGGACTCTGACCATTCAAAGGAGTGACCTAAGGAGGCAGAAAGTCTGATCAGCACATAGCAGGGTAACTTCCTTGTTTCTCTTTCCTTCCTCTGAAAGCCACAACTGAACAGCCAAGTTCCTGCAGTTAGTTTACCTCATTCCCTTCGACAGTTTTGTGGCTCAGTTGCCTACAAATGGAGGTCTTCACAAGGCCTGTTACCAGCTTGGAGATATCATCTCTCTCTTCTGAAGGAGCCTTCTTAACTAAAGTAAGAAGAATATGAGTTAATAAGATCCTAACACAAAGTCAACAGGACAGGGCTGCAGATATTGCTTAAAGTAGACTCTGTCAAGTACATACATTGGGGGTTAGGGACTGACATGGGAGTTCTAGGGGTTGCTCTAGCTTGGCCACTTAGTGTTTATTTAAGGTTCCAAGTGGCAAGCCTCCTTTCCCCATATTTTTCTATTCTATGCATCAGGTGGTGAAGGGCTGCAGTGTCTAGAGTTTATTGCCAATCCTAGTATTTCCCAGTTTCCCAATCCTGCGGATGAAGCTTCAAGGGAAAACTAGTGGCTACCTCCAGGCAGGACCAACATGTTGCTATTGGCCTCACGCCTTGCTTGTGTGCTTCCCAAAGGCATATTGTAGCCTTGGCAGGAACCAAACACTGAGCTAGGTGACTGAACAGGGCTCTTATTAGGCAGAAGTGTGAGCATAAGTTTTCACAGGGGCTACAGTCAGTTCCCAGAACAAGAGGTCAACGTGCAACTTACCTTTTGACTTCCTTTTCCCAAAGAGAGTCTTTGTGACCTTTACAAACAGGCTCCTGGCAGGGTTGGGGGGGTTCAGTTCTGGCACCATCACACAGCTGCTGGGTGGGAGCTTATCAGGCGTGTATCCCTTGAAAGTTGAGGAAACTAATTAGCGAAGCTGAGCTATGCATCAGAACAGACTGTACACAATATACTGGACCAATGACAGCTTCTTCTTCAAGGCCCTATTGCCAGTCGACAGGATTTGGCCACATTCACAAGTTGTGCAAGTCCTCTAAATGACATGCACCCTTGGAAAGGGTATGATAATAACCAGGCAGCATAGAGCAAAGACATCTGAGGATTGTTAAGCGATAATTAGAAGCAAGATGTAATTATCTAAATTGCAATCCAGGCAGGATCCCAGGAGCTAACACCCATATTAACAGAACACTGCCATTCTGCCCAGTCATAGACTCCATATGAATAGGAAGAAGTTATCAGCCCAAGAAAGAGACATCGCCACTTCTCACCTTATAGCATGTTGTGTAGCCTAGCTTACTACCTTGGCAGTGACATCGCTAGAACACACAGACAAACAAACAGACACACAAGATTGCTGCTCACTTTGGTGAAGAACTCATGGTCCAAGATCTCCTCCAGCGTGAAGCGGTCCTGGGGGTTGCGTTTTAAGATGCCAACAAGCAGGTTCTTGGCTGGTAGGGAAAGGAAGGCTGGGAGCGTGTAGGTGACATGCTTGATGCACTTGTAGGTCTCCTTGAGGTCAGAAGTCTCAAAAGGGGGGGTCCCACACAGCAACGTGTACCTGAGGGGTGGGGAGAAGAAAGGTGGCAAGTGGTGAATTCACTCAGTGCTGAGGAGACTCAAGAATAGTTCTGGCCTAGCAGCCTGCCCTTGGCAGCCTCCATGAGCACATGACTCAGCAACAACTCTGGAGGAAGTCTGACAGGCGGCAACACCCAGTTAAGTGCTCCCTGTAATGAAGCTCATAAGACACTGCTGTCGCTTCAGGTGCTCGCAGACCGGAGGCACATCCGGAGAGCCAGTGACAGCCCTTCCATGTGATCAGAGCTAGCAAGCCAAGCCTCTCTAGAAGAGGTGCTGTGCATAGCTGAAAACTGGGAAAAGGAGAGAAGGAGGGATCTCCCCTTTGCAGTCACCCCCCAGCACTCAAGATAAAAATTTCCATTTACTGCGCTGTGAAAACTTAACAGGAAGCTGTGGCTAACCAGGGCAAAGACAACTGAAGGCACAAACTATTTTTTAAGACGACACTCCGGAAAGCAGCCGAATAGCACCTGAGCCAAATAGCCAGCTGTGAACCACAGGCCAGCCACTTTTTCCATTTGTTCTAATGAAATTGTCAATAAGATTGTGGAAGATTAGCAGCAGCTTTGTGGTGTTTTGAGTTTCATCAAATAAACAGATTTGTCCTTAAAATAGACCATCTTATATATGGCCCAGAAATACATTTAAGCAGTCATTTTGGGCAAAGCTTTATGGGTCTAGTTGCAGTCAAGCTATGCTAGCAACATATGCTCAGCATACAAGCATTTATGTAATACTCAGACTGATACTTCCATTGCTCAGGGGATCCAATAGGTAGCCTGAATTCCACACTACTATCATAGCCAAGAGCACTTAAAATAAATTGGCAAAGCCCTCAGCTTTATCAACCACTGAAAAGCTTCAACCGCTACTTTCCCTCTTAAGATGCCCTCGGTAAGTGTTTGTGAGCTTCATCTAGTGCAGAGCATGGTGCACTACGCTGTCAAGCTGACACAAGCGCTTCAGCATTTGTAAGAAGCAATAGGGAGGCAATAAGCACTTAGCAAGGAACCCTACAAAGCTGTTTGCGATTTGATCCCAATATACTTGAGCAAACTGATTCCTCATTCCACCAATCTCCAATAACCCCGACTTCAATTACCACCTCTCTGTTTAGAGCCCCAGACAGAGGGATATGCAGTGGTGCTCTGTGGCTAACTAACAATTTCCCCCACAAAGCCATCAAGATGCTAAACATTTTTTGAGAAGAGGAATCCTTTGTTTGAAGCAAGGTGTCAACAGCTGGAATTTAGGCTGCTTGGCTGCATGCAGACTCCATGCTTCATGCATTTAATTTCATCGCAGCTTCTCTTTAGGGTTCTTGCATTTGCCGCCCACTCCAAGCTTTTGCTTGTAGCCTATTATTTTTTGTACTTAATCTTCAACAAGCTTTAAGTTGTGCTAGGCAGCCTTTCTCAACCTGCGGGTCCCCAGATGTTGTTGGACTACAACTCCCATCACCCCTAGCTAGCAAGGCCAGAGCTTAGGGGTGATGGGAGTTGTAGTCCAACAACATCTGGGGACCCACAGGTTGAGAACCACTGTGCTAGAACATGCTCGCCAAAGAATCCTGCTTCCTCCCATTTAGCTATACAAAAAGAACTAAAAAGCCAAGAAGTTGTAGCACTGAAAAAGGCCTGCAAGAAGCCTTCAGCAGGGGGGGAAACGTGCTTTGGACTTACATGACACAGCCCAAAGACCACACATCTGACTCCGGCCCATGCCCCTGTCGCAGGAGTACTTCGGGGGCAAGGTAATTGGGGGTACCACAGATAGTCCTGGAAGCAAACACACATAGGATCATTAGTTGGGTTACAGCAAGGATTCCTTGCCATGCCAGCAGTACAAAAAGGGAAGTTTTGGCATAGGAAATGCTGCTGCCGGAAGAGTAAAGGGGAAAGGGTATGCCTCAGTGGTAGAGTGCATGCCTTGCATGCAGAACTCTGTCCCAGACTCAATCCCTTGGCTATCATGGACAAGTGGTCTGGCTCAGGGCAGCTTCGTCTGTGACATCTTAAGATCTTCTACCATAGACCATGCCAAGCCACGCCAACCTCACCAAAGTTACTACAGAAATACCACTTTCACAACATCCTCTCAGATTCATTTCCTACTGCAAAGATTTAAGCTGAGTAAACATGTACCTGGGGAAAGTTACAACATGCATTTCAATTAACCACAGAACCCTATTTTAAAAAGGTCTCTTTTTTCCCTTTTTTAAAGAGTTCTACTGTCAGACGTTGGGCGTCCTCTTTTGCAATAGTACAGGCTGGATTATAGTTTCTTAACTCGAAGCAAACAGGGAACAAGGTTTATTTTACTACAATAGGATCACAGCTGATCAAGTAGATAACAAAAACCCTGATCTGACAAGATCATTCTGCCAGTTTTCAAGGCTGCAGCTGAGGCTCTGACTGGCGCAGACTGTAGCCCCTTTTCCAGCCCCCTGGTGCCCCTGCAACATGTGAATGAACCAACCAACACCATACTACTTTGCTGCGTGAGCCTCCCTGTAGCCTCAGACACATCTTTCTGACTAGAATCACAATAGTACTGACTCGGCTGTCCCTTGCACCTATACCCACTCACTGCTACCCTGTTGTGTGTAAGAACCCTTCCCCATCCGTAACTCCTTTCTACGCTGTATGCTTGCCCATCGCAGTTACAGCAGCAACCAACACTTTGCATGAGGCAGAAATCCAATATAAGGTTGGGCATTGTTTCTCTCTGCTGTGCAAACATGAGGCTTCTGCCTTAGACAGAACTGCACACACAGTAACTGCTTTGTTCCTTTCACCACCAAGTTCCAGGCTGAAGCAAAGGAGTATTTCAAGTCCAGTGTCCCTGTTGTGCTCCAATTCCCCCTTCCCCAAACGCACACAGCTGCAAAGGGGTGTGTGTGGTGGGATAAACAGGCCAAGGAGACACATAAGAGAACCTCTTTACTCTGGAGTAAGCTAGGGCAACATTCAACAACGAAAGAGCATACGAAAGTGATCCAGGCAACATACAGAACATCAAGCCACCTACTTTTTTCGCTGGTCTGCGGGCTCCAGTCTGGCAGCCAAACCAAAGTCTCCAACTTTCAGTTCCATGTTTTCATTGACGAAAAAGTTACCTGCAACAGAAAAGAACAGGGCTCTAAATGTCAAACATTGCGCAACTGTCTCAGCAGTTCCTCCTCTAGATACCTAGAAGACAAAGCTGTGCTTATTCCCCGCAGAGCAGCATTTCCTGAATAGGTATCTAGAAACCCAGTTTTTGTATTTTTAAAATGCAAGTTTCTAAGATACAAGAAGATTAGAAGGTTACTTCAACCTCAACAATACAACTTCGCTCCCAAATGAACAAGCTATGTTGCACATACCCAGTTTCAGATCCCGGTGCAGGATGCCCTTAAGGTGGAGGTATTTCAAGGCAGAAATAATCTGTTTGAGGTAATATCGGACTTCTGCCTCCAGAAGGGTGTGTCGGGATTTCCAGATATGTGCCAAAGACTGCAAGAGAAAAGGTTTGGTTATAGAGATGCTCTTGCAGCCTATTATTAGTCTAAGAATGACTAGTTGTCCTGGTGTATTGCAAGTAAGAACCAGGGTGGTGTAGTTGTTCCAGTATTAGTATTGGAAGCACCATATTCAAAGGACTCCTCGGCCATGAAGCTCACTGGACAATGCGAAGCCAACCTCCTCTCAGGTTCAAAATAGTGGTTTGGACAAGTATTCCAAAACTCTCACACACTTGTCTTCCACTATCAGATTCTCCTCCTTCTCCCATCCTAAACCTCTGAATCCAGCTAGGGATGCGTATTCATGTTTTATGGTTTCTCTCAAAATAAATCTCTTTTCAGGGTCTAATCACAAAGATTCCAAGATTTGCTACAATGTGCCCTTTATACTAGAGGCTGGTCATGAGTCCAAGGGGAATTACTAGACCTCTCCCAACAGTTATTCCAAAATGGATGTGAAGACTGCAGATTTAATCATGCAAGGCTTACAAGCAAGCCGAATGAAGATAAACGAACTCTATTAAACATTAAGAAATGCAACTGAAGTGCACTGAGAAAAGCCTCTAGACAGCAATAACCAGTTCTGTTTTAGCAAAATGAAGTTCCTGTGAGAAATCCTGGATCCGATCCCAATTCCTTCTATACAAGCACTATTCCAACAAGTAATCCTCGCAGGGCAGTTTTATATCAAGTTTGATCTATCCCAGAGCAGCCAAAGCCATTAAGATGCCAGTGGCTGACTTACTGTGTTTACAGGGGTTTGAACTGCAAACAGAGAACAAGCAGCTAAAATAGCATGACTGTTATGCATGGCAGCTGCAGCTTCCATGCCAAGGGCACCTGTATGACAGATTCTGATGCAAGCATTTGTGGCGCTGTATCATGCAAAGCAGGAGTATCAAATGGCAAACAGCAAATGTGCCAATTCAGTATCGGTAAGGAAACCTGCCAGTGAACATTCCTACATTCCCAAGGATGCTGAAAGAGGTCTGCCTGACCTACATGGTCCCCAGCACTCCTGGGAAATGTCTGACAACAGAACTAATTGCCACTATTACTGGTCCTACTGCTTTGACACAATAAGAGGCATTCTAACCCAGCAACTCCCTGTGCTGCAGTAATATATCCCACCTTTTCCTACCATGTCTAATCATTACAGAAAACCATACTTTCACCCATTGTACCCATGGGAAGCATCCAGTGGGTGATATATCTAGTATAGGCAGAGGCCTGTTGTTCAATGCAAACCATTCTACAGGTTCTATTTCTGCTGCCCTTTGTTCACAGTGCAATAAAACATTGAGTCCAATAGAAATAAAGTATGCCTGATGGGGAGGTACAGGTTCCCTGTAGACAAAGAAAAGTTGGGACTCACTTTCCTGCTGCAGTGCTCAAGGAAGATATAGATGTTCTCCGTATCCTCAAAATGATGCGAGAACTTCACGATGTGTTTGTGGTGCAGGTCTCTGTGCAGCTCGATTTCATTGATGATCTGGAAGAAGCATAATCAGAAAGTTTAAGAGCTGGTAGCTAGGGATATGGCCAACACCCCAGCTACCCTCATTCTGCTCTGGACTCGGAGCTACATACCTTCTCCCGTTGGTGTGGCTTGGCCACTCTGCTGTGAGGAATGACCTTCACTGCATAGGTCTTGTTGCTCGAGAGGTCTGTCACTTCATAGCACCTTGCAAATCCACCCTGCAAACCAATAAGGCAGCAATTAGGAGGGTGGGCTAAAGAAAACTCCTTTCTTGTCCTTGATAGATTAGCAACTCATGGAAGCATCTCGGGTCTCATTTCCCCCTGGCACCTGTACCATCAATTTGACTTCTTAAATATAGGGGAACCGCAGTCTTCAGCCCAAGTGCTAGGACTGTATTTGCCACCAAAACTAAGTCAACATAAAACACTAGTTGAGGATAAATTTTAAGGCTCTTCTTTTAAGATATCACTAGTTACTGGAAGAACTGCCTGCTTTTATTCATGCGTAATGGGTATCAGAAGAGGAGTCCTTAGTTCAGAAGGTTGGTTGTACAGCATATGCTGTATATACAGAAAATCTCCAGTTAAAAGGCTCATAAGTGGTAGTGGAAAGACCATTTTTTGCTAGACCCTGGAGGTCTGATGCTTGTCAATGGTTGGACTGAGGTTCATGTGCCTGCTGCTTTCAACATATTTAGCATTCTCTCAGATCTTCGCCTAAAACTAGAACTAGACACATCAAGACCACAAAAAGCAAGGATACAGGATTAGGCCGGGATCCAATTCAGATCTAAGTAGGATGAGATCACAGAAAATGCAATTGCCGCATGACTAACAGCATTCTAACCTGAAGTGTGAGAAACATCTAACATATGCCTGAGATCACTGCCTTAGCACCTCAGGCAAAGTATACCAAAACAGGAACCCAGCCAGATGGCAAGAACTAATGTGAACTCACCCTTCAAGTCCTTTAAGGATGGACTACTTCAAAACATGGTCATAGCCACTTAAGCACAGTAATATCTCAACCATGGTGCTAAAGAACAGACTCAATAATCAACTCAAATATTTCACGGGCTTCCAAGTTTTGTTTAAATGAGAGGGATCCAGCATCATAATTTCAAGTTTGGGAAACATGCCCAAGACATTTCTTTCATTCCATTCCATTCCCTCAGTGACATTGCAATATATTGAAATTATAACCTAGGCCAAGTGCATGGCTCAATAAAATAAAAGCTCCATTCCAAGTCAGGAGGGACAAGTTTGAGGAACTTGAACAGAGGAAGTCCAGCATTTGTGTCCTGCCCCTTGGATATTCAAAATTTATGGGCAAGTTTGTGTAACTTGAAAACCAACTTATTTTCATAATGGTAAACAAAATATTCTCCCAATTCAAACATTTGAGCATGTTATGTAGTGAAAACATTCCATTTTAAAGAAACAGTTTTCACTTCTGACTATGGTTTAGAACATTCTCCAGGCATACATTTTGTTTCATGTTACAGCTCTCACTATCCTAGGGTTTGTGTCTATTCCTTTGGGTTTCCCCACACCCACTGTCATCATGCTTTTTTTAACAGAATGTGATTTAGTTCTTCTCACAAGACAACCAGCACTCAAGGAGAACTAGAGACAGGTTTTTCCAGCTGTAAAGAAAGTATATCTTTGCTGCAGCCTACACCTTACCTAAAATAAGCCTCACACCTATCCAACATCCTGAACAAAGAGAAACCAGTTTCTCATAAAATCCTAGCTTGGGCATCAGCACAGAAACAGCTCTGGCTGGTATTGCCAGAAAGGATCTTTCAAAGAAGCAGTAAGAACAGGGGTTGGGGGGTGGAGAGAGAATTATACACACTGCCAAATTTGACATTAGCTCTACCGCGTTTGGAAGTGCCAAGACACCCCCATACACAATGAGCAGATTTTCCATATGACACATCACATTGTTTGATGTAGGGCAAAAGGAACCAACCGACGCACCCCTCCTTCAAAGCACGATCTTTGAAACAATGCCAGCTTTGCTCACCAAGAGGAGAGATTTCCAGTGGAAATGCTGCTGCTTTTCCCCCACCCCCCTACTCTGAAACCTGATTACACAGATTGCTCAATGAGCAAGGTGGTTTTGAGCCAGGGGGAAAAAACTGAATCAGAAGAGTTCTAAGGCAAAAAAGAAAAAGATATGCGCAGTCTGGGAAACCAGTGTTTGCAATGCATATAACCAGTGCAGTCATGCAACATCTCAACAACTATTACCACAGTGTTGCATTTGTTTTACTGTTCTAAAATGTTCTGTCATCTACTTTCCTTTAACTGTCAACAAAAAATTGCATCCTTTTGCAGACTTTGTTACTAAATCGGCTGCTGAGTAAAATTTGCATTTGCCAGGGAATGATGCTATAGAATGGAACAAAGGATGAATGGAACCCTGAAGGCCCTGCTCCTTTAAGGGAACAGCAGACAGAAGGCCCCTTCTCCAATCACTGAAGTCCTTGCCTAGAATCCATTTGAGCATCTTTAGCAGGGGTAGGCAACCTAAGGCCCGGGGGCCGGATGCGGCCCAATCACCTTCTCAATCCGGTCCGCGGATGGTCCGGGAATCAGCGTGTTTTTACATGAGTAGAATGTGTGATTTTATTTAAAATGCATCTTTGGGTTATTTGTGGGGCATAGGAATTTGTTCATTTCCCCCCCCAAAATATAGTCCAGCCCACCACATGGTCTGAGGGATGGTGGACTGGCCCACAGCTGAAAAAGGGTGCTGATCCCTGATTTTTAGCAAGCTTACATGGCTTCGCAACAGTAAGCATCAGATATGTGCTTATTATTATTATTATTTGGATTTTATAAACAATAATGTTATACAAGTATGTATACCAAGTTTCTCATGTCATTTGTATATCACAAAAATAGCATAATAAATGTGGAAAATACCTACAACGTATGTTTCAAGCAGAAACAGACACTCACCACCCTTCTGAAACCTCCATATTGCAGATTAGCAAGCTTCCAACAGCAATCTACTGCATGAGGTTTTTGCTAAGCAACCTACAGTACTTGACACTCCTGGATAAACATGAGAAACTGTCCAATCCCCAAGTTGTCTGCTAAATTTCTTTTACATTTAGGCTCTACCGTTCTTCCAAGCAGGTCACAGTAGCATAATCTTAACCCTGTACAGAACAGTTGGCAGAGAGTATGACCAGCCTAAGGTCACTCAACAAACTTCATGCAAACAGAATTTTAAATATGGCCATCTTCATCCCATCCCAGCACTCCAATCATGATATCACACTAGCTCTCTAGGTGTAAGGAATGGTGGTCAGCTATTGTAGACAAACTTTCCCCAGCACCTACTTTGTTTAAGTAGGACTATAAATAATGCAGATTAAATAATCTAAACCACCAACCATATCCCTCCCCCCCCCCAAATCCCTCTGCTCCATGTTGTACAAATAGTATAAGAATGCACTCAGGATATGTTACGGCATCCCAGAACATATTCACTGAATTAGACCAGTAGTTGCAGTTCAGCATCTGCAAGAGAACCCAAAACCTAAAGAAACCCACCAGAAAACGGCTTACTAGTCGCCAAAGGGCTAAGAACAACGATTTGAACATCCGGTCCCAGACGTGCTTGACTCAGTCAAATGGAATCATAGCTGCCCTGGAGAAGTCCTAAGGGATGGCCTATTATAATTTTTTGGGATAAACAGCAGCCATTTCGCGCTTCCTATTCGTTCTCTCGCCCTCTCTCGCACCCCCCCCCCAACTAAGACCCACTTGGGTAGCGTAACCATTTCTATCTAGTCTTCTTTAAAAGCTCCGGTCGCTTTTTGGGACGATTCCTCATTTGGGGGTGGGTGGACGAGGAAGAGCGCACTAAAATACGAAGTGGGGGAATGAATGACGAGTAGTTAAATATTAAAGCCCCATCTGCACCCGAAGCCCCACACAAAACGAGATGGGGGGGAGAGAGAAAGAGAGAGAGAGAGAGTCGTGCCTCGACATGCCTGCCTCGGATCAACCGGGAAGTCTTGGCGGGGGAAGGAAACCCTCCACGCGAGCAAATAGAGAACGAGAAGAGGGAGAAAGGGAAGCGGATGAGGCGCTTTTGGGTCCCCTATCGCGACAAGCCGCGGGTGCTGCTGTTCGTCACCCTATGCGAAAGTCTCCTCCGCCATAACTCGCGGGTAGCTTTCGGGGGGTGTGTGTGTGTCGGAATTGGCCCTTAAATCCACGATCTCTCACTAGGGCGCGCCAGAACCCAGCCCCGGCCGGCTCAGACTAGAAGGCAGCGGGGCTGGGAAGGGAGAAATTCCTTCGCCCACCGCTCTCCCAAGACGCCGCAGGTACCTTTCCAAGCAGGCGGCCTTTGCTGTAGGATCTGCCGGAGACCGGGTCGGTGATGATCCGCGTCGGTTCGGCTGGCTTCGGCTGCTCTACCCGGTCGGATTTGGGCGAAGCGACGGCGGGAGGCGAAGGCTTGTACAAATCCGAGCCCACCCCAGGGTCGCCGAACGGGTGGGGCTGGAGGAAGCAAGCGGGCTCCATGGCTAACGGGGCCCACTTACTGCGAGCGGGCCGGCCCTCTCCCTGGTACTCTCTCCCCAAGGTCCGCGCAAAAATCACGTGGCGCCCCGGCAGTTTCGCGCGCGCACGCTGCCTCTACCCGCGGCCAGGGAATCCCGCGACTTTTATCAATGAGCGCGGCAGACGTCACCGGCTAGGGAACCCTCCCTCCAGCCAGGGGGCGGGGTTAGTTTTTTAAAGCAGCCGCTGCCCGCTGGGAGTTGTGTGATGACTTTCTTTTTCTGCAAGGCCAAGGGGAAATTCGGAAGAATGCATGAAAGGGAACGAGAGAGATAAAAATAGCTTTTCTTCGCTCACTCCCTTCCCCCGGACCGAGGCCCTGGAGTATTAACAGTGCGAGAGAGAAGCAGACCGATGAATCAAATCCAAAGTCGGCTTGAGCTCGGTTTTCCTAGGACAGTGAACTCTGCCTTGTTTCTTTCCAGCCCATGAGCTAGTTTATGCTATGGGGAAGATCCTCAGCAATTCCTCATGTGGCTTAGTAGGGCTCGGGAAGGGAAAGGGAGTGAGAGAGACCACTTGGGACATCATCCTATAGTTTATGTTGAGAGCACCATCTGGTTTTAAAACTAATTTTCAGCCTACTCCAACTTAACCGGGCTGAACTGGCTAGAGGAGTCTTCGTCAACCTGGTGCCCTCCACCCGCTGTTGAGCATCAGTCATGCTTGCTGGGTCTGGTGGGAGTTGTAGTACACCTGGATGACATTTTGGACTCCAACTTTCATCAGACCCACCCAGTATGCTCAAAGGTGATGGCTGGCAGTCCCACAGGTTCCTCGTTATGTTAGAATTTGCAGTCCTCCTTTATTTTAGAAGTTTGACCTGGTATAAGGCAATTCCCTCTGTTCCAGGGCCGCCCTGCCCATGAAGAGGTCTGAGACAGCTGCCTTGGATGGCAGAATCCCAAGGGGTACTGTGCCTTCACAGGTACTGTGCCCACCTCTGCCACCAATGCCAGAGAAGTGAGGAGAAGCAGCTTTGGTTTCCCAGTTCTGGTGAGATCTCACAGACCTCTCACAAGCTCTCACCAGAACCCAGAAGCTGCAGTCATGTCACCCCAGTAATCAAAGGGGGGTGGGAGGGCAGCACTTTCCCATTTCACCTCAGGCGGTGATGTGGCCCAGCTATATTCACATCATGGAGAGAAGCATTATAATCTGCTAAAGTCTACACATCAAGCAAGCATTAAAGGAAAAGCTGCACAGCTGAAAGTAACTCTTATTATGAACCTAAATTTGTGGGATTGTGACCTGACAGGATGCTTGATTCCCCATACTACAAGTGGAGTACCTGTGTACTCCCAAAAATTATCCATCCTGTGAGCTAGGATTGCATATGATGACTGTGGTGATTGTAGTAATTGAGAGACTTTTCCGTATAAGAAACACAGGGATGGGAGTTGGAAGATGATCCCTGGAGAATCTATGAGTGGGTGGAGCCTGACCAGCTGAAGGCAGAAAACTAGTTGTTTTAACTTCTATTTAATAAAAACTCTCTTGCTTCAAGATATTGAATGCAAACTTATTGCAATTGCCAATGCAGCTTTAAAACAAAACTAAATTATCTGCTCTTTTCAGCAGGGCTTCCAACTTTTCCAAACACCTTTGTAACAGTACCTTTAAAAGCAGTTTGGTGTGGAAATATTAGCTGGTGATGATGTTCATCTCCACACCTTAAAGCTTCACATGCTTATTTATTCACAGATCAAGTTACTCCTGCCACAGAATAATAGATCAGGTACTTGGGAGGGGTGTCAGTTGGAAACTCTGTTTTAAATAACTTATTAGTTAAACAGGTAAGCAAATTTAAAAGAAGCTCTTTAAAGTCTTCCTCACGCAACTTACCATCTCCCCTGAATTTATTTTCCAGATGTTTGCATTTGATTTCATATTAGAATGGAAAATGTAGCTAACACTTCTCTTCCTCTGTTTTAATTGTCCTATGGCTATTTTTGCCCCCCCCCCCCGAGGAATTCAGGTGGGTTTGGAATAGTGGGTGAGTTACTAGGTATCACACCATTTTCCTACCCAGTTTTTTCTGTCCTTTTGTTTGTTCTGGCGACTGGAAATAGTTATTTTGTCCCTTAAAAAGTACACTGAAGCAACAACACAAACTGCCATGGCAACCGTACTGTGGGGCCATCTGGAGGAGGTTCCTCTTTGTAAGGAAACAATTTTAAACACGAAAGCACCCAAAATTACGGTTAGTTGGGTTAACACTTTGAAACTTGTGGGTAGAATCCTGCATGGCATATATATGTGAATTAGCTCCTCCATACTCCAGACATGATATATATGTAGCCAAAGTGTACAAATTACATTGTGTATGTGGCTTCTTTTTCTCTGCTATGTAGAATCTCAGAATTGCCTATTGGGCATGCCCAGTAGATACAAAAATGTATGTTCAGTGGTACTTCGGGTTAAGTACTTAATTCGTTCCGGAGGTCTGTTCTTAACCTGAAACTGTTCTTTACCTGAAGCACCACTTTAGCTAATGGGGCCTCCTGCTGCTGCCGTGCCGCCGGAGCACAATTTCTGTTCTCATCCTGAAGCAAAGTTCTTAACCTGAAGCACTATTTCTGGGTTAGCGGAGTCTGTAACCTGAAACGTATGTAACCTGAAGTGTATGTAACCCGAGGTACTACTGTATACATTGAAGGCAAATATCATGTGTGAGAGTGCGGAGGAGAATAGCTATACTTTTCTATGTAAGTGGAACTCATTTCAAAATACACTTGATGTCTGCAGATAAGAGTCCATTTCCTTTATTTGTTTGCTGGTTAAAACAACCCCCAAAACTAAAAAAATATATGTGCAAAATAAAATTGTGTAGAAAAGAGCATTGTTATTTATTGTTCAAAGAATAAAACAAATGAGAGATAAGAAATTACTGGAGCTACTCTGCTTCCGTTTATATGCTGATATTTAGATTCTGCCCAGCATCTTGCTTAGCATCCTTCAGGATATGTTTCTTCCATGTGCAGTTTTGCCTCTCAAACCAGATCCTGGGCATATAAAGTCACACAAAAAATTGGGCACACCTGTTTTCCTTTGTGACTTTCCCCCATGATGCTCATGTCTGAAGATATGGGGAATCAATGCACCTTGTCATCTAATATACTATAGCAGAGATTGACAATCTTTTGGGGGGCCAATGGACACATTTGGAGCTTTGAGAAAGTGTTGTGGACACCAGTCACAGAATGGCTGCCATGAGGCTGTGGCAGAAAAAAATATACGACTGTCACATCTAAAAATGCAGAAAAAGACGCTGCCACAAGATTGCATGTTCCCATCGGTTGTGGTGGCAGTGGGCAGGAAGGCACCTACACCAGCCACTATTCTGTGAATACAGAAGGAAACTCTTTGCACCTGAGACTAGGAGGGAGGGGTATCCAGCTTTGGCATCCAATGACATATTCAATGTGTAATATTCAATGTGTAATATTCAATGTAAGAGAGGCTGAGCCAAGCCAAACAGAAACTAAGCAGGAATAGCAACTTCTGCACTGTAGATTTTTGAGGGGTTATTTACTAAGACCTTTTGTGGGTATCATGGCCTTTGCTGGTGGGCACACAGGTACCCGTGGGCACCCCACTGATAACTTATCTCCTACAGAATCTGGACTTGCATCAGAGATAGGAGTTACTGGGCACCTGACAAGGCCCACATCCCTGCTGCAAGCCCACTGCCACACTCCAGGCCTCATGGCCCTCCTCTGCAGTGTCGCTGTCGGTTCACCTACCCTCTCTGAGCAATGCAAGAAAGAGGACACAGAGCAGCCTCCTCCACTTCTCTTGCGCTCTCCCCTCTGAGCAATTTGTGCAGACTGGGTCAGAAGGGAGAGAGTACAGAAGTGGATCTGACCTGGGGAAAAGCCAGGTGGGGGTGGGGGAAGCACCAGTTGGCTAGTTTTTATAACATCATCAATACACCACCCTCCCCAGTCGCCAGAGCATTTTTTAGCTGTTTAATATAACATGAAGAAAGAAAGAAAGAGAAAGTTTTGTAGAACAAAGCAGACAATCTACCTGAATCCTAAGAAAGGCAAGTCTAGTGGCTGAACCAGCTTGCTGGTATGGATGTTTATCGTGTCTACTGTGAAGCTATTCATACCACGGGTGAAGGACCAGTTATGGCTTCTCTTTCATCACTGTCTGCTTTCACATGGTGGCGGGGGAGGAGGAGGATGACAGCATTGTTTGTCCCTGCAGACATGTTGTAATACCAAACGAACTTCTTCATGGTGCTAATGGGAGTGGTGGTTTTATGTGTCTGTCGATGCAGTACATCCAATTTCTACAATCCATTTGTGCTGTGATCTTTAGCGTGTGTTGGGTCCCTACCCATCTGCATGACTTTCAAGTGACTGCACAAGGCAAGTGTGGGTTGTGGCGTTCGCAGAGACAGCTTTCCAGTATCAGTACTTCAGAACACCCCAGAAGCAAAAGTATGCACATTTTCTAGGGAATGTTCCTGGTTTTCCAGTTATACATGGAAACACTGGCCCAAAAATGCCAGATGCAACTGTGCAATACTTTATGCCACCTAGGGGCAAAGGAAAAGGACATTTCAGCAAGTGCCTTACCAGCTGCATCGCCCAACATCCCTTCTTTTGCACCACAGAGGCCCTGTCCTCCTTTGCCCCTGACCTTGCAAATATCCTTCAAGAGAACAGTCTAAACCTGTGCTGGGTTTTGTTGTAACGACACAGTCATTGGAAATGATAAAACTATTTAAAAGTCCCTGTGTCTATCACCCTTGCCACAACACCCTCAGAGAACTGTCACTGTGTTTAGTGTAAGCAGAAGGAAAATTATCTGTAGAGAGCCACCTGCCCTTAACTTTTGTTGTCTGAAGTTTGTTCAGTTCTCAGAGAAACCTCCACCTGCATGGAGTCTGGGTGCTTCTAGATGGCTATTTTTCCAGTGGGATTCAACCACTTACTGCTAAATTCAGGCTAGCCAATTGCAGTTGATTTGGAACTCTTGTGCAACAATCACACTTCCTCAGGAAATCAGACTTTTTGCTATAGGGAAAGTGATGGGGGAAATGTACTGGCTAACACTTGACTGAACCATCTAACCTGTACACAAACAAACCAGAATGAATGTTTTATAATCAGGCCATCTGGAAGTGATTCCAATTTCCAAATTATTGCTCTATCTCAATTCTCCACAGCTGGGTCAGAAAGCAGTGTGAATACAGCTATTTTCCCTTTTCTGGACACCTCACTCTTCTATTCAGCTAACTTGGTGGGAAAACTCATACAATTAAAGCAGCCTTTGCCAACAAGGCACCCTCCAAATACTTTAGACCACACTCTCCATCAACTGCAGCCAGCAGGTGCTGACTGGGGCTGGTGGGAGTCATAGTCCAAAATATCTGGAGGATGCTAGGTTGGTGAGGTGTGTTTATTACAGCATGCATTCTACAGACCTGTATGGAGGGAAATGGAAGGTAGCTCAGCCATTTAAATATGTAATAATAACACAAAATAATGGCCACTCAGTGAAACACTTGAGGAGATACCTTTTCTGAAAGCAATTCTTCTCACACTCTCTGAAGAAGCAGGTTCATAATATTATGAGATTGCGGGTATGAGGCCCCTTCCAACCCCTGGAACCAACAAGTGTTAAAATAGAAGCCATGGTAGCTTCAGGCAATTGCCTGGGTGATGGGCCATTAAGAGAACAAAAGAAAAGAAAAGTAAATGGTGATTAAGAGAGCAAAGGAGAGGGGGCTCTGTGCCAGATTGGAAAATGAGTGGGGCCTTTTCTCCAGCTCTAATATAGTTAGAAGGAACAAAATTAAAAATTTCCTTCCAGTAGCATCTTAGAGACCAACGTCTTCAGAAGTGTACATGCACACGAAAGCTCATACCAATGACAAACTTAGTTGGTCTCTAAGGTGCTATTGGAAGGATATTTTTAATTTTGTTTCGACTACGGCAGACCAACATGGCTACCTACCTGTAAATAGTTAGAAGGATAAAGCCAAAGTTTTGAGGGCAGAGTTAGCTGTGATGTGCCCTGTGATTTGAGCCCTGAAGTAGCTGTTGATCTACTGAGAACTCTGTGAAATCCCAAGACAAAGAGCCATGCAGGTGGAGGTTTCTGATTCTGGGTACTATGTATTGATTTGCTAGAGGAATCCTTCCTGCAAGTATTGGCAATGGTTTTTGAAATGCTGCTAATTTGTGCTTTTTGCATGTTTGTGGCAATGTGTAGGAATTATTTTGAAAGGTCTATGTGTCTTTGAAAGCTGCTTGTGCTGCAGTGGCACAAAGGAAAGAATGAACAAGGCCTTTGGGTAATGTAGCTCTGGTACTGTGGTTTGTAATCCTGGCTTAAATATGTCCGAAACCCATCATATTAGGCATGCAAATGTGGGGACCAGGTAAGCTATTTGGATACAGAACTGACTAGAATTATGCACCAAAGATAAAGAAGGCCTTTAGAGATCCTGACATATTGAGGCTTGCTTGAAAGGAATAAGCTGTTACTATACTGGGTTGGGTTAAAGGTGTAATTATGTTTTATTATCTGTTTCTGATGATGGAGAAAAAATATTTCTAAAATATTTCCACCTGAAAACTCTTTGGAATATATTTCCACCAGGGGTTGCTGCTGACCCAGTCCCAAAGCACAGGAAGCAAATACTGTACCAAGTTTCCACCCAGCAATGAATGAGCAATATTAATGACAGGAAGGCACTGCCCTCTACTGACCAATCAAAGGATTGTACAGAACTTTGCTTGCTCCTTTCTTCCCAGATGAGATTCATTTTGAGTAAGTCTAGCAAAAGTCACACTTCCGTGTGGCGTAGCTAATAAATTGCAAACACCCAGATAAATTACAGCATGGGACGGGTTTAGGATGTGGAAGGCAAATGGAGCTTAGCGGTTTCCTGTCTTTTGATATCTGTTGTGGGAATGGATGTGTTCCTGCAATCTTTGTTTCCAAGGCAAACAAATCCTGGGGTGGGGGTGACAACGTCTTTGACAAACATGAGATTTTTGCTAGGGTTGCCAGCTTCTCAGCTTTCCTTTTAAGACCAGCTTCATGTGCAGACAATAGAATCATAGAATCATAGAGTTGGAATAGACCACAAGGGCCATCGAGTCCAACCCCCTGCCAAGCAGGAAACACCATCAGAGCACCATCACATATGGTTGTCAAGCCTCTGCTTAAAGACCTCCAAAGAAGGAGACTCCACCACAAGAAGGAGACTCCACCACAAGAAGATGATAACACATTGTGAAAGCAATGAGGAGTCTTGTGTTGCCTTAAAAATCTAACAAATTTATTACGGCATAAGCATTCATTAAATGCATAAAGTGAAATCCTGACAGGTATATATGTATACACATGGGTATAGAGAAAAAAACATGTAGGTAATGACTTCAACCTGTAAAGTCTGAAATAGCCAGAATGGAAAAGCCTGCATTTAAAAGGGCTTTTTCAAGGGGAGTGTGCAGGAGGGCAGGCGGGCTCCAAGTCAGAGGGGGGAGGCACAATCCCCCCCCCCCGGGCCTGCATGCTTGGCAGTAGCCAACCTGGGCAAACCCGAAGTATGCCCTTGGGAGTGATATAACCCTGGGATTGTGCTCTGGTGTGGACAAGCCCTTTCTTCAACCCCCAAGGTTAATTCAGATCTCCAAATATTTTTACAGGGATTTTTAAAACTACCAGAGTGGGCATGGGCATAGCCAGGATTTTTGTTTGGGGGGCAGGCTTTTGTTAGGGGGAGAAAGAACCTCAGATTTGCATTGATTTGTATAAATTTAGGAGAGCAGGTCCCCTCCTGCCCCCCCCTTGGCTACACCTTGGGAGTGGACTCAAATTTTATTTATAGCACAGGAGGAATCAATAGCATTACTATTCCTGATATAGTGCAGTTCAGTACAACCATGCCTCTGATGACCATACACACCTGCAAGGCAAATTACACGTGTCAGTTATATGAACTAGCTGTATCTACACATACCTAATGTGTAGGCACAAAATCAGATTGTACTGTATCATTCTCACCAGTAGGGGGAAAACGAGGCAGTGTTATGCAGATCAGCTGATAGATATGGTGAAACCGTTATTTCCTCCTCAAAATTCAGATTTTAAATTATTATTATAAATTATTATTTACAACTTGGAAACAATCACATTTTAAAAGTGTCTTTGGCTGAAGGATTTGCTATGACATGTTTTGGGGGGTGGGAATCATTTCTTAGGGACCTATTGCTCAGAAGGGCAGACAAAACGGAGGCTGATGAATGAGAAACAATATTTCACTTACAAATAGGAACGATCATAGTCTAACATAATATACCTATATATATTACAAACGAAGAAGGGCGGAATGTTCTTAAGTAAAGCATCTCACAAGACAATTCTATCTCAAGTAATGCTCACTAAATGAGGAGAGGATTACTACTGGTGTGCGTGTGTGCTAGGAAAGTCAGAAATTGTACCAGTGAATACACACAGTGACATCCTTATATCTGTGGTATCCTATTGCCAGCGGAACCCTACTGCTCGCAGGACACTGCCAATATAAGGTAGTGCCTAGGGATAAGTTTTAGTGCCTAGGGATAAGCTTTCGAGCTATGTTATGTGAGACCGGTGTGGTGTAATGTTAAAGCCCTACACGGCTTCGGCCCAGTATACCTGAAGGAGCATCTCCACCCCCATCATTCAGCCTGGACACTGAGGTCCAGCTCCGAGGGCCTTCTTGCGGTTCCCTCACTGTGAGATGTTAAGCTACAGGGAACCAGGCACAGGACTTTCTCTGTGGAACACCCTCCCATCAGAGGTCAAATAGATAAACAACTATTTGACTTTTAGAAGACATCTGAAAGTATCCCTGTTTCAGGAAGCTTTTAATGTTTTAATGTTGTTGTTTTCCCCTCCCCCCCTCCAGTCAGATGGGTGGGGTATAAGAAATTTAAAATTAAAATTATTGTTATTATTTTGAACTGTGACCTGGAAGACCAGCACTCGAATCCTTACTCAGCCATGAAGCTCACTGGGTAACCTTAGGCCAGTCGCTGTCTCTCAGGCTAACCTACCTCAGAAGGTTGTTGCGAGAATAAAACAGGGAACAGAAATTCATGTACACTAGTTGAGCTCCTTGGAAGAAATGGTGGTATATAAATTAAATAATAAATGTTGGCAATAGCCCTGGCATAACAGAACTGCAGGACCATAGGCCTCACCTGTTCATAAAGAAAGCACTTCATTTAAGTTTTCACCATACAACCTAGATATTATTTTAAAGGTATCTTATATCCAAATTGGCATAACATTACCATGTTCAGCTCAGGAGACCTGAAGCTATAACTGCTTGAAGCAACAAAGCAGCAGGAGGTTATGTGATCACCTAACAATTGTGAGTGACACAACAATAATGTGCAGGCAGCTTCTTCATGGGGGAGAGGTCATGGCCAGACATTGGACCTTACCCCTGCATGTCTGGAAGGACCTGTTTAGCAAAAACTACCCATGCTCTTGCTTCACCTGTGTTTGGAAATGTCATCTCCTTATCTTAGGCTTGTTTCGAAATGTCACCTCCCTACCCTAGCCAAGCAAACACAAGAGTCCTCACCAAAGCTGCAGTCTTGGGCCGTGACTTTGGGGCAGAAGCCCAGGGGACTCCTCTGCAGAGTGAGAGGAGCATAACACCAATGCACACTGAAAGGATGACCTCCAAGCCATCCTAAATATCTTCACAGAAGCCTATGAAAAGCTTGACCTACCGCTCAACATCCCCAAAAAACCAAAGTGCTGCACCAACAAGCACAAAACAACCCCTCTGCAGTGCCACAAATCCAACTCAATGGTGAAATATTGGAAAATGTTGGTCACTTCTCCTACCTGGGCAGTAACCTTGCCACAAGGTTTCTTTCTCCTGAATGAAGTACAGAGTGTTTGAGGAGTGGGACATTCGCAGGGGAACCAAAATGCTTGTTTACAAAGCTATTGTACTACCAACCTTACTGTATGCTTGTGTAACATGGACCACTTATAAATGCCATCTCCAGCTCCTTGAAAGATTCCATCAACAGTGTCTCCGAAAAAAACATATCACTTGGGAAGACAAGTGTACTGGAAGAAGCAAAGATCACCAGTGTCGAAGCAATGATTCTTCAGCATCAACTTTGTTGGACTGGTCACGTTATTCGGATGCCTGATTATCGTCTTTCAAAGCAACTACTCTATTCCAAAGTTAAAAATGGAAAGCATAATGCTGGTGGTCAACAAAAGAGGTTTAAAGACTCTCAGGACAAATCTTTAAAAATGTAGTATAAACACAGACAACTGGGAAACACTGGCCTGCGAGTGCTCCAATTGGAGAACAGCCTTTACCAAAGGTGTCATGGACTTTGAAGACACTCAAACTCAGGACAAAAGGGAGAAACATGCTAAGAAGAAGGCACATATGGAAAACTCACCGTGATCAACTCCCACCCGGAAACCTATGTCCCCACTCTGGAAGGACGTGTGGATCCAGAATTGGCCTCTACAGTCACTTATGGACTCACTGTTAAGACCATGTTCATGGAAGACAACCTTACTCAAAGAAGAAGACTTAGTGCTACATTGGATACAGGTCACTAGGTACAGAGTTTAAAGTTACCTAGCTGTAACCACTAGTCTCAGATACAAATGACAGCACATCAGTTGTGTTGTGAGTAACAGGCAGAGTTGAGACCCTCTCAACATCAGACCCTGCATATAAATAATTATGCCACCACCTCTACCCATATGCTGGGCCTAAAACACTGAGACAAGAAGCCGGTGGTGTTGAGATGAAGAATAGAGAAATGGAAGGTGCAGTGCTCCAGGAGTGGATTATCTCAACTAGGACAGAAGAAATTATAATCTACAGAGCTACCAACTTCCAAGATAAAAATTCAGACCCTCTTGCTCCATGCTAGAAGGATAAAGAACACATAATTTGGGTGAGCAGATTGGCCCCTTTGGAAATGCAGTGATGCAGAGGCCAGGAAAGCATCCTAAGACTTCATTGGGCATTAGGTATGAAGATGTGGTGCTTGCTTCTTTAAAGGTACATTGTGTGTTGCTGCCTCAGTCATTTGCACTGTTGGGATGACTTGCAAACAGTTCTGTATCTCTAGGTCACTGACACACCTGTGGGACAGACTCACAACTCTCAGCCTCATCATATTCCAGGTTCCCACTTCACCCGTTCAGTAATTCCTCCAGGAAAGATTCCAATGCCACTTGCAGCAAGTGCTTCCATCTCAGAATGTTTCTTAAGTTCCCATCCAGGAATTGTCTGTCACTACCTAACAGCTATTTCCTCTGTCACATCCTGAAAGGGGAAGTTCCTCTGGGCTTGTTTCCCTTTTTCTGCACACCACTTTTTTGGTTTCCCCCCTGAAAAGTCCCTGGGGCTAGAATACTGTTGTGCCTGTTGCTATGAGACTTGTATTGTTCACAGGGTGCTGGTGTACCTATGCTAAACTAGTCTTTGCAGAGCCCTCCGATGTTCTCTTGATGTACATACACTTCTCTTTGTTTCTGAATCTGTTTAGATACAGTCAGTCTCTTCTGCTGGCTGATCTAAATAGAGTGCTTAATATTCCTTTGCTGGATGGTCCCATCATAATTCATTCAGTAGATAAAAGACTTCTGATTGTGGGATAAAACTGATATTGTAGAAGAGAAGTTGTCACCAAGAACCCAAGCAAAGTTATTCCAAACAGAGCCAAAAAAACTTCCTGATTCTACTTTGGCCCTCCTCTAGGCCAGTGTTTCCCAACCACTGTTCCGTGGCACACTAGTGTGCCGCGAGATGTTGCCTGGTGTGCCGCGAGATGTTGCCTGGAGGGAGGCGGGCGAGTCGGGCGGCGAGAGGGGCGGCGGCGAGGAGAGGCCGCCCAGCGCGGGGCTCTCGCCGTCTGCCTGCCTGGCTGCCTGCGAGCTCGGCGGGCAGCGCCTCCGTCCGCAGCGCCCGCCTCGCGGCTCTCATTCCCTGCCCCTGCCAAAGCTCACCCAGCCAAGCCGCGCTCTCCTTCCTGCCTCGCTTTGCTGCCTCCTCCCCCCCCACCCCCAAAGCTTGGAGGTTCCCCGGCAAGGGGGAGGGGAAAAAATTGAAACTTACACTTTCGTGCGTCCCTCCCGGCGTGACGCTGCGCGCTGACGTCACGGGGCTGTAATGGTGGTGTGCCTTGAGATTTTTTTCATCAAACAAGTGTGCCTTTGCCCAAAAAAGGTTGGGAAACACTGCTCTAGGCCGATTCCTACAATGAAGCATAATCTCCCCCCACTGTTGTGTGAAAGCTCTGCCCTGGCAACCAACTCAGTCATGTTGGGATTGGGAAGCCCTGCCTCAGGGGTAGAGATGCTCTGGCCTACAGGCCAAATGCAGGATTGCACTCTCTAGGCCAGGAGGGTCCAACACAAAGCAGCCACTATGCTGCCTTCCCAAAGCCAGGTAAGTGAGGCACTGGGCTTTGGAAAGGAGGTGTGGGGGCTCTGGCAGGGTCCTAGAGTCCCCCCTTCTCCTTCCCAAAACCTAGTTAGTGCTTTCCCAGCTTTAGGGAGGAGCTGGGAGGACTCTAGGACCCCCCCCCGAGCCTCATGCCACCTTCCCAAAGCTCTGCTATCACTAGGAGGAAAGGTTTCTAGGGAGTTGTCTTGACCCTGTTATGTTCAATGCAAATTTTGCAACTGATCATGGCAAGATCAGGAAGATGGCTTAAAATTTTGAACTGCCAACCTTCATTTGACGTATACCGAACATAAAAATTGTGAAGCACCAGTGATCTCTCAGCAGTCTCATAAACCCAAGGCTCTAACTGAGGATTGAGAGGATCAGAGTGTTTGGTAGCTGGATCAACCCCACATAGCACTCACACACAAAATGCAATTATATAGTTTTAAAACAACCGGTTGTGAAAACATGATGGAAGCAAGCTTTTGGATTACACATAACTCTTACTCAGTCTTGGAATTAAAGCGAAAAGATGCCAAGCGATGCAGCTTCAGACCCTCCAAGTGTCCCTATTTTCCAGGGATGTCCCTGATTTAGAGAAGCTGTCCCAGTTTCTGATTTGATCCCAAAATGTCCCACTTTTCCTTAGAATGTCCCTATTTTCATTGGAGAAATGTTGGAGTCAACATTGGAGTCAAATGTTTCAATCAATCATTCTTTACACAAATTGTGTAGGTTTGCTCCAAATTTTGCGCTTTTGGATTTGTGTCACCTGGTTCTTCTGACAGATGACTCAAATCTCAAGGCACAAAACTAAAATGGAACTGGGTAAGCATATCCAAATAGACTTTTCCAGAGCAGATATGCATTGCTAGAGCTGCTGAGAGGCCCTAGTGGCCAATTAATCAGCCAGTCAGTTCATGCTCCCCCAGGTGCCTGCATGCTTCGCAGTTAAACCACTAGCCTAGGTTTCTCCCTGGGTAGTAAGAGTTACTATCCAGGCCCAAGGGGCCAATTAATCAGCACATCAGTGCATATAAGGAGGATTGTTTCTACCTCTTTTGGTTGGGCAAGAGGGAAACCCCAATGTTAATTTGCTTATATTAATAATCCGCTTTACGCTTGTAATTCTAAAGCCGAGTATTGTTTACTATGAGGTTGAGCTAACAAAACTGACCCACTCAAATCCTCCCTCCAGTTTGACGAAGGACCATTGATGAGCAGGAAGATGCATTGCAGAGACAGCAGGGAGGAGTATTGTCATGAAGGGAGTGACAAAAGCCAGATTTCCAGCAACTGCCTGGAAAGCAAAGTTTTGGAACACCCCACCCACCCCTGCTACATTGGCAAATGCTGATATACCTGCTTCCAGAAGGGATTCAAGCAGGTGCAGCAGGTGGTGCTGTGGGTTAAACCACAGAGCCTAGGACTTGCCAATCAGAAGGTCGGCAGTTCGAATCCCTGCAATGGGGTGAGCTCCCGTTGCTCGGTCCCTGCTCCTGCCAACCTAGCACTTCGAAAGCACGTCAAAGTGCAAGTAGATAAATAGGTACCACTCCGGCGGAAAGGTAAACGGCGTTTCCGTGCGCTGCTCTGGTTCACCAGAAGCGGCTTAGTCATGCTGGCCACATGACCCGGAAGCTGTACGCCGGCTCCCTCGGCCAATAAAGCAAGATGAGCACTGCAACCCCAGAGTCGGTCACGACTGGACCTAATGGTCAGGGGTCCCTTTAACTTTACCTTGCCAGTCTGTTACAGGAGCCAGCCACACGACATGGCCACCTTGCATCTCTCTTAACATGTGGGTTACTGGAAAAGACCTGTGGGCTACTGCCACTGAACTCGGTAGGGCAGAAAGAGAAACCAAATACAGAAGCTTAGAGATAAGGGTGTAGAGAGGCCTGGGGGCTGGAGAAAGAGAAAAGTTGGGTGACATAGAGGTGGGATATTTGCTGTAGTACTATGAGGTGCAATGAGGAGCAGAGGGTGTGATTTATTTGCAGTGGCGGGAGGAAAGAGGATGTATATTTGATGTGTCTGGGAAAGCAGCAAGTTCTGTGAATGGGGAAGTCATGAGAACTGCAGATGGGGAAAGAGAATAATAGTAGCACAAGTGAGGGAAGGATGCAGATCTTGTGCAAAGAGGGGAAAGAGTGCATTTGGCTCTGAGTGCAGAGAGAAAAGAGTATTCCTGGGTAAAGGAAAAGGGCTAGCAGAGAAAAGGAGCTGTGTGCAAAAGGTGATTAATTGGGGGTGGGGGTGGGGGTAAATCAAATCAAAACCTTTATTGCTTTAGCATACAGCCATAGCAAAATAAGACAATACAAAAATGCTAGAGACAAGCAACCAGGCAAAATTTAAGGCGATATTGCTGGTGTAATGACATTTAAATTACCCTAAGACAATAAAACAAAGATTTAGTTGCCAGCGCCAGAAATCAAATATGCGGATATATATAAAGCATAAAGTGCCCCCAAAATAAGCTCGGCACATTGAGTTAAAAAAAAAAGAAGAATGTAATAAAAAGAGTTAAAACGGGTCCAGGTCTAGGACACACTACCCTGTCAGAGTAGCCCTGAGTTTCAGAGCCTGCACTATGAAGATTGCCACCCCAGGTGAAATTTGGGGATTTGCGTCCACTAGAAGCGATTTCAAGCAGTCTTCCTTAGACGTAATGGTGGACGGGATCAAGAGGAGGAGCTTAGATCTTATTGGCTCATAAATCGGGCAGTAGAAAAAGAAATGTATGAAGTCCTCTACTTCATTCATTGTGCAAGGACATAGACGCTGAGTAATAGGGGTCTTAGAGTAAATCCCCTGAAGGAAGGCCGTGGGTATAGAATGGAAACGGGCCATAGTAAACGCTCTTCTCAAATTGGGCTCCGTCAGTTCTATCAAGTAGTTGGCAAGTGATCTTACCACTTTCACTTTAGGGAGCCAGATGGAGAGGCGGGCTGTGGTGGACTGTGCCCGATCCATGGCCTCGTCTCTTGTAAGAATCCAGGCCCAGATTTTATGTTGGTGCCAAGATGACAGTGTGTCTAGATCTGGGAGGGAGTAGCGTGCAGTAATAGTCTCCATGGCCTTGGACCATTTGTTGCTATGAGAACAAGTTAAAAAGGCTTGTCTGGCTAGTAGGGAACCTGGGGCATTGATTAATTTACAATAAAAACTAATAATTCTAATGTGGGCTCTCGCAACAATGGAGGGGAGGCCCAGTTCTGTTCTTAACTGTGCAGCAACCGAGCCCTTGGGGAGACCCAGTACAGTGGTGCCTCGCAAGACGAAATTAATTCGTTCCGCAAGTTTTTTCTTCTTGCGAGTTTTTCGTCTTGCGATGCACGGTTTCCCATAGGAATGCATTGAAAATCAATTAATGCGTTCCTATGGAAACCGCCTTCAGACCAGGTCCGGGGACAGTCTGTCCCCCGACCTCTTCTGAAGGCTGGGGGGGGGACAAGGGCTTTTCTTCCCACCCCCAGCATTTTAAAAAACCCCGGGACAGCGGAAGACTTCTCCGCTGTCCGGGGTGATCTTAAAATGCTGGCGGGCGGCATTTTAAAATCGCCCGGGACAGCGGAGGACTTCTCCGCTGTCCGGGGCGATGTAAAAGCCCCTGGGAAGGCAGGCAGGGGGGACAAAGACTTTTGCCCCCCGCCCGCCTTCAGAAGAGGTCCTGGACCTCTTCTGAAGGTGGGCGGGGGCCGAAAGTCTTTGCCCCCCCCCGCCTGCCTTCAAAAGCCGTCCGGGACAGCGGAGAAACGCGCTGCCTTTCTCCGCTCTCCCGGGAAGGCAGGCAGGGGGGAGCAAAGACTTTCGCCCCCCGCCCGCCTTCAGAAGAGGTCCAGGACCTCTTCTGAAGGCGGGCGGGGGGTGAAAGTCTTTGCTCCCCCCCGCCTGCGTTCAAAAGCCGTCCGCGATAGCGGGAAGCGCTTCCCTGCTATCCCGGACTGCTTTTAAAATGCTGGCGGTGGGGAGCAAAGCCTTTCGGCCCCCGCCGGCCTTCCTGGACCTCTTCTGAAGGCCGGAGGGGGGGGAAGGCTTTGCTCCCCACCACCAGCATTTAAAAGAGGTCCCCGGAGATTTCCCTATGGGCTTTCTTCTTGCGAAGCAAGCCCATAGGGAAATTCGTCTTGCGAAGCGCCTCCAAAACAGAAAACCCTTTCGTCTTGCGGGTTTTCTGTCTTGCGAGGCATTCGTCTTGCTAGGTACCACTGTATCTTTCGTGCAAAAGAGTTTTGCAGAATCTCCAGCCGTTGTAGTGTTTTTAAATTCCACCCCCAGATTTCAACCCCATACAGTAACATCGGGAGGACTTTACTGATAAATGCTTTTCTGATTGGTGGAACCAACTGGCCGCCTTTTGCATAGAAGAATTTCTGGGTGGGGGTAAAGCAAAGCACCCAGAGTTAAACTGTAACAAAATTGCTTCTCCCTGGTTAATGTTGCAGTGTGGGATTCAGAATTAATAAATCAGTAAAACCAGGCTAGGTGGTGGATCATTGGAAAGGGGCTTGAATTGTGCATGCTTTCGAGGCCATAAGCCATGGGGTGTCTATGTTCCTGCTGCACTGGCTGGACAAACATCCTGGCATCAGGGCAGACAAATGGCCTCTGAAATCACTGACTCAGACAGGCCCCCACCTTCGCCCCCTCTGCTCACTTGGAAGTTTATTTCCATGCACCTTCCTCCCATGTATGTCAGATGTATAATAGAATGCCAAAGGGTTAAAAACGATCTCTCTAGCCTTGTACAGACCACACTGACTATCAAACTCCAGTGTTAGGAGTCCAACAACACCTTGAGGGCCATAATTTCTCCATCCTTGTTCTAAAGCTCCAGTTCAATGTCCTGGCTCCCGAAAGCGCATTCCCTTCAAGGCAAAGGATCTAGTCCCCACAAGCAAGTTCTGAAATGAATGCTTTGGCTGTACTGCTTCCATTTATTCCCCTGAGACTAGCTCAGTAAATTCTCTGGTGGGTACTGCTCTGGTTTCATGATGAGATGAGCCTTTATAGGCAACTGTATATATCATTTTGACCAGATAAGTGGCTAGAGGTATCCTGGTGAACATACCAAGTTGTCAAGCAGACAATAGACAATAGGAATGCAAATATTATTACTGATGATGATAGTAATACAAAACCACACCCTGAAAGCTGGAGCTGTAAACATGATACATACACACATTAATATTCGTTTGAATATCTAACATGAATCTAAAATATATATAAAAAAGATGAAGGTTCTATTGGATCAATTTCTCTTGGTGCAAACTTCCCAGTTGCACAGAACTCTTCAGCAGGTGGATCAACAAGGTGGATTTCGCAGCCTGGGTAAAGAACAGAGGCCAGGCGGCCAGGACGCCAAGAGAACCACGCAACATTTCTCTCAGCAGAGCCCAAATGCAAGGTGCGGGAAAGAGGTTTGTCCTGGCTTTTAGATGCGCGCAGCTGCCCTGAAATTCCAGTGTGCTGGGTGAGCGGATCGTGGCGTTGAGGCGCCTGCCGGCTTGCTTCTAGCCCAGGCGAGGCGCCGTTTGCAACAGTTCCGCGGGGGCCACGCCCCGGGGAAGAAGGCAGAGCCAAGTGCTGCCCGGCGGCAGAGATCGCGCACCGCCAGGCAGCCCGGAGCGCCCGAGGTATGGAAGAGCCTTGAGGGAGGCTCCCCGCAACGCGCCCAGAGAATGGGACGGGACGGGGCAGGTGAGTCCTGGACATCTGCAGGGCTGGGCGCGCCACCCTCACCGCCCTGGGCGAGGCGGGTGGGGTTTGCCTAGGGTTCCCCTTACCCCTCCCGCCCGAGAGCGCCCTCTTGCGTTTCTTGCTCCCTTACGAGCGTCTGTCCAGCGCAGCCGAGATATTGGATCAATGAATCAGTGGGTCAATGAGACTTTGGGGCGAAGCGGGGGGGGGGTCAGGTTGTATCTCCACCCATCTATAGGAGGAGCCCTCGTCTAATCCCCACTACACCCTAAGAGTTTGGGGGGTGGGGATCGCGCGCAGCTGCCCTGCTCGACTGTGTGGGAAAAGCGAGCTGCGTTGTTCCCAGGAGCGCTAAGCTGATCTGTCAAGGGGGAAGCAATCTGGGACGGCGACGAGGGTCTCCCTGCCATGTCTTGGCTCGGCCCGAGGTGGTTTGCCATGAAGCAGAGAGAAGATGCCCTCTGTTTCTGACCTTGTATCCCGGGAGACCAGGCTCCCCTCTGGTCAAGTTATTTTGAGGGAGAAGAACGCGGAGTTTCGGCCGGCGAGTCTTAAAGAAACAGGGGCCTCATTGTTCCAAGTCTGATCCAGGCGGGCGGGGGGGGGGGGGGAGAGGCGGCCACTGAGGAGGAAAATCCGCTTTCTTGCCTCCCTGGTTTGCCCCGCAGTCAAAGGGCCCTGAGTATCCGTTTCTCCTCTTTTCAGCCAAACATGAAGGGGAGGGGGGAGAGACTTCACCCTTTTTAAAAACAGGTGGGGTGGGGGGATAGGACTGCTCTTCAGAGTATTTTGTGTGCCGCTGGACGTAACAAAAGAAGGTAAAAAGATACCTCGTGCTGGACCGTATTCTCGTGGGTGAAAGTGCGTGAGCATCAGGGCAGCATTTAGCTCTTCTGGGGGAGAAATGAAACGTTTCTCTCATCGCCACTGGCTGGCGGCGCGAAGCAGGTCCAAGGGAGGGTATCGCTTTCCATCTTTTCGGCCGGGTTTCCCACAGTTCCTCAATTGCCCTTCTCTCCGAGTCACTTGCACCCCCAGGACTCTAGGGGGCAGCAGTCCCTGGGAGAGGAATGGGTGGCTCTGTAAAGGCTTGATAGCTTGTTTGCTATATTTTTGTAACCAAGCAAATAGTAAACTTCACTAAAGGTCACCAAGGGTGCACTGCGCAGAGCAATGCCTGTGCTGGTATAATTGTTACACACCAGGCAATTCCCCTGAGGCAGCTGCTTTCTCTCCAGGGTTACATACTTCCCCTGGCACAGAATTGGTTACTGGGGGAACATTCAGCGTACAGTGGCGGCACCAGTGTGTCAGCACCCCCAAGTTCTACTCCTCCTTTGAAGAAGAGCTGGGGAAGGCATAGCCAGAGCTGGTCCCAGAGCCAGTCCTAACATTAGGCAAAGTGAAGCAGCTGCCTCAGGTGGCAAATGCTCAGGGGCGGCAAGCAGGTATTGGAGGGTGGAGCTGTGCGTGCTACAGGTGCCTGCCCTCGTGTGGTGGAGGATGCTCCCCTGTCACAAATGTTGAAGTAAGATTCAAGAACCTGTCCCGTCAACTTCTGTACATGGAATTGTGGTGGGCAGGGGCGCCATCTGAGGGGGGTGGAGGCCGAGGGCACCCCACATTTTCAAGTAGAGGCTGAGCCACCTCAAACTTCCATGTCAACCGTGCACACGCCGTGTGTGCATGTTGTGCGACGTCCTCGCGTCACTTGTGCAAGTCGCACAGCATGGACGCAACACATCATTTGTCTGTCCTGGCCCAATGTAGCATGTGAGACTGTGGAGGGGCTGCCCATGAGAAGGGAGCAGGTGAAAAGAGCAGTGTCTCTCACAGGGTTACAGTGTGGGATATAGGCATCCTATTGCAAGATATCGCAATGCAGACCTGGGTGTAAGGTGTGGAGCAGGGTAGGGCAAGCAGGGTAGCTTGCCTGACGGGTTAGAGCCATTGCTAGGATGTCTGAGCAAGAAGTATGTGGTGACGATAAATTCTGAATCACTGTTCAGAGGCAAATGAGATGCTACACCCCACCCCTTGCAGGCAGACAACTGTGGTCTAGTGTACATGGGGAGTATTAAAATACAGTAGGCAGTCTTTCACCTGCACTGTGGAGCGGTGCAATGCCCAGCACCCGTGAGCATTCTGGCCATTTGTTTCTGCCCGCAAGAGAGCTATTTTACCCTGGTAACAAGGCTGTAAACAGAGGTCTAGCGATGGGAAGTGGCCACCTTAGGGCAGCATTTCACAATGCAGGAAATGGTGAGAGTGTGCCTGTGAGTCAGCTGCATACCTGGATTTTGTGCTTTCAGAATAACATGGAAACGGAGAACTCATGACCTCCCCTAGCAGGGAGAGGGTCAATGCATTCTGCCTTACTTTGAAGCTCATTAACTTCCCTACCAGGGATATATGATTCAGCTTTCCATGTGCATGTTATGCTAGAAAAGGAAGCGGGAGAGAGATGTGCACTCACCACCTGAGAGAGCTACCTGGACCAGGTATGGGAAATGGGGTAAGAAGAATAAAACTCATAGCTGACCCAATAATTTTGCTGCCTGGGGCAAAGGACAATATTCCCTCCTCCTCAGTTGCACACACAGATGCGGATTAGACTAGCAACTGAATCCTACTTCAATGCTTTTGATGGGGCAGCATCTCTCACTAGCAGGATAGATTAGTGGGTAGGGCAAGTGTTGTCATGCTCACATATTGCCTGTGGGCTTCCTGTGGGCATCAACATGTTGACCATGTTGAGAACAGAATGCTGGACTAGATGGGGCTTTGGTTAGATCCAGCAGGGCTTTTCTTATGTACTAATGGGGTGCAGGCCAGGTTGCATGACACACACACAGCTCTGTCCTCCAGCACCTTACTCCCACGCTGCTTGACACCTATATGCTACCTGCAGAAAGTAATGCTGTGTTGCAGCTGCTGCACCAATACATATCACATGATTGGAGTGTGTGATGTCTGTGGGAGTTCATGGCCTGGGCTGGGTAGCGCCTCTTTGCCTGCTCACAGTTGTGCTGTCTGTGACACATTGGGAGAAGGAGCCTAGGGGACACAGCAAGCATTCCCACTACTGGGATCTTACTTCTGCCAGCTCAAGGAGGATGGTTGCTGCCGCCACCATCCAGTATCCACTGCTCGAGGCAACCGCCTCAATTGGCATAATGTTAGGGCCGGCCCAGAGGCTGTAAACAAAGGGATCACAGACTGCCTTGTGAATGCTATGGATCTAATCTAATATCCTGTGCCTAACAGCAGCCTGAGTCAGATGCTTCAAAGGAAATGGTACAACAAAAGCACATTTGTGAAGCAAGCCATCCATTGTCAAGCATATGATTTTAGCAACTAGAAAATTTCGGGTCTGCGTCCCTCCCACAAAATTGTACCTTAACAGATATTGTTTTGGCCTGACTACCACGAATTTGTTTCAATTTTTGGGGAAACTCATTAGTACTGTACTAATTTACATCCTATGATTCCATGACAAATACAAATCTACAGTTTAATCATGACCCTTCTGGAAAAAAACAATTTTGCTCCTGGCCAAAATAGTGCAGGTTTCTGTTCACACCAACAGAGGTACAGCTGCTGCTCTTTGCCGCTTTTACATTTCTCAGGGAATCGGGCACTAATTTTAATAAGCTACTTTACGAGTTGGGAATGGTCACTGGACCTTTAAGGACAATAGCCTGGGGAGGAAAAGCTGACATCGTTGCTCAGGAAGAGTCCAGGGAGGGACCCTATTCCGGCCCAAGGTATTTTAATTGTTCCAGCACTGCCTAGATAAAATCAATGTCTCCTGAATGGGTTCCAAAGCACCACAGCTTCCGATTACACACAATGGCAGAAGCATAACATTGTAGAAACACAAGTAGCGGCTGGCTTGGCTATAAGATGGGAGGTTGTCAAGAGAGACAAATAAGAAGCAATTTAGCTTTTAGAAATCTAGGTCTGAGGTCTTAAAAGCTCAGAATTAAGCTGTCCCACATCAGAACAATGTAAAATACAACTTTAAAAACACCTTAAAACAAATTACAATTGCAACTAGAATGGGTCCTAAATTTATTTATATCTCTCAAGTGTCAAAGGCAAGGGTTAAGAGGTGCGTATCTTCAGCATAGGATGAAAGCTGTACAATGAAAGTGCCAGACACACCTCTGTGGGGACTGAACTCCACAATGCAGGGGCAGCCACAGATAACTCTCTCTCATGGGTCAACCCCACGCCTGAGCTTCTGAGGGTGAAGGACCTTAACACCCAAGAGGTGCTGCAAGGAAGGAGACTGTCTTTCAGATATTTGGGACTGAAGTCATTTATTTATATAAGTGAAATGGCATCCAGTTACAGCAGATAAATGTTGTAAATACATGATATATATATGAGCACCAGTTTGAGGTTGTGCCTCCCCGCCCCTGGAATCTACTAGCAAGAGTTTCTACATGGTACATTCTAGTCCAGGGATTTCCAAACTGTGTGCCAAGACATGCCTTAAAAAAGTTAAGCCAGTGTTTTGGATTCATCCACCACTCTCTGCCTGTTGAAACACAGAGGCCCCAAGCAGCATTGATCCTCCCTCTTTCTGCCCATACATGGGCAGTGGCATCTTTCCAAGGGAATGAGTCTCCCTGACAGGCATGAGAGAATTCCAGAAACATCACCATTGCCCAGGAAGCCTGGCCTCATCCTGAACCCTTGAGTAAAGGGGAAGAGTGGACAGAGTTGCGGGCAATCTTGATCATTAGTTGCAAGGATGCCTGCCCATCGTTCTGGGAGCAGACCAACAAAATCTCTCTCTCTCTCTGTCTTTAATTAATTCATATTTTATTGGGAAAAAATCAAATATAAAGCAGTAAAGTGATACAAATAGAAGAAGAAAAAGGGAAAGGAACAAAACACAGAACTGTGTAAAGGGGAAAATACATTATATGAATATATACAGTACAAAAAATACCCTAACCCATACATTCTTTTATAAATTTGATATTATCCTAATAGAAATATTAATAGTCTACTACATTTTGTATAAATTTGTTCCAAATATTGTCATACTTATCCAAGCAGAGTCTATGACTGTAAGCAGTCCGTTCATAGGTTGCAAGTGTTATCATATCAATCCAATCTTTATTCTTCCAGTTCATCAATATCAGCCTCTTGGCTACCATTAGAGCATCTCTCTTGAGTGCAAGGGTAAATTGTGCTTTCTGTTCTAATCCATAGAAAAACCCAAACACCCTATTCCAGGTTACAAAAGCTTCAGAAACACAGTTCCAATCATTCTGGTTTCCTTTTTTCCATACCATCAGAAGGTCAGTACATGACCGACAGAGAGGAAGTAGTGCACTCTAGCAATTTGTTTTAGACTCTGGACTTCTGGGAATGCCCTTTTTAAATTATTATGACTTTGCTCGCTTCAAAATGTAACAAGACAGCCCTTCTGTGTTTGGGGGAACCTCTTGCTCCTTCTGCGGAGTGGAGCCCCGGGCATCAGCCCCAAAGCCCTACCCTGATGGCATCACTGCAGAAGGGTTTCTCTGCAGCCAGCTTTCCTCTCCCCTTGTGAAATGTTTATTAGAAGCAGCCTCAGATGCACTTAAAATGCGTCAGGCACTCAGTGAGATCGCATTGGGTTCACTTCCCCTGAACTATGTGCTGTCTGCCTAACCTTTGCCTATTAGAGTGGATCCTTTCAGTGGATCCTTCTGGTCCCATGAAAACCAGCCTGCCTATTATATTACTTGACCTATGCACTAACCTTTTAAGGTGCTCCATATTGCATTCCAGAGAAACTTTTCATTAATTTTATTTATTTATTACATTTTGAGCCTACCTCTTCTCCAAGGAGCACAAAGTGGTATAGATGGTTCTCCCACTCCCAATTTTATCCTCAGAACAACCCTGTGAGGTACGCTAGACTGAGAGAAATGTTATCGCAGCAGTTTGGGACAGCGTTCGAAACTCCCATTGTTCTAGGCGCATTTTGCGACAGGGAATTTAATGAACATGAACAGTTTCTGAGCTCTTAGGCGCAGTACTGCATCTAAGATTTCAGATTAAAATTGCCACTGTTACTCAGATGTAAGTCCCAATCAAGTTCAATGGGGCTTCCTCCCAAGTAAAACGTGCATGGATTGGGGACCTGAAAACTTTCTTTTATTTTAAACCCAGCATGTTTTGTTTAGGTTTTAGTTGCCTTGTTTAATGTACTTTTAATGTATGATGTGCTTTTAATTTGAAATATACTAGCCAGTTAGTTACGATGGTTTAAGTAGTGCATGTTAAAGTGTTATCTACCTCAGACTCCCACAGTGATGTTTAAAATCAAATTTTGGAGGAGGATCATTGAAGGACCCTTAAACCTAAGGTTTGCAAACTGGACACTCAAGGTGGGTGTCTCTGCCATCAGCTGTATAGGCCTTTAATATGTGTTAATTGTGGTGCCAAAAAGATATATTTATATGAAGGAAAGATGGTAAAGGAGAATCCAGGGCTTGTCTGCAGAGTGGAAGGAAAAGAGGACCTTTTTCTGCCTCCCCACTTCCAGCCACTCTCTGAAGACTGCAGAAGGGACCCTCTTAAGAATATTAGTTGGGTGGGCAGGGAAGCATGGCTTTGTTTTCTGCAGTCTTCAGATGAGGACTAGACCATGTGAAAAATGAACATAAGATTTTAGCCGCAGTTCATTCATTTTCAGCTTCGTATTCTTGTCATAAAAAAGTGCGGCTAGACATTCCGTTGTTGCTCCTATAACCTAGGTTTAAGGTGCCATTTAGCTCCTAGCTTTCATATCTCAGTTTCTAACACTGGTTTGGGAGCTGTTTTTGTCAATGGGTTCATCCCACAGTGGGGCAGTACCATTTGAAACCCAGGACCACATGGATGGGGCCAGTTTGCGGCTTTCCCCACATCACAGAATCAAAACTCCTTCTGGGAGGATAGGTAACAATTCCAAGGAAAGGTCTTCATGCTCAGCCCTGCCCAGGCTGTGGTGAGTAATATCTGTACTAAGGGCTCGCTCACTCCTTGAAAAATGCCTCCCGTGGTGCTGATATAATGACTAAAGGCCACCATAGCAAGAGTGTGATTACTTCTCTGAGCTGTGTTAACAGCAAAAATGGAGCTAATCACTGTTTGCAAGGGATTTGGAGGCAATTCTTTGTTTGCATTTGGTCTGGTTGCTTCAGAAACCCTATCAGAGTGAGAGTGCCTAGGTAACCAACACAGGAAGGGCTGAGGGAGACACCTCAATACAAGTGGCAGGGAGTGGTTGGCTCTGCACTGAAGATTAGTGGGGCAAACTTAGAGGGAACACAATTACTTAGATCCTTCTTCCTGACTTCCTTAAAGAAGGAGAGGAGAATGTGTGGCATTCCAGATATTGCTGGACTACAGCTGCCACCATCCCTGACCATTGGCCATGCTGGCGGGGGCTGAAGGGAGTTGGAGCCCAACAACATTTAGGGTGGTAGTCAATGCTAGTCTTAGGTACAGTAGACCCAGCCTAGCACTTGTGTGTTCAACCTTTGTGTTTCATGGCCTTTTGCAGCTACTGGAAAGGGACTAGGTTCAGGAGATGATAAATGCCTTCCTAGCACAGGGAATAGTTCCAGCTGCCAGGAAGGAAGAATATGCAAGACCACTCCTGAAGGAAGCCTCCTTCGATTCAGAGGATTATAATACTAAACAGTTGCAAATGTCTCTTTCTTGGGCTAGGTGTTCGAGTCAGTGATTGATGGCCAATGAAAGCACTAAATTATGTGTCTGGATAGGTTTGCTGGAACAGATGAGTTTTTAGCAAGCATCTAAAACAGTATAGTGAAGGGATGCCTGCCTAGTGTCAGTAGTTCCAGAGGACAGGTGTTGCAATACTAAAGGAGTGGCTTCCTGCAAATCGGAATTATATACAGTGGTACCTCGGGTTACAGACACTTCAGGTTACAGACTCCACTAACCCAAAAATAGTACCTCGGTTTAAGAACTTTGCTTCAGGATGAGAACAGAAATCGTGTAGCGGCAGTGTGGCAGCAGCAGGAGGCCCCATTAGCTAAAGTGGTACCTCAGGTTAGGAACAGTTTCAGGTTAAGAATGGACCTCCAGAATGAATTAAGTTCTTAACCTGAGGTACCACTGTATGCAGAATTCATCATGCGAAAGGCTGGGCTGGATGAATCCCAAGTCAGAATTAAGATTGCTGGAAGAAATATCAACAACCTCAGATATGCAGATGATACAACCTTGATGGCAGAAAGTGAGGAGGAATTAAAAAACCTTTTAATGAGGGTGAAAGAGGAGAGCACAAAATATGGTCTGAAGCTCAACATAAAAAACCTAAGATCATGGCCACTGGTCCCATCACCTCCCGGTAAATAGAAGGGGAAGAAATGAAGGCAGTGAGAGATTTCATTTTCTTGGGCTCCATGATCACTGCAGAGAGAAAAGCAACGACAAACCTGGACAGCATCTTAAAAAGCAGAGACATCACCTTGCCAACAAAGGTCCGTATTGTTAAAGCTATGGTTTTCCCAGTAGTGATGTATGGAAGTGAGAGCTGGACCATAAAGAAGGCTGATCACCGAAGAATTGATGCTTTTGAATTATGGTGCTGGAGGAGACTCTTGAGAGTCCCATGGACTGCAAGAAGATCAAACCTATCCATTCTTAAGGAAATCAGCCCTAAGTGCTCACTGGAAGGACAGATCGTGAAGCTGAGGCTCCAATACTTTGGCCACCTCAGGAGAAGAGAAGACTCCCTGGAAAAGACCCTGATGTTGGGAAAGATGGAGGGCACAAGGAGAAGGGGACGACAGAGGACGAGATGGTTGGATAATGTTCTCGAAGCTACCAGCATGAGTTTGACCAAACTGCGGGAAGCAGTGGAAGAAAGGAGTGCCTGGTGTGCTCTGGTCCATGGGGTCACAAAGAGTCGGACATGACTAAACGACTAAACAACAACCAAGTTATAAAGCTGTAAATTATGAAGTTTAAATGTACTCCTATCAGCCTCAACCAACAGGCTATATATATCCAGGCCCAAATTTGGACATCCTGCTGCCTGAATCTGGTCAGTAGTAGCTGCCCTTTCTCATACCAGCAACTTAGCACTTGGAGGAGAGTCATGCTGTTCACTGTGACTCCACAGTGCCCCCAGTGACAAGCGTGGTGTGATTAAGGTCACCAGGCTATTTGGGGGGGGGGGGAGTACAGGTGCAGTGGTGTAGCACAGTCTTCCTCAGAGCCCTTGGTTGCTGATAAGAGGAGGAGAGCACTCAACCCTTTGGCCTCTGGGTCTTGATCCTTATCCACATTCAAGGAAGAATATTGTTCTGTGATGCCACACTTGTATGGTAATATGCTCCAGCGACCAGCAGGGGCACAAACCAGTGATGTCATCAGCCCACGCAGCCACCAGAAGCTTCCAGGTGTGTGTTCCCATTGAAATGCTAGGAAGTAATGGAGTTGTTGCTTCATAAGTTATAATTGCAAGAATGGAATAGTCAAATATGTACCACTCTAAGCTCCTTTCGCAGTGAGCTGAAGCTGATACTCATTACAGTGGTACCTCGGGTTACATACACTTCAGGTTACAGTCTCTGCTAACCCAGAAATATTACCTCAGGTTAAGAACTTTGCTTCAGGATGAGAACAGAAATTGTGCAGCGGCGGTGCAGCGGCAGCAGGAGGCCCCATTAGCTAAAGTGGTGCTTCAGGTTAAGAACAGACCTCCAGAATGAATTAAGTTCTTAACCCGAGGTACTACTGTATAGGTTTCACTGGACAGGGGTTAAATTTCCAAAGAGGGCATATGAACCCAAATCCAGCCCAGTTAAAACTTTTAATAATTTAATTGAACGTTTACTGTGTTTAAGCATACATTGCCCCTAGGGGGTGCTAATGCATTAAATAAAATGGTATTCCTGGTTCTTTAAAACCTAATTCACATTATAATATGAATTTTAGCTCAGACACATTAATATTTTCTCTCTCTCTCTCTCTCTCTCTGTGTGTGTGTGTATTAAAAATACCTATGCATTATTTGTGAATTTGGTGAACAACTACTGGAATCCAATTTAGAGGCAATGGCACTTCACAGATTATTGTCTTATATCTGTGAGTGAACCAGGAACAACAATGTTCCCATCTAGTTCCCACCTGTAACCTGTGAGAAATCACTGATGCTTGTCATCTTTTTGCTCTAGGTCAGAAGAGGTGGACACTCATACTCTTTGGCGTGGTCCTCTTAGCAAGAGAACTCGTGTTAGGAGCTCTGGAAGAGACGTGCAACTGCAGTGCAGAAGTTGATTTCCAGGAACTGCAGACCAAATTGGCTCCTGAGATGTGTTGCTTGAATCTCACCAGGACTAAAATCAACTCCTTGGACTGGAGCATCTTCGCCGGAACTGCGGGTTTGAGGGAGCTCTACCTATCAAACTGTGGCATATCAGACATTATCAACGCAGAGAATGGCTCTTCTACATTGGAGATTCTACACTTAGACCATAACCAGCTAAGTTTGCTCCCAGATGGTTTCCTAAGAAATGCACCCAGCTTGCGTGTCATTCATTTGGAGAGCAACCAACTCCAGAAGCTGCCTGAGTCATTCCTGAAAGCATCTGACCAAATCCAGGAGGTCCACCTTGCCTTCAATAACTTGTCTTCCCTTCCCTCAGGGATTTTCAAACCCTCCCTCCTCACGCTAGGTCTCTCCAACAACAGCTGGCACTGTACTTGCAGCTTGCTTGAAGATCTGGAAAAATGCCTACCTGCACCATTTAACGTTGAGGTGGCTTGTAGCACCCCAGAACGTTACCATGGCATGAATCTCAGAGATATCCCTAAGCAGGAGGTGTGCCGGAACCATAGCCTAACGGCTCTCTTTGTTTGCCTGCCTGTGGTGGCTATTCTGGTTCTGGTCACCTGGTGCTTTTGCAAGCGGCAGAAGAAAACCAGCTACCATCCTCACGCCGGGAAGGAATGCCGTCTGGCTACAGTGGAGAGGAACGGTTCCAAAGAGCCTGGGGACCATCGCTGCTACATCCCATGTGAGCTGCCTATGGCATCGGCTGCAGAGAGCGAGAAGAACATCTTGTTGAGGAACCAGGTCTTGCTTAAGCCTTCAGCTGCACTACTAGGGAGCAGCAGGGACCTCTATGAAGAGGTGGAGATCAAACTGGGAGCTTCTGATGATTCCTTGGTGAAGGCCAATGGGGAAAGCCTTGAGCGAGATAAGTCGGGATCCAAAAAACCGACCGTTGCAGAGGAGGGTTACACAGGTGGGGAGTCTGAAGCAGAAACAGTGAGTGTGACAGACGTTCTGAAGGATTCTGCAGACCGTGAAAAGCTCTATATGAACCAGTCGGTAGATTATTACAACCTGGTTCCTGGCATTGAACTGGAGGACTCGGACCACATGGAATATGAGAACATTGACCTTTGCTGAGGCTGCTTGTTGAGCCATAGTATGATAAGAACACAAAATAGACTAATTCTTATCCATTTTATGAAAGGGGCAGCAGGACCACCAGCTCCCAACATTATGCAAACTTCACAAATAATGAGAGTTCTCTTGTAAATGATTTTGTGTTCCGGGATTATTTGTTCTTCTTTCTTCTGAGCCTTTGGAATGACACAGGTGTTGTTATTAATATGCCTAGAAGAACATTTGTATTAGGGTCTGTTCCAGTTTGGGGTGTGTGTGATGGAGGGACAGTATGAGCTGCAGTTTCTAGCCCTTTGATAGAATTAATTTTTTTTAAAAAATTGCATTGCAGTTTCCAGTAGAGGAGAAGATTTCTCATGATCTATCCTCCTTCCAGGAAATAAGATGCGGAACACAAGACTTGGGGGCAGCGGGGAGCCCATATGAGCAGGGATGAAGGTTGCAAACTGGGACAGGATAACAGCTGTGCCCATTATTTTTTAATCTGCCATTTTATTTAGAGAATTTTTTGGCATTTTTAGATTTTTTTGGGGGTATTACATATCCTTGCCTGGCTTTGCCTGAAGCTCCCACCTAAATCTCCAAACTGACTCTTCACTGACGTCCTTTTCTGCTGTGTGAGCTGGTCTCTGCAGTTTCCCTGTCAAACACCAGTCATAGATGGGCTCTGCATTCCAGGAATCTCCTCCAGTTATTTAAAGGCTCAGGTTTCCTCTGCAAGGAGGAGAGTGACATCTAGTGGAAAGGTCTGCACATAGCTACCTTTCTTTCTGCCGTCCTCCAAACATTGAAAAACTTTTTCAGCATATTTTCACTACATCCAATTAACATTTCTCTGATCTAAGTTAAGTGCATTCGTTTCCTTCTGTTTATTCTCATGGAACTTGCTATGCATGCAGCCTGATCTGGGGTGACAGGTAGGTGGGTGGGTGGTCCTGCCTCTTGTTTTAAAGATGGTCTTTTGGCCCCTTCTGCTTTTATGATTCAGCAGCTGAGCATCACAGAAATTTATGTGGCACAGAGGTTAATGAAACTAGAGTGGCTGGTTAGTAGAAATCAACATATGAAACTCACATACAGAGAGAGTTCTTGTTTCATGTTTTCCCCTTAGGACTGCCATTGGCAGGAGAAGCCACAACTGGCAGAATTCCCCTTCTCAGCACCGGCCCTTCCATTTGCCAGACAGAGGCAAGTACCTCAGGTAGCAGATGCTGGGGGTGCAGATCAGTAGCAAGAAGTTGGTAGACAGCGTGGTGTGTGCCAAGCTTCCTAAGCTGGGCTTCTGCTCTCATAAGCTTTACTGGCTCTGGCTATAAAGGCAGCACATAACCATCATGGCTTGTTGTTGTTGTTTAGTCGTTTAGTTGTGTCCGACTCCACGTGACCTCATGGACCAGAGCATGCCAGGCACTCCTGTCTTCCACTGCCTCCTGCAGTTTGGTCAAACTCATGCTGGTAGCTCCAAGAACACTGTCCAACCATCTCGTCCTCTGTCGTCCCCTTCTCCTTGTGCCCTCCATCTTTCCCAACATCAGGGTCTTTTCCAGGGAGTCTTCTCTTCTCATGAGGTGGCCAAAGTATTGAAGTCTCAGCTTCACAATCTGTCCTTCCAGTGAGCACTCAGGGCTGATTTCCTTCAGAATGGAGAGGTTTGATCTTCTTGCAGTCCATGGGACTCTCAAGAGTCTCCTCCAGCACCATAATTCAAAAGCATCAATTCTTCGGCGATCAGCCTTCTTTATGGTCCAGCTCTCACTTCCATACATCACTACTGGGAAAACCATACCTTTTACTATACGGACCATCATGCCTACTAGCCATCAATAGCCTTGTCCTCCATATATTTGTCTAATGCTTTCTTGAAGCCACCTAAGGTCGTGACCATCACTGCCTCCTCTTGGTAGCTAATTCCATAGCTTAACTGTGCACTGCATGAAGAAGCACTTTTATCTGCCCTCCAACATTCAGCCTCATTGGATGTCCACGAGTTCTAATGTTACGACAGAGAAAGAACATTTTTCTATCCGCTTTCTTCACATGATGTATAATTTCATAAACTTCTGCCATGTCACCTAAAACGTCTCAAATGCTGCAGCCTTTCCCCATAGGGGTGTTGCCCCATCAGCTGCTGTAAAGGATACTGAGATGCCACCAATGTGAAGATAAAATTCAGTTGCCAGCAATCTAATTGTGTATGTGGAATTGAGAGAGAGAACGTACTGTACCTCAAGGCATAAAATGTCCTCGGCAGGTTTTGTCAGGGTCTAGGCGAGGGTCTCCAGCTGTTGTTGGACTACAGCTCCCATCATCCCTAGCTAGCAGGACCAGTGGTCAGGGATGATGGGAATTGTAGTCCAAAAACAGCTGGAGACCCAAGTTTGGGAAACCCTGTTCTAGACTGAGGAAGAGGCACCTCAGGCCTGCAGGGTGTCTAATGCATCTCTCTCTCTCTGGCCCCCTGGCACCTCTCTGGCACCTCAAGTGCTTTTCCCTGGTTAGACCGTGTCCTTGAATTGTGATATTGTAAAGCTCTTTCTACCGTGTTACAATGCTTCCCGGTTTTCTCAAGAGCAAGATGTATAGCTGTATAAATGTATTCCATATGACAGCGCTGCTTCCCAAAGAGACACTGGGATCTTAACTCCCCATCGTTATAAACCACATTACACTGAATGCAAAAGACTTAACATATATTTTTGTCCTGATCTAACTTTTGCAGTAAACTATTCAATCTATGATCTTTCTGGACTGCATCCCTTTCAAAAAGAGAAGAAAAGAATACTAGTGTATGGGGGGTGTAAATAACATGGAATAAATGGGTATGTTCTACCTTTTGTAAGAGTTTAACAAAGATGCAAAAGTGTGTCTTTTTCTTGCTTTCGTATTGCTGTTATATGTACGGACATGGCCCAAGACATTTTGCCACCTGAGGAGGACCAGCAAATGCCACTCCACCTCCTCCTTTTTCTGCACCCTTACTCAGAATGAGGCATTGTGGAACAACTGGGTGGGATTTGCCTATTGAGACAGACATTCAGCAGGTGCAACATTAATGACTTACTATATGCTCTTCTCATCAAAGATCTACAACAATGGAATATGCTCTGTCCTACCAGGCAATACCACCCACCCACCACAACTTAGCCTAATGCAATCCAAACCACAATTGTGTCACAACTTTTGTGGATGCAATTTGGTCAGCTCTGCTTTAATGCTTCCTCTTACTACACTCCCCCCCACACACACACACCGGAACTGGCTGGGGTAAATAATTCATTGTAATTTTGAAAGGCATTACTTAAATTATCCAACAATCTTCAGATAGCTGAACTCCGAAACAAGAGGGACAGGTGGGAAACAGGTGAGTTTGCTTTAATCCTGAAGAAGAACTGATAAATTAGATTTAGATCAGCAACATTCTGCTTATGACAAATACTGCCTTGTACAGAGTCAGGCCATTTGTCTATCTAGCTCAGTACTGTCCATGCTGGCTGGCAGTGGCTTTCCATGGTTTCAGGAAAGGAACAATTGCAGCCCTACCTGGAGATGCTGTGGATTGAACCTTGGGACCTTCTGCCTCAACTCTGCTACTGAACTATGACCCTTCCCTAAAGCAAATGAGAAAGCTCTCTTGAAGGATGGATTTACAAGCAGCAATAACCATTGCCATCCAAGCCTACATCCCCGTGGGATAAATTACTTCTTTATGACACCGCGGAGCTGTAAATTCATTATCTGTGTAAAGTCCAGCTATGTTTCCCAGGGGAATTTTCACAGAGGATATATATATTTCATCCATTCTTCAAAGACAACTGTTAGCAACAAGTTACTAAGACAGGGTGTGAAATGGGAATCAATGAACAATGATGTAGGTCTCCTGCAGGCAGGTGTTTCTGAGCTAATGCTCCTTGCTCACTCCTGTTCTCTGTTTCTGGCACCAGGATGTCTGATGCAGGTTAATCCACAGCCCTTTTGTAGATGTCCAGTGAGTGAGCTGGGGATGAGGGAGGAACTGTGATCAGATCCACTGTGTCTTCCCTTTCTGCTATTATTTTATTATGGTCCCCCCCCCCATCTTTTCATCAAAACAAAAATGCCTTTAGTGCTGAAACCATAAGGAACACATTAAGGAACATTAACATTCTTTGGCTGAAACCCTGGTCACTCATTAATGGAGATCCAGAAAAGCCAAGGTCACAGCAATGCACTGGCAATGCACACCTATTTATGTGGCTATGTTCTTTATGCACATAGACACATGCTCATCCTGTAAAGTGTGATGAGTGCCTAAGGCTGCACCCGGAGATCAGCTTCTCACAATGACGGCTGCGTTAGTTTGGAATTGTGGAAACCTTACCAGAATTGTGGAAACCTTACCAGAATGCATGATCTGTACAGACAAGAGCACACATGGCTTGGAGTAGTATTGATATGATATACATTACAGACATACCTGGTGTCTTGAAGCATCAGTAGTCATTAAGGTTTTCATTTGTTTACTTATTTATTTAACATAATTCATATACTGCTTGATTGTCATAAAACATCAAGTGAGTTTACAAAAAAGTTAAAAGCTGGTTTTTAAAAATGTTCAAAAACTACTTTAAAGCAGCAAAAACTAAACAATGGAAACACGTGTAACTTCTACATGTCTGCATAAGCTTGCCTAAACAAAAATGTTTTAAGCAGGCATTGGAAAGAGGACAGTGAAAGTCCCTGCCTGGTGTCAATAGTCAGGGAATTCCAAAGTGCCACACTAAAAGATCAGTTTCTTAGAGAATGAGTACTGTATGGCAGATGTAGCAGTGCCAGTTCTGCAGAGCAAAGCACTCAAGTGGGCATATATAGGGTAAGGCGATCCCGCAAGTAAACTAGTCCCAACTTGCTAAGTTCTAATAGTAACACATTGAACTTGGTCCGATTTAGAGGCAGGCCTGCTGTAAAAGTGGGGGAAGGGAGAAGAGAACACTCCCTTAAGCTCTTTAGAAAAAAAAGGTGAGGTGTAAATGTAATAAATAAATTAGAATGGAATTTCCATCTATGGCTTAATTTTCACAAAAGTAAATTATAACCATGAACATCACATAGGCGTTTACACAGTTCCCTGTTCTTGGGCTACTAACAGCCCCACCATTGATCATTCTGAGCAGTCTAGTTTATTTACCATGAGTAAGATATTTAAAGGAAGTGGGTAACAGCTTTTCTTCTTTCTCTGCATTAGTGAGACAGTTATAACCGGCCTCAGCTGAGCTCCCAGGACAGGTAAGAAGTTCTAGCTTCTTTTCATCAGGGAGGTATTGTCACTTTGCGGTTGCCACTCCACCCTTCCACTCTGCCCTAAGCAAAGCTCCTGTGCCTTTATTGACCGAATGGCAGTGGAAACCTAACAGTGACAGCAATAGTTTTATCTAATGCTGCTCACGCCAAAGGTAGAGGAGCTCTCTCTCACACGCAGCAGCTCCAGCGCTGGGCTGGCCATGCAAGTAGCCTTTCATCTCTCCATGTGTCCCGGCAGCTGTCTTGCTCAATATTGCCTGTAATTCGGAGACTCACAGTGCAAGTCTAAGCATGCTTACCCAAAAATAAGGCCCTTTGGTTTCATTGGGACTTACTCCATTGTACGTGTGCCTAGGATTGCGGCCTATGGAAAGTCATCTTATGCTGCCTGCTATGTTTTTGTGGGCCTCCAAATCCGAGTTACTCTCTCGTCTCCTCCTATTTACCTTCCTAGGTCACCCCCTGGTTCACCTCCACTGTTGTTTCTCAGTATCTCTCCAGACATGAGTAGTAGTATTAGGGCTGCCATACGTCTGGAATTTTCTGGAAATATCTGGGATTGGGCTGTCAAAAATAGTGTCTGGGAGCAAAGTTTGAAAATTGGTCAAAGTGTCCAATAGCAGCCCATATCAGAATTGTAGATTTTTTGTGAGTTTCCCCCCCAAATAGCTTAAAATGTTTTTGGGAGATTTTGCTCAACAGTTTTTGTGTTTGGTTTTCACTTTTTGAAATATGGCAACCCTATTAGTTGTAATCCCCGGCAACGGTGTAAAAGCTGAGGCTTGCTTTGCTACCACATTAGCAGTTCCTGCCCCCTTGAGATTGCCATTACCTGTTCACTCACTTTTTACAGAACACCCATATGATGATGATGATCTCAGCTCATTGCATTCTAGTGTTTTCTGTGTAGTCCTCTATGGTTTCTTCCATACCCAGTTTTCTTGCAATTTTCTTTTGGTAATAAAATTCAGTGGCAGCACCAGCTTGACCTGTGCGGACAGGCACTGCAGGACTGAGGCTTTTAACTGTTCTTGTGCCTTTAATTAAACCCTTCCTGTTTTATTGCTTTCCAATGAACAGGAGTCGGGGATTAGTGATAAATTGCATACATATCCTCCACTGAAAAGCCTCTCTTGTCTCATGCAGGAGGCTCTAATTACTGCTTTCTTCTCCTCATTTCTTTTAATTGTAGTGAAATCTAGCCTCACATGGGAAGCACTCAGTTCAGTAGTGTTTTATTGACACCTTTATTGGCTGTATACTTTTTTATTGGGTACATGTCACCTCCAGGTTCTGACACCTCCCCCCCCCTTGCCTATGCATGCCAGTTGCTGGGGATCAACCCTGAGAGAGGACTGTTGCTCTCATGTCTTGCTTCTGGGTCTCCCATGAGCATGTTTGGGAAACAGCACACTGGACTAGATGGGACATTTGCCTGATCCTGCAGGACTCTGATTATGTTCCTATCACAGTAAAAAGACAGGTCCTTGATCTTGTTTAGTTCTTATGCCTATTCTATTCTATTCTATTCTATTCTATTCTATTATTTATATATATACTTTTATTGTGCTTTAAACAGATAAATATAAATAACCAAAATTACAAAAGAAAAATCTTTAATAATAATAATAATAATAATAATAATGGAAAAAGCTAAAAAAAAATATCAAAGTACATGGCATAAAACATAAGCTATTATGGGAAAGAAAAAAGGAAATTTCCTCTAGGAAGGGGCCACTCACATGTTGCACACATGCCAACACTCTCTGGAAAGATTGCAAAATATGTTGTGCGGTGGGACTCCTTTTCCTGTATAATTCTGCTGCTAGGCCATGGAGAACAGTCATTTATTTGGATCACCAGAAAAGAACTGTTGCCCCTCAAGCTGATGGGTAATTGTGAAAATGGAAAGATCTGTGGCTAGAAAAAGGTTAGATTATCTGGATGTAAGTAATGGGTACAGTTAGTGGCCCTTGAATAAGTCCCTTGAATAAGGCAAGCACACACTATCAAAACGGCTTGTGCACAGCCAGGGCTTTTTTCAGCCAGAACTTGCCAGTACTCTGTTTCTGCACCTCTCAGGTGGGTGCCAGAAAACAAAGGAGGCAGGTGTGGTGAGTTCCAGCCACCTCTTTTTCTGGAAAAATAGCACTGTGCAAAACCATGGTGAAGTAAATGACCTTTCTGATATGTGATTGATTCTTTGTGCCAGCTACCAACTTTTAAGCAGGGCCAGCTTGACAAACTACTGTGTAAAATCACCCAAAACCTTAGATGTCGTCAAGTGATGTAAAATGCTAACTCCACTTGCCCCTGCTGTATAGAAGTGACAGCAGCACTAGGACCCACCTGGATGGCCTGTCCCACAATGCCACATTCTGAGGGAAGACCCCTTCCTCAGACTGAGGTCCAGGGTGCTCACACTGCCACCACTTTGTCAACAATGAATGGGTGAGCGAGAACCCTTCCCTCAGAATAATGCCTGGAGTGCTCTTACAGTTACTTTGTTAGCAGCAGGTGGGTGATCAATTGAGCAGTTGAGCAGGTGAAGGCGGAAGGGAAGAAGAGTGGTGAACAGATCGTACAGTAGCTCCAGTGACCTGCTGGCTGACCAATCATTCACAGGCAGCTCTATGGGCGGGAGATTTGGCCCACGATTCACCGCCTCTCCCAATTTGTTGCCTGAGCCCTGTGGCTCAATGCAGCTCCTGGTAGGTCCAGCCCTGCACTTAGCTTCCCATAATCAAGGTGGCAGGAGAGAAAAGAGAAGTGATATTTTCCTCCCTGGGTGTTATTTCTCTCTGTGTCTCAGCTGGTGCCTGCATGAGACACAGACAAGGCAGCCATGACAGTCTCCTACACCTTGAAAGTGGCCAATGCTCGCTTTGGGGGCTTCTCCAAGCTACTTTTTCGTTGGAAAGGGAGCATCTACAAGCTGCTCTACAAGGAGTTCATTGTCTTCGTCTTGCTTTACGGAACACTAAGTGTCATCTACCGGTAAGTTGACAATATCCTGTTTAATGGAATGAAACCTCTCCAAGGGGACATAGTTAAAGACGTCTGAAATGGTTGAAGAACGTAAAATCGCTGTTCTTTTTTCAGGAGCATTCAATGTTGTGGTACTTTTGCTCTCAACTTCCAGAGCTTCATTACCAATCTGCTTGCCCCCCTTTAAACCAACCTCAGAATTAGACTGTTTAGTGGGGAGGAAAGCTCCCAGGGCTGACTTTCTTGCTGGGCCTTTCTCTCCATTACAATTGCATTCCACGCAGCCCACCAGGTCATTTACATGGGGATGGCTCTCCAGGCTTTCTTCCCATCACAATCATTCTCTTTCCAGACCACCAAATGAGCTGCAAGGAGACCAAATACATGGTGCTCCCCACTCCCCTGCCAGCCCTGGAGCAAAATTTGGCAGTGTGCAAGGGGCAAATTTGGCAGTGGGAGGCAGACTGAATACCTGCAGTGGGCTGCACAGATGGCCTGCAAAGGGCTATGGGTTGCCCTCATGTGTTTCAAATATTTTGTTTTTAATATTTTGTTGGGAGCCACCCAGACTGGGCCAACCCAGTCAGATGGGAGACATATAAATAAAATAATAGTAATGGTAATAATTCAAGTAAATAAATCAAATTGTTCTAACATTCAGGAGAATCTGTTTCCCCTGAACATCATTAGTTGGCCAGGATGGGTGAGTGGGGTATTGTTGGATTCTGCTGAGAAGGGTAGAGCTTAGATTACAGAGACTGCCACATTCATGCCTAGAGGCTCATGCCCTGCAACCCATAAATGACTTAAGCCCCAAATATCTGAAAAATCACCACTGTCCCTACACTTGATGGAGTGTTTAAATCAGCAGAGTCCTCTTGGTAGGGCTTTGAGGGGTGCCACCTTCCCAAGAAGGCATTATCTGTAGCAGCCCCTAAGATGTGGAGGTCCCACCACACAGGGGTGTGTCTGGCATGTTCTTTATATAGCTCTTAGCAAATGCTGAAGATACACCTCTGTACCTGGTCTTTGATACCAGTGCTGTGTATTTTTGGGACCTACCCTAATCCTGTGACTGCAATTTGTTTTAGTTGTTTTTAATACAGAATTTTAAATAGTTGTAACAAGCCCTGGGACCTGCTGGTGAAATCTATTGGAGGTGGTATTAGTGTTGTGTTGTTGTTGTTGTCTTAATATTCCTTGTATCCTTGAAATAATCCTATTGTTTGCCATAGTGACAGTTATTTTGGTACTTAACCAAGCAGAGGGGTTGCTTTGGCAGGGACAGAGAAGAGCCCTGGCTCCTGTTTGATTGAAGAAGAATGTTTATACCATGAGAGAGTTCAAGCCTGTTATTCTTCCCCATCTTCTGTAGGCACCTTCTGAATGTGGATCAGAAACGTCTCTTTGCAAAGGTGGCTGAATACTGCAACCGCTCAACTGACCTCATCCCTCTGTCCTTTGTCCTAGGTATGATTATGTACCTGCTCTTGATAGGAGGCCTTGTTGCTATGGCTTCTTGATTGCTTGCTTTAATTAAGGCCAGATGCATGCATTTGGTAAAAGCCCCTTTAATCTTCCGATTGCACAGAATACCAAATTATTTCCCATTGGGAGGTACCACAAATCAGTGGCAGAGCTCATGGTATGCACCGAGGAGTGAATGAGGAGTCAGATGATCTGAAGGACTCTTGCTATAGACCACTCTAAAAGTCTTGCTCTGAATTACTGCGGAGGCTGACCCTGATGTTTGTGTGTGTGCGTGTGTGAAACTGAGATTGATGCAGCAAACACCACATCACGAAAAAAGAAATGTGAGTGGTGTCACAAAACGAAAAAAGGGAAGTTAAAAAGTAGGAGGTGGATAATTCAAATGGAAAAGGAAGTGACAGTTTGACAGGTGAGAGTTTATGTCTAAATGACGTACAGCTAGGGCTGCAAAAATGCACAATGAACTTGCCTGACTCTCCTGAGTAAACAGACCTAGTTTTCACATTAGAAGTCTATATCAGAAATGCAAGCCTAAATAGATCTGCTTAAAAATGATTCCCTTGTGAATTTTCATTGCCTTTGCAAAACTTTACTGTAAAAAGGTCAACTGAAGTAAAATTGCAGTTCTCCCTAGCCTGAATTAGGTGTGGACTTGCTATTCCTAGAAGGAAGGCATTGGAAGGAGTAAACAATGACTCTCCACGTAGGCCATGTGTTCTTTTGAGCTTCCAAGAAGCCTATATCATGCCATAGCAAGCATTGGAAGGGAAGGGTAAGATGGGATAACCCTTCTATTAGGCAGATGGGGCAGCTGCCCCAGGCAGAAGATGCAGAGGTGAGGTGTTGGAAGGCAGAGATCTGTGTGTACCATGGGGCCTGCCCTGCACTTCCTAAGCTAGCCTTCAGGCATGGTTGAGGTTGCTGGCACATCAGTACTGTTGTCAACTCTGTTTCTGTACATGCAATATGCAGGTGGGGTGGGAAGAGGAAACCTTTTGTTCTTTGCCTGGATGGGAAACATACCATTTTTCTCCCTCATAGGAAAGCTTCAAGAAGGGGAAATGGGAGGGCTGGCGGGAAACCCAGTGGTTTTGAATGTGTTGATCTTTTGTTAATATGTGCAAATATAGATAAGAGCGAGGGTTGGTTTGCCTCCATGCCTGCCAGAATCCCTGAATATTGATAAATATAACTCTTTGCACTTCCCTGTTTTGTATGGCTGCTGTTTGGTTTTTGATTCAGCCACAGCCTGAAAAATGCTCTTATTTCTTTCCAAGAGTGTTAACTCTTTTAAAAAGAGTGAAATTTCAGCAGATAAGATCGGTACTCAATTGAAGATTATGACAAATCCTAAGCACCCTGGCAATTTCCTAGAGAAATGGTTCCCACCATTAACATGTGTGGACTCTTTGAAGAATTTTTGTAAACAAACTGCCTCTAAATTGTGATTGCAGACTTCTGCACTAAGTATTAAAGAATTTTATTTGCCTAACAAGAAATAGCAAGCTCTGAGGTACACAGTATACTGAAACTTTTCATTACCAAATTCTAAATGTAAAAAATAATTTGACAACTTCATAAATCTTTAGTTTTGTAGCTTTCATAAATGTTTTTGCTTCTTTTGTAAAGATGACCAACCAACAAAAAGGGGAATGAAATTTTGTCTTCTGTCATACAGATAACTTCTTTAACAATTCCTTAACAAAATTATTTGACAAGTTAACCAACTCCTAGAGCTCAAATGGGTAGAATGTTTCTGCTCTCAGTGCCAACGTGCTAAAATGGCAGCAGTTCATTATGCCTGATGACCTTGCCTCATGCTCTCTCACTGTTTCCAATCCTCATCCCTCATCCCTCTTCCACCTCTCTCTCCTGGCAGGTTTCTATGTCACACTGATCGTGAACCGCTGGTGGGCGCAGTATACCAGCATTCCTCTGCCAGACCAGCTCATGTGCGTCATTTCCAGCAATGTGCATGGGAAGGATGACAAGGGCCGCATCTTGCGCCGCACTCTCATCCGTTACGCCAACCTCTCCTCTGTGCTCATCCTGCGCTCGGTCAGCGCTAGAGTCCTTAAGAGATTCCCCACTATGGACCACTTAGTTGAAGCTGGTGAGTTTAACTTGGGGAAATGAACAGGATGGTCTGGGAGTCTACTTTTATTAGTCTTTCGAAGGTGCCACAGGGATCAAGAGATTATTCCACCAGAACCTATTACTGATTGGTGGCCCCTGAAGCTCTTCCCAGTATCAAGGAGCAGATGGAGAGGCAGTGCTCCAACTTTCCCTTGCTCTCTTGCAGGCTTCATGACACAAGATGAGCGCAAGAAGTATGAGAGTCACCACTCAGACTTCAACAAGTATTGGATCCCTTGTGTGTGGTTCACTAATCTAGCAGCCCAAGCCAGGCGGGAAGGAAGGATCCGGGATGACGTGGCGCTCAGATTGCTCATAGATGTAAGTATTGCAGTGAAATTGCTTGACCAGCTATGCAAACGTGAAATAACCACCTGTCTTTCTCTGTCCAGGAACTGAACCTCTACCGCTCCAAATGCAGCATGCTTTTCCACTATGACTGGATAAGCATCCCCTTGGTGTACACACAGGTGAGCAAGGAGCACTCCACACCCTCTGGATACTCTTGCAAATCTCAATGCTCATCTCTCAGTAGTTTTGTTCCTACAAGTAGACTAAAGGTTACTTTTCCCATACACTTTCTCAATCTCTCTTGGTGCATCTCCACAGCACAACTCTACTTAGTTTTATTTAGCATCTCATTTTTTTATTGCACAAGAAAGGAACAAGTTTCCAGCTCCAAAATATTTGATGTTCGTTGGGAAACAGCTGACTAACAAGCTAGGAAATAGATCAGTTTGTGAAAGTGCCAGTTTAATTGTTTTTGAATTGGTAGGGTGCGCAGGACATGCTAGCGCATAATGTGCAGACCTCCTGTACTGTAGGAGAATGTTTTGGTTTCTGCAATGAAAAACATAGTTCCATGATGCTCTCTTGAAACCCTGGCAAATGTTTAACAGCCGCTTCTCCACAGGTGGTCACCATCGCTGTCTATTCCTTCTTTGCTTTGTGTGTGATTGGGCGTCAGTTCCTACAACCTGTGGACCCAAGTCAAAACAAAACAATGACAAAAAAAGATGAGGACCTAGATCTGTATGTTCCCTTACCCACTCTTCTACAGTTCTTCTTCTATGCTGGTTGGCTGAAGGTGAGGATGTTGGCTCCCATTTTCCATGCAGATGGCTTCATTGACTTGATCTTCAGTCTTCAAATTACAGTGGTACCTCGGGTTAAGTACTTAATTCGTTCCGGAGATCTGTTAACCTGCAACTGTTAACCTGAGGTACCACTTTAGCTAATGGGGCCTCCCGCTGCTGCCATGCTGCCAGAGCATGATTTCTGTTCTCATCCTGAAGCAAAGTTCTTAACCCGAGGTACTATTTCTGGGTTAGCAGAGTCTGTAACCTGAAGTGTATGTAACCTGAAGCGTATGTAACTCAAGGTACCACTGTATAAGATATGGGGTGCTGAGACAGAGTTGGTGTGAGCATCAATGAGTCCCATGCATTCTTTGAACCAGATGGGAAGATTCAGGGGCTCAAGAGGCTGTCACCATCCGCAGATTCTGTCCCTTCTGGATTTTACAGTACTGTAAAGAGAAGTGGGCTGTGGGTGTTCTTCCATTCCAGCCTCGATTCCACTTTCCCTGCCATTGAGTCAGCATCCTGACTGAGCATGTGCAATCCTCATTGGGCTGGTTTATTGTGGTTCCTCCCCTTATGGTCCCTACCCTGAAGGTCTTTTAAACCTTTGCACATTGTAAGGTTCCCCCAGCCTGCTGTTACCTCTCCTTGTAGCAGGGTGGTAATGATTTGCCTACATAAACACCACTCACAGCCTAAATGCTGGAAATAAAGGGAGCAAAGACTTGCAACAGAAGGTGCAAGCCAGATGCTCACCTGAAGAAATAAACTGTTCTGATTGTGGATGCTCAGTCCCCAGCCTTTCTGTTGAGTGCGGAAGGTCTGCAGAGGACTTCTTGTGCCCACTGGACTAGAATACTCCATAAGATCAAGGGCCCCATTAAATTGTAATGGGGGGGGTTTCGTGCACATGAGGATGCTAAAGGGTTGCATGTGCAACATGCCACCCACCCCATTCACAGTTTGAACATTTGTGTGTTCAGACATGAACATGGCTAAAATACAGCAGCTTCACTGTTCTGGGTTGCAAGCACTGTTTTGTGTGTGTGTGCATACTGTCATTTTGGATAGGAACCAGCACCCAAAGAACTAGCAAGCGTATTAGTATATGCAACACAGCAGCTCAGCTACCTAATACTTTTTAATCACATCAAAGCAGAATGCTTTGCAATGTTTGTCTGTTTTCCAGAGAATGCCATTGGCAATGAAGACAAGCTAGATGAGACTGTGTTTAGAAGGGCTGCCTGCTAAAATTTACAAAAAAGGATAGCTCTAATGGCACTCAGTTGCCTCCCACATTCAAATATGGAATATTCATATGCTACACCTTTCTTTTCCTATAGGTGGCAGAGCAGATAATTAATCCCTTCGGAGAGGATGACGACGACTTTGAAACTAACAAATTGATAGACAGGAACCTTCAAGTGAGTCTTAAAACAAAGGCCTAGTCACACTTCACACAGGTATATCCAGCATACAACTTGGCGTCCTGGGTGTTTGTGTATTATTTAATATAATGTTTAATGACTGCCATGCTGGCCTGAAAAATCTGGTAAGCTATTTGTCATCTATATTGTTCTACATCTGTGTATACCTTCTTTCCCATTTCTGCTCTCCAGTCTGAACCTTTATCTTTCTCTAAACTTTTTATGCAAAGCAATGGATGCAGAATAGACCATATATCAAAGAATCAATTGTCTTTACTTACATGCTGAATATAGCGCCCTGAATATTCATTTGTCTATTAATGCTCCCCTTCCCACACTTTTGACAGGATACTTTCTTTGATAGTACACACAATCCCCTTCTAGGCTTGGACATAACCCAGTTCACCTTTTATTGGGACAACCAACTGGCTTACTTCAAATCTCTAGTAACACACAGAAAAAGTGGCACTTGGAGGCGATTTGTCCTTTTTGTAGTATCATGAGGAGCACTCCAAGATCTTGTTAATTGGACCTTGTCCCCCCCCCCCCTGGTTATTAACTGATTTTTGTTTGCATTTTACAGATTTGCAACTTTGAGACTTTTTGTACAAAGCAATAAATAAATGTAATCAATCTTAGTAATAAAAGGGTACGACTGTTGATCTGAGACAGAAGCATTTTTATTTAGCTGCCTCTTATATTGCTGTTCTTTTGATACTTTTCCTATTGAGAACCTTGTGTTAAAGCACAATTGTAATTAAAGCAATTACAAGTCTTATGCAGGTCTCCTTTGATGAGAAATATTCCTTTGTCTGCTCAGGTGTCTTTGCTTTCAGTGGATGACATGTATCAGAACTTACCACCAACTGGAAAAGACAAATACTGGAATGAATCTACAGCTCAGCCCCCATACACAATGGCCACAGTGGCAGAGACCTTGAAACCTTCCTTCATGGGTTCTACCTTTGACATGCGGTAAGTTCAGCTATGTGCCATGGCAAAAGGCTGACAACCTGAGCATGTCCACTTTGCCAGATACAATCTTTTCCTTCAGCTATAAGGGAGGGGGCCATTTTCCTGGACTGCATTTTACCATCTCAGCCTTTACTTAGAGAGTTTACAATTAGCCCTGAATCCAGTGTTAAGAGGGAATATTTGCACAATGCATAATGAACACAGGATGCATACTGTGAGCAACACAGGGCCACATCCAAAAATGGCAAAGTGGCCTAATCCAAATCCTGGTTAGATAATGGGCCCAACCACTTTTTAGAAATACAAGAACCTACAACAATATGAGATCATTTGGTTAAGATTGAATGCATGCATCCACCCCACTGTTGCATCATTTTCCTTTGAATTTCATATTAGAAAATCTGACCATTCTGATGGTATGGACCAATTTCAGTGCTTCAATCAGGCGTATGTTTACTTCACCCAGTCTGTTCCCCTTCTGCAGGATGAGTGATGACCCAGAGCAGAGCCAGCAGGTGGAAGCATCACCCAGCATGAGCCGCATTCAGACACCCCTGCTCAACCGCTTCCTCACTGCGGCTGCCTCTCCTGCAGTCAGCCTCAAAAATTTTGGCAAGGGCAGTCGGATTCAGCATCCCCAGCTACTGCGCCTAAGGACAGAAGGCACTTTCCCCTCTTCCAGCCCCAGCTTCTATCGCAGGGAAGATCCTGAAGCAGTTGGTCGCATCGATGAAGAAGACATGGAGGATGAAGAGACCAGGCTTAGTGAAACCTCCTCCCCTGGCTCCCACCTCAAAGTCCCCCATAAGAACACAAACGCTGAGAATTTGAGAAAGGAGCTGCCCAGTATTATAGTGGTGGAGCCCCCAGATGAGATCAGTATCAGTGACCAGCCATCTAGCTAAGGCCCAATCCTTTTAAGGCAGAATTTAGGACTAATGCCCCACTCAAGCCACATGGGTTCAGTACATTCAAGAGAAACTTGCCCTATCTAAACATGCATACATTAAGGGATAAAAACACTAAGGCCAAAGATTTGCAGCTGCCCATTCTCATATTGAAAGCCACGTACTCGAGAAATAACTCTAGTCTAGACAACACCCTATGTAGGAACAATCTATTTGAAATATTTGTTTAGCTCAACCACATGCTGCAAAGCAGTGTTTCCACACTGAAGTTACCTTGTGGGCCCTGAAATAGGAAGAAAGTACTGACATATGAACATACATACAAACATCATCCTTTTTACCTAGCAGGGTTGTCCTTGAACAGGTAAAAAAAAGCTTGAATAAACAGGTACTTGCAGTGATGCAGCTTTTTGGAATCAGCACTCAGTTGAAGATTTAATTTGTTCGATATAAATAAACTAAACTAAATCTAATAAATGTTAATTTTACATGCTGTGTAAATAGCTGAAAGCTTTTTTTCAAAAGAAATGTGTGTGGTTAAACTGAAATATTGGTGGAATTTCTAGGGAAGCACAATGAAACAAATTCAAAGCTTACTTTCAAAATGTTTATTGTAAGGCTGCAATCCTATACTTATTTACCTGAGTTAATGAACTTAAAATAATTTACTTCTGAGTAAGCATGTACAGGATTACACTCTCCCTCATATTAGTATAAATATGCATATTTATTAGTAAATAGGTCAATAGGGCTTACTTCTTAGTAAGCATATTTGAAAGTGCAGCCTGAGAAGGGGCTCTGAATGAAGGCATTGAAATCTGACCATATGAGCATTCCTAGAGCTATACACACAAAATAACTTTCTTAGGATAATGTCCTGAATAAAAGTTAACCCCAACTTCGATTTTAGACTATTACTGTAAAATTTTAGTAGTGGGATGAGCACTGTATCTAGCCGCATATGCTTTCTGTAAAGTTATGTGGCAGTCTGGGGATTTGCTATCAGTCCAAATCTATATAAGGAAGCCATTTATTTGTCTGGTATGTGCTTAGAGATCCATGCTCCCATTCATAGAACTGGTCCTTACCCTCTTAAACTGATGAAAATGTATCTTGTTAGAAGATAGTATTGTTCCCAGCCTTCGAAAGGACCAGACTTTTGGAAAGAGGCCTGGCCCTTCTGCTAGAAGGGAGTTAATCTTGCACTGGAATGAGACCAGAATGTCATGAGGAAGACAATCTAGACACTTAGCAGTGCACCAGTTGTTTTGTCACTAAATGTAGTAATCATCATGTAAAAAATTCAACTAACAGCTTCCAATTTTGGCAGTTCAACTGCCAACAACAAACGCATTAATAATTTTCTCAGCTTCCATTCATTAATACCCTGTGCACATACCTAATCATTAGAAATATATGCTATGCATTGGAAGAGGATGAAGACTCTGAAAATCTGTTCTCCATGGGGCCACCGAAAGCAGGATATTTTGAAGTGCACACTACAAAGCTCATGTTGCAAGGGAACTGGGAGAACAAATAGAAGACAACACACCTGTGCTGCTGACATTTATAGCACCATACTGTATAATGAGAGTTCATCATACCTAAGTATAGAGCTTCAACCCTATTCAGGGAAACTTAACAGTTATTAGCTTTAAGTCTTGGCAATTTAGCAAAGAAGTAAATGCAAAGCAAAACTTTGCTGACATTGCTGCTGTTATACTACAGAATACTCAACAAATGAAACAGCCATGGCAGGTTGATGGTCATTGAGTCCTTAGTTACTTAGTTAATATTTACTATTCTAAACAAAAGTGAATCCACACCCCCTCAATGCATGTTGGAGGGAGTAGTATTAGTAGGCATGCCTGATGGCAGATGAAAACCACCAATTCTACACCGTGAAGTATGCGGTTCAGCAATCCTGCCTGCCAAAATCACAGCTCCAAGGGTGGCATTTTAGTATAGTGGTAAGGAAAAGCCTGACCCTACCATTAAAACAGTGTGTGCTTTTTAACACGGATAACACTTCCAAGTCAAACAACTTTCACTCATTTTTTAAAAAAACTTCCATACAATCATACTTTGTGTGAATGCACTAGCTCCCAAACAGGAGGTTGCAACTGCTTCCTGGGCTTTAAATATCAATGTAGAACAGCAGCTAAGCAAATATCTGGCTTAGTATTTTGTCCAAACCCAGAATCCTGGTTAATGTCTCTCCTCCTTAATCACAACCTGTAACCACAGGACAAACCTTGGCTACAGATCATGGTTAAGGAGAAACCCTAACTAGGATCTCAAGGTTCAGAAGACATATTAAGACAAACCTTGCATTAGCTTTCATCCCATAGCACTTAAAAATCCTGGGGGAAAGCAAAGTAGGTGTGAGCTCCTCGCCAGCAACCAACACGTTCACATGGTCACAGTAAACTATACTCAAGTCTTTGCCTCACTGTCCATAAATAATCACATCAATCATTTATACAAGACTCTGTAGGTATTTATTCAGCACATTAGATACAGTGACTGTTCATTTGCCTTTCCTGGCTTTGATCTTCCTCAGGTAGAATTCTAGTTCCTTGCCTTCCAGAAGGTATCCATCTGCTCGACCACACTGCCCAGGCCGGGAGGCAATACAAGCTGCAAAACGAAATCATATTAGAAATGGGGAAGTATCAAGTAAGAAGAACTGGGCTGCTTTTCCCTGTGTAATGTACTTCTTGCCAGTCTTTCATGCCAGGACATCATCGCTAACCTCTTGAGACAAAGCAATTTAATGCTAATGACCCCATCTTTTTTCCAAATTGGGGTGGGTGGGAGGATCATACCATCTCCCCTCCCCAAGTTGCAAAGTCTAAGGAACCACCAAAACCATCCTGATGAAGTCACCTTCAGAATTTGAATTGTCACCACTTGCATTCAGCAGCAGAACTGGACAAAGTTTTCGTCACAAGGCCAACTTCAAAACACCAGGGAACACAATGTTGCCTGCCACTTAAATGACTTTATACATGTGGCAATCGTGGTTGAGAAAAGCCTGTAACACTTTTCTAGTAGAGTCTCTCAGCTTTTGCCAACTACTATTCCAAGAGTTGAATGAGCAAATCAGCAATGCAAAGTCAGATTTGCTGAATTAGTACCGCAGGGTTTCCTGAAATCCAGAAGGTAATAAAATGCAATTTTATAATAACTGTAAGACAAAACAGCATCCACCCACCACAGCACCTAGGCTACTGGCAAACCCAGCACCCTTTTCTGTTTCAGAGTCTCACCAAGTAGCTTCCCTTGCTGGAACTGCTCCTCCAGAAGACTACTGATCTTCGCATTCTTTTTTCTTTCATCATACTTCTTCTGAATTTTCTTTGAACGCTTCTTGTTTAAGATTTCTTCTTCCTCAGGAGTCTAGAACAAGAGCAGAAGCATGTGAAGGAGTTCAACTGATAGTCAGTTCCCATAATTTCACCCATTTAATGTTTATGTAATTGGTTTTTGTAACCAACGTAGAAGTCTCATTTGGCATTAAGCAGTATATAATTTACTAACAAGTGGTTGAAGGAGCTTGAATGAGCTGGGTATGTTTAGCCTGGAAAAGAGGAGACTGAGAGGAGATAGCCATCTTCAAGTATTTTAAGGGCTGTCACATGGAGGGAGCATGCTTGTTTTCTCCTGCTCTGGAGGGTAGGACTCAAACCAATGGCTTCAAGTTCTAAGAAAGGAGATTCCGACTAAACATTTGTAAAAGCTTTCTGGTGGACTCTCCGTCCTTGGAGGTTTTTAAACAGAGGTTGGATGGCCATCTGTCATGGATGCTTTAGCTAAGATTCCTGCATTGCAGGGGGCTGGACGAGATGACCCTTGGGGTCCCTTCCAACTCTTAAGATTCTATGATTACAATATTGAGGATCTGAACCTGGCCAAGTGACAAGTAACAGAATGAGCCAGTACCAGCACTGTGTACATTAAGAATTCATTTAACTTTCTGCATTTTTAATTCAAAACTTCTGTGCCCGTATCAGCAAAGAGATGCTGTAACTGGACAAGAACCAACAATGGAGGGTGGTCAGATGTCTTCTTCAGATTAATGTCTGTCATCGCTCTCCATTCAGAAGCAGAACTGGACAAAGGTATCCTCACCAGAAGACAGAAGAACCCTAAACTCTAGGGCAAAGTGGCTGAACGCTTAACAATTAAAAAGCACAGAACAATCATCTTCCTCTGCAGGCCCACTTAATACATACCAACTTAGCACCCTTTTTGCGCCCGAGTGGCAAGGCATAGTGGGCTTCATACCACTGTCGGTATGGTGTGCTGTCAATGAGGACAATGCAATTTTTGACCAGGGTCTTTGTGCGCACCAATTCATTGTTAGACGCATTGTACACTACGTCAATGATTCTGGTTTTGCGGGTACAGCCTGTAAAAACAAGAGACCATGTTACAAATTCCAAGAGCAAAATACAAATCCATGGCAAAAGAGCCTCTCATGTACATAAAAACCATAGGCCCCGAAATCCCCTTGGAGGTTGAAGTTTGCAGGATCTGTACAGCTTCTGCTTTAAAAATACAGTTGTGAAGTTTCTATTACATCTACTTTTAAAACACCCACTTAAAGATCATGAGGAAAATTGGAATTTGCGTACAATTTGGAAAGAATTTCCCCAGACCCTAGGTTAACCAACCCACTCTTTCTGCAAACCTCAACTTTAAAAAAATATAATCTGTTACAGAGCAGCACCATAGGGAAGGTGCATTTTCTGCACTTACTACTATAAGACAAAATAATAGCATAGAAGCAGTCCTAGAAATGTGCACTATTTCCCAATTTCAGTAGAACTTATCCCTTTCTGTGAAAGGCAAATGCTTTACAAACAACTCCGTGTCTGTGAATGGGTTGCGTTCTGGGCCTTCACACGTTGGCAGAGTGCACATAAGCCCACCCCGCCCCCTTCCAGGTCAAAACAACCCATGTGTTCCAGGTTCCACGTCAACTGAATGTGTGCCTGTACCTTCTGTTTTCAAATTTATGATTACCTTTTGCCTTTGGAAGATAGTCTGGAATATTGGTCATAAGCCAATGGTCTACAACCAATTAATGAAAAGGTGTGTTCCAATTGCCCATCTGCACAAAATTTTAATGATCAAGTTCAATATTAAATATGGAATGGTGGAAATACAGAATCTGCAATCAAGTGAATAATCTCCACCAAATTAGAAAAAAATAGTAACAAGATTGTAATCTGACACTTCCATAAAGTAAGAAACTTTGGGCAGACTAACCCAAATAGGCACTCTAAGGCACCAATAAGGAATCACACTCAATGTACACTCAGTATTTGATTTTCGCAGCAGGGGATTTTCTTTGCCTGTTACTGTCTCTGTAGCCACAAAATGTTTAGACCAGGCCTCCTCCCTTCTTGTCCCTTGGCCACAGAATTGAAGTTTTTCAATCCATCTTTAACATCTCACAGCATTACTCAATGTTTAACAGCACCTGTGATTAAAATCAATTCACACAATAAAATTCTTGGGAAAATACACCTCAAATGTAGTATACAAACAATTTTGTTTCTCCTTTAAATTTACATAACTGCCCTTGAAGCAACAATGCACTCACTCAGGGTAACTATGACACTACCATCACCGAGAGTTTAGGAATTCACCAAAACTCTCTTAAGGTCAAAGTTATCATCACTGTTCTCTTGTTTTAGCTTCCAGATCACTAGTATATACAATCCTAGCTAATGCCACACAGAGGAGCCATTTTGCACTTACATTCAGACCCCCAAGAGAAGTTTCCAACATCGAGACGCAGAGCACGGTATTTTTTATTCCCTCCACGTACCCTTACTGTGTGAATTCTCCTAGGGCCAATCTACAACAAAACAGAACAGACTAGGTCAAACCACATGCGTACACATCACTAAAATCTTCTTACAAATACTCAAACCACATGGCAACATGGTCAGTGTAACTATGACAACCCCTAGCATTGGTGAGTGCAACAATGACCAAAACGGTCTCGCACCCACCTAAGGTGTAGCTCTCATCACTCCAGTTGCCTCCCATTCCAAATATAATGGTTCAGATCTACTTATTTATTCAACTAATCCAGCACACCAGACTTTGGACTTGTGTTTAACTCTTCATACTGCACTATAGTCTAAGGGGAAATTCAGATGCAATTTGTGACATGGCACATTTGTGGTGTGCCTCAGTTGCTTGAAGTCAAGCATCCCACCAAGAGTGCCCCTGTACTTGAATGCACACAAAGGAGATTGGATCCTGGTTCATACATAGAAGTACAAGAAAGGAATCGCTGCATGCTACTCGCAGTCAGAAAAATAAACTGGAGAACAGTTACTACTGGGAAATTCAAGGGCACTTTTATTAAGTTGTAATTTATGAGTTCTACTCTGAAAATAGTCTAATTTTTGCACATTCATGCTGCTTCCAGGTCAAGCACACAAAAATAGATTAATATATTTTATAACATGAACCTCCTTTATAGCATGAACCTTTGATAATGATAATAATAATAATAATAATATCTTTATTGTCATTGCCCCCTCTCGGGGACAACGAAATTACTTGGCTGCTCCATCCACCCAGGTAGGGCACTCCACACAAAATCAAATCAACTATAAAAACACTAATTAAAACAATACAGTATGAAACAGCAAGGAAGATTAGATGACTTTCAAAGTCCAGGCTTCCCATTCAGGGCCGAGATCGCTCTGATGACTCTAAACTAGGATAATCCCATTCGATCAGCATTTTAAAATGTGCTCTTTCAGGTTACTCAAGAACAAAGAACCCCTGCAATGAATACTGAGGGGTCCTGAGCAGTGCGCGGAGGTCTCAAGTACTCCAAGAAACATATATATGCTTTCTAATTTAAACAGGGATTTTGCAGTCATAAGCTGAGCATCAAAAAGACAAAGAGGCAGCTAGCTGCACAAGTAATTATTCACTAGAGAGCTACAAGCACATACTTTGGTATTGGCAGGGGGTCGCCCCAATTCATACTTCCTCTTCTTGTGGTAGGGCTTTCGCTTCCCCCCGGTCTTGCGGCGCTTGTGCCAGTTGTCCCTGGAGATACCTGAGCGGACAGAACAAAAGCCAAATGGTGAAGACGAGCGCGCGGCACAGAGCAGGGCCTTTTCACCTCAGCCGACTGCAAGAGTTCCTTATGCCCAGAGTTACTCAGCTCTCCAAGGTAAAAAATGTCTCCGCACGGCATTCTCGGTGGAAGATGCTTCATCACAGCAACACGGGGCAAAGGAACGCGAAGGGGGCCCTTGGCTCAACGCCAGTGGGAGGCCGCTTCCCGCAGACCCTTCCTCCAGGGTAGGCAGCCAACGCGTCAAAATGGCAAAGGCACGCAGGCCCAGGCACAACCTGCGGCCGAGGCGGGGCCCAACCATGAAAGCGGCAAAAAGGAGCCACCGGCCCAAATAGACCCTGCACTGAATCGTGCAAACGCCCCTGTCCCTCATTACTTGAGCTGCATCCCCGCTGGATCGACCACCTGGCCGGATGGGAACGGATGGAAGGACCTCACCCTCCAGCTTCCCAAGCTACTCACCCATCCTTCTCCGGAGGCGCCGACTGCAAAGAGAAGGCCGCAAAGCACCACGGGGCGGTTTGTTGCCCGTCAAATCTCGCGATGGCTTCTGCGTGATCTCAGCGCGTCCTCTGTGCGTCTGAACGTCATCGAAGTGGGACGCGCCTGCGCGGTCGGCGAAGGAATGCGACCGCGGCAAAGACAAGAACCGAAGTGTGTCCGATGGCAGGTGTGCGCGGAAGGGAGCGAGCTATTTGTACCCAGCTATGGATGACCGCTCCACGCCGCATTAGTGCTTCAGTGCTTTGCTACTCTGCGCAGGTCTGTTACTCGCCCCACGCAATCGCGTAGGAAGGTTTCTCCACTTGCAGTAGCTGTAGAAAAGGGAGCTTCTCGCACGTTTTCCGCAGTTCTGCAGCCATGACAGGTAAGCTAAGCCTGCTAATGTTCCCTCTCCTGCATGACAGTTAAAAAGGTACACGGCTCTTGTAAAATAATCGTATCCGGTAGTTTTAAAAAATACGCACGCAACGAAACGGAAAGGCAGATTAACACAAAATTTAGGTGGTACCAACTACGCCTGTCCTTCACATATGACATTGGCGACAATGGCATACAGTGAAGGGTTGTAACTGTCTGAGAAAGATGGAAACCAGAACATTTGTAATAGGCTAGTGCTGATCTCATTATCCCCCACGACAGGTGCTAAATTAGATACGAAGGAAACATCAGTTACAACTCTTATGATAAGGGTATCTTCTATAAATTTGGGCTTTGCATAGATATGTCAAAAACCCACTGCACTCCATATATACATTCACACACACATTGAAGACAATGCTTTATACATCTAACAAATGGGCTCTACTTTATGAAAGCATGTACCACAATAAATCTGCTTTAGACTTTAAGGTGTCAATGCAGGAAAGCCAGTATTTCAGCATAGAATCAGAGTTGGATGGGACCTTGAAGTTCAACTCTTTGCTGATGCAGAAAATCTACAAAATCCCAAATAGGAGACCAGGATTTGGTTAGGGAAAAAACCCGATACCCCATTCTAATCCTCCACTGTGCATCAAAACTGACATGAGCCAGATTCTTCACAGATATCACCTGTCTTACCAAGCATAGTCATATCCCCAGTTGAGAGTCTAGTCATGTCATATCAATACAGCTCTAGGAAGGTTCTAGATTTTACTATGCAATGCTTGCAACCTAGTTGAAATTAATTTGAAAGGAGTTGATAAATGTTTAAGTACATGTGAACCTATATAGGCATCCAGTAGTAGATAGGTAGCCGTGTTGGTCTGCCATAGTCAAAATAAAAAAATTCCTTCCAGTAGCACCTTAAAGACCAACTAAGTTAGTTCTTGGTATGAGCTTTCGTGTGCATGCACACGAAATGTGCATATCTGAAGAAGTGTGCATATCTGAAGAAGTGTATATCTGAAGAAGTGTGCATGCACACGAAAGCTCATACCAAGAACTAACTTAGTTGGTCTTTAAGGTGCTATATAGGCATCCTACAAGTTCAGCTAAGTTTATTTTTTATTACAGTAGTCCAGAGTCACAATAAATGTTATCCTTTGGTGAGTCAGCATTCCTCTGCTGTTACCTGAACATGTGATTGAGAGTACTTGCAGCAGATGATTTCTGCATATTGGTGAGCAGAGGATACAGTCTCCTATGATAGCTGTGTATATATAAGTTGCCCGTAGTATGTTGATTCATAATATATTCCTGCTATTTCTGCAAATTAAATATTTTGGTTGTTCATGTTGAGTCTGATGCAAAGGCCCTCTTAAGATTGCACATTCCTAGTGAGGTTTTGTTGTTGAATAGCAGGTTCCCATGCTGTATAATGCATTGCTTTTAGAAGTGATTTGCCATGTAGCAATGAGAATGTTGTTCAGGAAGCTTCAAGCCCAAGGAACTGCTGAGCATAAGGAACTAAGTTCTTTGGGTGCAATAATTGTGTCTTTGAATTTTATGAATTGAAGCTGTTTCTAGTGCCTGTGGATTATTATATTTATTTCCCACTTTCCCCCAAGGAACTCAATATAGATATAGCATATTGGGGGGGGTTATTGGGTTGCTTTGTATTTTGTGATTTTATATTGTAACCACCCCAAGACCTGCAGGTATAGGGCGGTATACAAATTAAATAAATTATGTGTATGTTTGCTTGGTTCCCCGCCCCCCGTTTTATCCTCAGAACAACTCTGTGAGTTAGTCTAGGTTGAGACTGACAATGAGTATCAAATTAAAGTATTTGAAGTCTCTATATTTTCTTCAGTGTATAAACATTAGCATTTCAACTTAGCCTCTCTCCCTCACTTTACACTCAGATGTTAATTTATGTTCAGTTCTGTTCAGTTACATTGTAATGTAAAATTGCTCTGCACAGAGAGAAAGAGAAGCACAACTATTCAACTGGTAAGGTAAAGGTAAGGGGACTCCTGACCATTAGGTCCAGTCGTGGCCAACTCAGGGGTTGCGGCGCTCATCTCGCTTTATTGGCCGAGGGAGCTGGCGTACAGCTTCCGGGTCATGTGGCCAGCATGACTAAGCCGCTTTTGGCGAACCAGAGCAGTGCACGGAAACGCCATTTACCTTCCCGTCGGAGCAGTACCTGTTTACCTACTTGCACTTTGACGTGCTTTCGAACTGCTAGGTTGGCAGGAGCAGGGACCCCAAATCAGGATTTATTCAAGTTACTCAATAGTTTTCTTTAAAGCAGGTTCTGTTATATGAAGGCCACAATAACACAAAATAAGGATAGCCAAGTTGCCTTACTTCTATAGTATTTCATGAGAAATGAGACACAGAATTGGCAAACTGATGCAAAATATTTATTCCAAGTTAGTTATCTTTTGTTGCAGTAGTTTTCCCCCTCATACAGACTCAATGTGATAGTCACTTTTTTAAATCTGTAAATAATGTTATCAAAATAATCTTAATCTTTGAAGTCCCACAAAAATTTATATTTTACAATCCACCCTGAATATCAAGGTTGCAAGAACACAAACAATTCCTATATCCAAATATTTTACAGCTGTACCCCCAAAAAAGGAAAAAAACCCAAACACGCCTGGTTAAGTGATGAAGCTCCCCGAGCCGCCAAAAAACAAAATAAAAAAGTTCCATGTTATTAGCATTAATTTAACACAATTAGAACTTCCATAGCCATTTTGTCATTGACAATGATTGTTTTAGCACATTATTGCCGCACAGCATTTTGCTATGTGGACGGCAGTATGAGAAGCATGTGGCTGCCCAACTCAGTCCCTTACATCCTGCTGCTGATGAGACTGAAACTATGCCTTGCACCAGAAGGCCATGAGTCACCCATCTGCATGGACTGTTCTCTATGAAGCATAGAAGGGCAAAACCAAAAATAAGCCAATAGCTTTCTTCTTTGGGATATAATTCTTTCCCTTGTGCATGAAGTTTTCAACAATAAAAAGAAACTGAACAGACTTGAGACAGAATAAACTCTGCTTCATTTGAACCCCAAACATTTATGTGCTGAACTACAAACTGAGTTTGCTGGGTTGTTTTGTACTGTGGGTTTTTTGTGCCTATTTTCAGGCATCATCGTCTGAAGTTTCACTGCTACTTGTTTCTGTATCCGACTCCTCAAACTCTGTCTTAAAAGTGCTTCTCCAGTGGGAGAATAGTTGACTGTTGCCACGGCCTTGAAGAAATCCATTCTTCCTAAAGCCGTTTCTTCTTAGCTGCAGGAAAGAAAGAAAAATGAATTCATATTTGTTTCCCTTTTCCATTCAGAGCTCAAAGCAGAGTACACTCTAATACTATGTACATATAAAACAAAGTCTATATAGGCTTGTCAACATGCAAAAAAACCTGAGTAGACGCTTTTGCAGTCATCATCTCACAGGTTTTATGAAATAAAACTAAGAAACGACCAATGCTAAAAGACTGATAATAATACAGTGGTACCTCGGGTTAAATACTTAATTGGTTCCGGAGGTCCATACTTAACCTGAAACTGTACTTAACCTGAAGCACCACTTTAGCTAATGGGGCCTCCCACTGCCGGAGCATGATTTCTGTTCTCATCCTGAAGCAAAGTTCTTGACCTGAAGCACTATTTCTGGGTTAGCGGAGTGTGTAACCTGAAGCGTATGTAACCCAAGGTACCACTGTATTAAGCACAAAAGCTAAACATACCTGCTCTGACTTTATTTGGAACTCTTTGAGCTCATCCTCTGTGAGCGGAAGGCAATTCTCATCATTTTCAGGGTACTCTTGCCACCCCATTGCTTTCAATAACCTAGCAATTTAAAGGAGATGGGATGGGTTGAGAAAGAGAGGTTGGATTAACAATGGAAGAAAGACCCACCCCCACATAACAATGCATACAAAATTGACACGTTTTCTATACTCACCACTGATTTTTACATGAATTAGTTAAGTTCTATTTAACAAGCATTGTTAACAATGCTTGTTAAATAATGTTAAATAATTGTTAACAATTATTTAACAAGTATTCTTCAGCTGCAAAGGAACATGGGGTGACTTTATGAAGAAGGACCTAGGTAATGAAAGTAAATGATGTGGTTATGAGGGACTGGGGAATGAAAAAGGAATATGGCAGGAATCCTGAGGGTTAATGTGAGAAAGAACTGGACCAGTGATGGCTGGAGCTAGAAGCCAAGTGGATGGGGTTGACCCCTTTTCCCTTTCAGGTTATAACTGAGTAGAATACACCTCTTGTATTCTTTATTCACTAGTAAGAAAGTAACTATTCTTGAGGAATAGTTTTTCTGTGTATGCATGCTAACATGCATGTATTAGGTGCTTGTCAGCATGTCAAAATCTGAGGGGTGATTTGACTGAAAAATAGAAAGTCCTTTATAAGCAAAATAATTGTGTCGTCTGCCTCTTCCAGAGCAAATGGGAGAAAATGTCTCTTCCCCAACTCACTCTACCTTGTGGCAGCAACATCACTGCCAACAGGGACTCTGTGACAAATGATGGCAAATACACCTTGCTCCCTACTCCTGTTATGAATCATAGAACTGTAGAGTTGGAAGCTATCCCAAGGGTTATCTAGTCCAACTCCCTGCAATGCAGGAATCACAACTAAAGCATCCCTAACAGATAAGGAGCCATTACTCCTATGCCTGCTCTGAGGGAGCAGCACTGCAGCATCAGAGGTTGAGCAATTACTGGGCTGAGGTTTATGCAGGCCTGATCTAGCCGTGACATTAAGTATCTACTGTTGTGCTCAAACAGCTGGGGTAGCGTCAGAAGACTTAATGATTTATTCCACAAAAACATTCTGGTCTTATGTGTGATAGATAGCTGTTAGGGAGTTACCCTTGCCATCACCTTTGAAATAATATGCCTCTGTGCAAAGACCTTCCCAGTATATGAGCACCCACTGCAGGATAGCAAAATGGCACACTACACTGCAAGAACACCATGATCAAACAATAGAAGCAAAAACTGGCAGTATCTTGTGGTTGGTGATAGAACTTTAAGAAGTTTCAGGTTCTACTTTTACTTCTGACTCTTATTCCACTAATTTATCTACAGTGCTGGTAGAAAAAGATTTTCCTTAGCAGTCTGTCTTCCCTCTCACCTGTGTTCTGCTTCTAATGAGTGAGAAAGGTTCTCCCCTTCTTCTAAAGGCAGAGAAAGACCATTCTGGTGACAATTCTCTTCCCAGTTTTCCTTTGGTTCTGGTGTGCTGCCATCCTCCATCTGGCAAGGGAGAAAAAAATAAGTCAGATTGCCTGGTGAAGGCTGCTGAGCTATGATATACAAGGCCTACCTAGGCCTTTAGATCATAGCATCAAACAACCACTCTTGTACTGCTATCTATCCAATCAAAACCACACTTGCTATGAAATAAGCCCAGCAAGACTTCAAACATGCACAAATTGCTCTGTAAGGAGTTTACTTTTGGAAGAATAATCATTATATACTCAGCCTTCCTGACCATAATTAATAGTAACAAATTACATTGTAAAAATATTCTTTTTTTCAAGATCCCTCTATCTAGAAGCTGTAGTTTCTAGAATGTCCAGCAAAGTAAAAACACATGTGCAACAGGGTGCTATGTGTGCAATTTTCGAGCCTTGATGAATCCTACAATCAGGATTGTGAATGGGTTCCCAACAAATAACTTAAGCATGTATTCTGCACACATTGGATCTGGTCCCACAGACATCTGACAAAATGCTTAGTTATAACCTTATTGTAACCAATAAGGTCTTTTGCTTCAGTACTCTTTAATACCTCTATCACCCTTTATTTCCCAAAAGTAAAGAGACTTTAAAAGCTTTCAATTACCTTAATGTGCTAGTCCAGCACAATTATTTGGGGAGTGGGGGAATGAAAATGTCTATACTGTTTTGTGTTATGCACTTTACATTTCTAAAAATTAAATACAGCTTTGTTTTATTTGTTGAAAAAACTAATTTATATAGATTAAAAATGAATTTCTGCAGGGGTTATTTGCTAAATGGACATACTGTGCATGAAGAGGACACATATTTTGTTTATGCGAAAACTCACTCCTTTAACTATCATTTACCACCTATCTGCACAAGTCAAAGAACAGAACCAAAATTCAAATTCCCATAAAAAGTAGGTGATTACCAGACAAGTCAAGCACTTAGAATAGTTGGAAAATACCAGCTCTGCCATACATTTAACACAGCATTTCATTTCACACTCAAAAATCCCTATCGTTTTAATACTCTAGAAAGAAAAATCGGAGCTGCACCCTTACATCCTCCAATTTGTTGCTCTCATGGCGCTCTGGCAACTCCCCATTCCGGTCATCCTTCAAGGCCTTCAAGAACTCACTCTTCTTATCTGTGGTGCGGCGCATCAGCTTTGTCAAGCGAGAGGAGTTTATTTCAATGGGAGGGGTGATGCTAGAAGGACTCTGTAGAGAGAATAAAAGTGCTGCAAATCTTCCAGAGTTTACTTTTTACCAGAGGGATCCTGTCCTCCCTACCTCATTTCTATTTGTGCCATTTAAGCTGGGTGATCATAAGTGTATGTTCACTGATGTTCAAATACTTTCAAATCCAGTTTTTTAATTCAACCTTTCAAGCTTACCTCTTTGGAAGAGGTGAGAACAGAGCCACTGGCCAGTACAGCAGGTTTGGTTACAGACACTGGACTTGTAAAAGCAGAATCACGGCTGGAGGAGAGCGAGCCTGGTTTATGTTCACTTCTGTTAGCTTTCCATTGGCTTGGCTACCATGAGAAGAGAACAAATACAGTAACATTAGGGAGCAAGAAACTGCATAAAAGCAACATCAATAATTAATCTAGTAACTTAATTTTTTATCTTGCTTAAAACTAGACAGTCACCTTGATTACTATTTGTATTTTTGTCGGCAGGCTGAAAAAACTGGCACCAGCCCCATCACGGATCCAGGAAAAGAAAAGGAAAGGAAAGTGGTCGGAGTAATGTAGAAAGTTTCCCATCCCCATTTCTACTTGTGACGGGCTTTGGCAGGCCTTGCTTATTCCTACAAAGAGGTGAGAAGGTGCAACAGTGGGCAATTAGAATTCCCCTGAATGTGTGCAAATAGAGGGGGCTGCATTTATCCTACAAGACACATGTTGTGCATGGTGATTATATGGTAACACCCTGTGTAAAATATTTAAACTGGAGAGGAAGCACTAAGAGTTGAAGACAGCGAATACAAAAGGAGAAGCCAGGAACAGCTGGGGAGAAAGCATGCAGAACTGGAGTAACAAGGGAACCTGGCACGTGTCCCTAAGTCACAAGTAAATAGAGATTGTTCAGAGCTTAATACCAAATGTTCCTGTGTCTACTGGTTGTCATAATGCAGCCCTTCTCAGCAAAGGAGAGAGGGCACACCCTCACATTGGGGAGCGGGAAGAAAAGAGAAAAGGAGGGAAGTGCACCAACTCAAGAAAACCAGTTTTTTTTTTTAAAAAAAAATCTCTTAACCTTCAACATGAACCCTTTATTTCCATTTACATTGTAATAATATTTTATAGGTTTAGTACAGCACAATTTAATATTTCCTTTAGGTTAGTCAACAGAATGTTAAAACTTCCCCTGCAGTGGTACCTTTACCTTTTATCTGAGTGAACCTATGCATACCTTGGAAGGGGGTGTTGCAGGCTTGGGAACCAGATTTTTGTAGACACTTGGGACAATGGTAGTTGCCTTGTTGCCATTTGAAAGCTGAGGCCCTGGTGACGTAAATGCAGCTGAGAAGGCAGCAGCAGGATCTTCTTTTGAAACCTTTTTGATGACCAGCATCTTGGTAGGTTGCTTGGCACTAGGAGGGTTTTCTAGTAAAAGGGGTGGGGAAGAGAAACACACCAAATTTTCATTAAAAATGCAGTTCATCCCTAGTTCAAATGGGAATAGATGGTTTTATAGACACTACTTGTTACAGGAAGGCAGAAACATAGTCCTCTTTTCTACAAAATTCACTCTTTTCTCAGCCCAGTTATTTTAGCACCTGCTCAAACGGGAAATATTTGGTGACAGCTCATCATATAGGACAGGATCTGAGAAGGACTAGTCTGGAAATGTAGTTAACAAATAGATTTATTTTAGGTTATCAACCAAAATGGATATTCAGTTCAAATAAAGCCCAATTCTAAAGGACAACGCTTTATATAATTGCAATCTGATGAAACAAGTTATATTCACTATTCTTCCATGAGCGTCTTTGGAGGAAACAAACCTGGACCAGTAGGAATTATCAGTTGTGCATATTGTTACAAGCTCATCTTTAGGCCCAATACAGTTTAGATGAGCACTAAGATGCAAATAGCTATGCTTATCTTAGGCCTCTCACAAAAAGTCTTGATTTTCAATTAGTATGTTCCATTCTGGCTATATGTCTGTAACCAGTGGTATGCATAGGGCCTAACAATCTTAAGGACTACTTTGGATGTTACATGGCTGAACATTGGTACAGTAGATGTGTGATTAATGGTTAGTAGATAACATGGGCTGCTTTGGGCATTAAAAAGGATCCATAACTCATTGAATCAAGTCCTTCCTTTACTATGTGGCTTCTTAAGGCTCAGGGCTCAAGCACCAATCTCTTGCTTGAGCCATGGGTCTGGTGGTTTGGATGAGGGATGAGAAACACAGCACTTTCCACATTGCTGGAAAGAATTGGAGAAGTGCTCTAGATACTGAATGGGCAAAATTTAAATGTCTAGGATGCTGAATGTCAAATATGATGGGGGTGGGGGGAGAAGAGAAGAGAACACAGACATTTCTTGGTGAGACCCAAGGACTCTACAACTCTACCACTAAATATCCAAGGCATCTTTGAAAATACTAAGATTCAGCTCAATCTGCTTCAGAATTCTTGGGATTGAAAATGGAAAGACAATTTATATATTTTGCTAAGAAGATGGCTGTTCCATGATGCCTCAATACCTACCCCAAACACCAGATGGCGTCCCAACTGGTTTACTCTGGCTGTTCTGTTTTCCAGCTTCTGGATTCAATGATGGCTAGAAAACAAAAAGAAAAAAATATGTCTTACTATGATACAAAATTTTATTAACTCCATTTTCAAGTTACTTAGCTAGGACTAAGTTTTAAAAACCTTAATAATTGTATTTAAATTCAACATTATTCTCTCACAATTTATATACCAACATCTTGACCATGTTCCTTTGCTGTTGTACTTAATTACTCTGCAAACCAGTGTGAGCAAATAGCAAGTTTATTAAAGAACTAGGTTGAAGATACAAATAGGTTTAAGTGAAGCAGATGTACTGCATGAAAAGAAGATTTAATTTTTTATATAGTCTAAACATGGAATAATCAGTATGTCTAATCAGCATCTAGCCTTAGGGAAAGCTGTGAGTTGGAAGGAGGAAGAAACCAAAATGATACTGGTTGCCCAACTGGAACATGGTAGGAACTTCCCATTTATATCCAAAGAAAGAAGTTTTCCTTTGAACATGTAAGTGGACACATGTTCTGGATACATCTCTGGGGGCAGAGCCTTCACACATTATGCAGTTTGGGGAAACACAGAGATGCATGAAAGCATAGAAGAAATCAGTGCTTGTGAAAAATCAGCAGGAAACCTTGTTGAAAACACAATACTGTACACTTACAAAGTCTTCCTCCTCAAATTGCAGTTTCTCCTTTTCTTCCTTTTCCTCCCTTGTCTCAGCAGGTGGCTTTTCCTGAAAGGCCGAACCCTTTCGGGAGTGGAAATTGCCATTCCAGTGGCGATGGGATCCAGTTCCTCCTCCTCCTCTTTGATTCATGCCATCATGGCCTCGTGAAGAACCATACCAGCCAGGCTGATTGCCAGCTAGCCCAACATGAACTCCTTTAGAAGCACCAGAGTCCACAGAATCATGACGGTGCAGGGAAGGCTGATGCCAGCAGTCTGCATGAGAGGAAGATTGTTGTATGAATAAAAATAGTCAGTACCTAAAATATCTGCCATAGTACAGATCTCTAATGAAGCCAGCATGCAGCAACAATGCACTTTGTCAGGGGTTGGGAACCTCTGGTGCAGCAGCCAATTTGGACCTACAATGCACCCCAGCTATTTCTGGCAAATCACACCTATCTATTCCCCTCCCCCCAATGCCATATGCAGCTATTGAAGTGGCTTCAAAGGAACAACTGGAAGCAAGCTCATCATTGTTCCCTTGCTGAAGCAGGGCACACTCTAATCATCCATCAGTTGATTTTTATGGAAACAACTGCTCAAAAGGAGGGAAAATTCTTCACTTTAGCAGGGCAGTCAGTGCAAACACCATAGCAATCCAAGAGCAAACCTCTTTGAAGGCATACTGGGAGTGCTCTTTTATAGAGGCACATCACCTCATTGTGATATTGGGTGATTGACAGGTGGAAGACCCTGCCTAAATTTGGCCTGAAAAGTGTAGGGCAGAAACAGATTTGGCCCACCTGGGGGAAAAGTCCCCCATCCCTGCTCTATGTCAGTTCAGAATATCATCTTTACTACTCCAACCAGATCTTGGGATTACAGCCTTTATTGTGAAGCCCAAGTGAACAATATACCCTAACCATTCTCCGTTACAAGCAATGACATTATAGTCTTCTATCACAGCTGTCTTCTTGACGTTTGCTTAAGTATGCCAACAGACTCCTAGCACATCATGAAAAATCAGAATACCACCTACTTTTTATAAGGTGGGGTGCTCACAGTTTACTCTCTCATAGGAAACAATTGTTACAAAGCCCTGGGTAAGTTGAAAACCTCCACACTTTTATATCAGACAATCAGGTTTTTCAAGCATTTAAATGTTTGCAGCATCTAACTGAGTAATAAAACCTAAGACCAGTGTGTACAAGTTCTATTATGAGCCTTTTTATATACCTCCTGCAGTTCTGAGGGGACCATTATTAAAAAAGCCATCAGAAGAGTTGTGGCGTCTCCGGCTTACTCCAAAGCGGCCCTCTCCCCGAGGAAGATGCTCTCCGTGCTTCTCAAGAGTGGTTCCAGGGGCCTATTAAGGAAAAAAAATAATCAAAACATGCAAAGGCTCTGGAATTATGAGCTCCGCATGAGTTTTCAGGAGTTTATCAACAGATTGTTTCCTACTTTGTTCAAAAGTGATATTCCAGTGACCACCAGAACCAACCAACAAAGCTATATTTAGTATATATGTACCAGCTTCAGCCACACGTTTGCAATTGTGTAGAATCTGTTCCTTCCTTGACTCCTTTTAAATACACTGTGACAGCAAGTTGTCTTGCTATTATTTCAGGGTAACAGACTGATCAACTGTCAAACAGTTTAGGACCCATATTGGAAAATGGCATTTAGATTCTTCATTTATAAGAAGCCACTGAAAGTGCACATTGAGTGCATTATAATAGTTCTATGCATTATGATAACCCAATCTGGATATTGTCGTTAATTATTGCTACCAGGTCTGTCCTAACCTGGAACGGGAACTGCTGGTGCACCTATCAAAACTAGCAAAAAGCACTTCTGGCTATAGCTGCTACTGGGCACACAGGAGCAATGCCACACCCCCATGCTGCACATTTGAATCTTAATGGTAAATACAACCCTATCCAAATTATATATACAGTGGTACCTCTAGATACGAACGGGATCCGTTCCGGAGCCTCGTTCGTATCTAGAAGTAAACGTAACTAGCGACAGCGTGTCTGCGCATGCCGCTTTTCGCCACTTCTGTGCATGCACGTGATGTCATTTTGAGCGTCTGCGCATGCGCAAGCGGCGAAACCCGGAAGTAACGCGCTCCGTTACTTCCGGGTTGCCGAGGAGCGCAACTCAAACACGCTCAACTCGAAGCGTCTTCAACCCGAGGTATGACTGTATACTCTTACAAGGGGCTCCCAGTAGTCTGGCTTCCAGGACAACAACAGCTTAGCTTCAGTCATATTGTAGCATTTGTTGTTCCCAGAACATCCACTTTGTCTCTCAGGGCACATACTTTGCCCACATATTAACAATTTTGTGTGTTACTGTAATGGTAAATGTTTGTATTTTCTCTGTGCATGACTTTGAGAGACTGGCTGTTCCAAACCAGAGGTAGAGAACCTTTTTCAACCCGAGGTCTACATTCCCTGGGAACCTTCCAGGGGATGCATGCCAGTGGTGGGTGGGGCCAGAGGCAAAAGTGCATGGATCAATTAATGTAACTAGAATAGGCTACATTGCAGCCACACAAAGCGCAAGAGTTTAAACCAACCCTTCCCAATGAAGCAAAAAACAGTTTGAAGAGGGCACTGGTTACATTTAAGTTTTGCAGCTTTTTCCATGTCATGACAACACATCATTAGTGACAAATTGTCCAAAAATGCAATTTGTATGTTAGTTTTGTTAATGCAAGCATTAGTTTGACAAATGGGCTATCAATTCTGGTAGCGATGTCCTACCATTTTATTGTTGATGCACTTTTAATGCGGGCTCAATATGGCCAATATAACTTAACTGTTTTACAAAGCCATGTATGCATTTCATAATCAAATAGGCAACCTGGCCATAACTTGTCTAAATGTTATTGAAGAGTTTGATCCAAGATTCAGTCATTTACCTTAGCAGACTGTGGTGTAGAGAAGTTAAGCCAGGCAGGAACAAAGTCATGCTGCGCCATTTAGGTCCAGTGTCTCTCCTTCAATAAAGCGAGGCATCAAACCTCATGGCCAGGATCTAAGACAAGATGAACAACACACATCCACTGTCAGCCCTTCCCAGAGCAAAGGCAACACAGCAAAGACAGGACTAGGCCAGCCCCCAACAGCTTGGACAGCAACTCAGTATCTTTCCAAGAGCTAATTGAAGGATATACAACTTGACATAGATCCATTCTGAACTACTGTAGTTCAATGGCTCCTGTTGATTTCCACCCTCCATGCTCAATTCAAACCAATAAAACTAGAAACTGAGCTCCATCAACCTCTATAGTTTCTGCTGGGAACTAGAAAAAGTTGATGAAGAATTCAGTATTAATTTCCCCTCCAGCTTATTAGTATTTCACCCAGGTCTCCCTCTGGACACTATAAATCACAGGTAGGCAAACTAAGGCCCGGGGGCTGGATCCGGCCCAATCGCCTTCTAAATCCGGCCCGCGGACGGTCCAGGAATCAGCATATTTTTACATGAGTAGAATGTGTGCTTTTATTTAAAATGGGTTATTCGTGGGGCATAGGAATTCATCCCCCCCCCCAAAAAATATAGTCTGGCCCCCCACAAAGTCTGAGAGACAGTGGACTGGCCCCCTGCTAAAAAAGTTTGCTGACCCCTGCTATAAATCTTTCACAATAAGCATGTTTGAACGGTATCATAGCTTTTCCATGAGCACATAACAAGAAATCCACAGTCAACATCCCATTTCCCATTTTGTCTGAACTGGGAAACTCTTTAAACTTCTTCAGTTATCTAAAGGACTGTCACGTGGAAGATGGAGCAAGCTTGTTTTCTCCTGTCCCAGAGGCTAGGACCCAAACCAAAGAATTCAAGTTACAAGAAAGGTGATACTGACTAAACATCAGGAAGAACTTTCTGACAGTAGGGCTGTTCAACAGTGGAAAAGACTCTCTTGTAAGGTGGTGCATTCTCCTTCATTGGAGGTTTTTAAGCAGAGGTTGGATGGTCTTCTGTCATGCTTTACTTAAGATTCCTGCACTGCAGGGGGTTGAACTTTATGACTCTTGGGCCCCTTCCAACTTATGATTCTATGCTTCTAGACACCACCTGAAGGCAACCTCAAGCCATGGCTTCAAATACCAGTTCCAAAGCTACTAAACAGGATATTATTTTTAACTAAAGACTTCCCTGTTCTTTGCCACCTCATGCAAAGACAGGAAAGGAGCAGCTGCATGTGGGTGCACAAGACTTCTTATTTCTTCTTATTAAATCAAGATATGATCATTTGAACATACCTGTTGTGAAATATTACAGAGATGGAAATGAAGGCGCAAAGGTTGTGTATTTTCATATAGCAGTAAACAAAAGAAGTCCCACAATGACTTACCTAGTCCGGCCTCTGCAGTCCACCACTCTCACTTTTAGCACTTCTCTTGGTTCTCCAGATTTCTTCCTTCTCCAGGGTGCACCTATGCCAGCTTTGCGGCAAGGGTGAGTCCCAAAGGAAGCACGAGAAGCCGCACTTCGTGCCGACTGCACCCCTCACCCCTCTAGCTGCTCATCTTAATTGCTCTCTGCACTTATATGAGAAAAAAAATACCTAAAAGGGAGTGTGCATTTTTGAAAAGCCACAACTACATTCACCTCATTAATTTTGCTGTTGTTGTTACAATGCTATGCAACTCAGCTTTTACATTACAACAGTACTTATCAGATATGCACAGCATTCAGAAAGACACCATGATTAATGGTGAACTCCACAAATCCACTCTGTTCATCTTCTGCAACAACTTGATTTGGAATGGGGGCGGGGAGGTGGGTGGCAGGACCATGAAGGATCCTGCAAATTCTGAAAATGTGTGTTAAAACGTATATTTGTAGAAGTTCTAAAATGCAAGACTCATCCTCACCACTTTTATAGTTGCTTAAAAAGTTGTTAGCATTCTTAAAACTGTATCTTGAAAGGATTTTCACATAATGTAACTTAAATTTCCTTGCTGAGGAACTAAAAGCAACTTGATGAAGAGGTAAGATTCACAATGATTTCTGTCCTATTGTTGCTATGAATGCATTCAATTAAAGCTAAAAGTAAGGGGCTAAGCCAGAAAATAATCTCTCCCTGAACTAATTTAGTTGAGTTGTTGCTTTAAAAAAGAGAAAGTTGGTGTATTATAATGAATTTGGGTGACGATCTTCTGAAAAGTGTAGAATTCACGAAGTATTCTCTGAAAGAAAGACAGTATTACCTATCAGTAAATGAAGCAAAAAGGATCTAAAAGCTCAATAATATATAAGTTTTCCATGTCTTCTTCAGTTTCTACTGAAATCATGAAGCAAGCCAGTTTTTAAGTTACCTGTGATTATTTTCAATCAACACCCTATTTCAGCATTTTTAACTTGAAAGTTATCCTATTTGTACCCCATCCATCCATGTATTACCTTATTTTGTCTTCATAAAATAGCTTCATGAAGTAGGTTAGGCTGAGAGACTTTACCACCCACAGTGGCTGGGGCAACCCAGTCAGATAGGCGGGGTACAAATTATTATCATTATTATTATTATTACCACCATCAAAGCTACCTTGTGAGCTTCATGAATAAGGATTTGAACTCCAACACTCCACACATACCTATTTTGCAGGTGCTGCCATGTTCAAACACAGGTCTGCCAACATGCACTACCAACAGAGGATACAAATAACACTCTCTAATTGCAAATTCACTGAATACCGACAAAAGCCCCCAAAAAGGGCCAGAAATAAACAAAAGGAAAGTTGTCTGCCTGCTCAGAGGGAACCTTGATGCTTGCAGATATATATAAAAAACTTTACAAGGCGGCAAAACCCCCAAAGTCAACCAAAAGAGGACTGAGCACAGTCAATACTATGCAATGCTGAATATGTAAATGTAGCTAAGAAAAACTCTTATGAAAGGTTTAGATTTTATTACCTACCAAACAACCCTCACTAATACAGTGTCTATAATTAATCAACCCTAACAACTACTAAGCTATGACTTATTTGAAATTGGACACACACACACCACAGAACACTAGCACATCACTAAGGATGCTATGCATTTTAGAATTTAAAAATTCCACGTTCCATTGATTTATCACCATGGCAGAAATTATAGGCCTAGAATCACGAAAGGTAAATTATGGAAGGTTTCCTACTGGTCAAAAAGAAACCCCAGAACAGCAGCATTTAAGGAATTCTGCATAGCATTCATTTTTTTAAGTCCTGAATTTCTCTTTGATACATACTTCCTGTAAAGTTATATTTGACTGGAGAACTGGGCCCAGGCTAACAAAATGAACTTCAATAGGGACAAATCTAAGGTTCTGCACTTAGGCAGGAAGAACCAGATGCACAAATATAGGATGGGGGACACCTGGACTACTAGTAGTAACTGTGAAAAGGATCTAGGGGTCTTGGTGGACCACAAGCTTAACATGAGTCAACAGCTAACACTATTCTAGGCTGCATCAACAAGTACAGTGTCCAAGTGAAGTAATAGTACCATTCTATTCTGCCTTGGTAAGACCACACCTGGAATACTGTGTCCAAATTCTGGGCACCACAATTTAAGAAGGAAGTTGACAAGCTGGAACATGTGCAGAGGGCAACCAAGATGATTAAGGATCTGGAAACTAAGGCTTACAAGGAGCGCTTGAAGGAGCTGGGTATGTTTAGCCCGGAAAAGAGGATAGGAGATATGATAGCCATCCTCAAATATCTTAAAGACTGTCACATGGAAGAGGAAACATGCTTGTTTTCTCCCTCTCTGGAGGGTAGGACTTGAACCAATGCCTTCAAGTTGTCAGGAGATTCCGAATAAACATTTGGAAAAAACTTTCTGATAGTAAGAGCTATTCGGTAGTGGAACAGGCTCCCACAAGAGGTAGTGGACTCTCCTTCCTTGGAGGTTTTTAAGCAGAGGTTGAATGGCCACCTGTCATGGGTGCTTTAGCTGAGATTCCTGGGTTAGACTAGATGACCCTTGCATCCCTTCCAACTCTTAAGATTCTATGATCTCATAAAGCTCAATGTGGATCTATAATCATGGCAAAGAAGTTTATATTCTCTAGTCCAGCCTTTTCCAGCCTGATGCTCTCACGACATTTTGGTCTACAATTGCCATCATCCCTAATCATTAGCTATGCTAGCTGGAGCTGTAGTTGGGGGTGGAGGGGGCTCCAAGTCAGGGAAAGCTGCTCTACCCTGATTCAAAAAGTTCTATGTCAAGATTGGTACATTATTTTTAAAAGAATCACCGATTTAATATACTGGCCCCATAATTACTATGCTGGGAATGGGAAATCTCTGGTTCTCCAGATTTTACTGAACTCCAACTCCCATCAGTGCAGCCAGCATGGCCAGGAACTGTGGTCCTCTAGCAACACCTGCTCATGCAAGTCCCCAGTGAAGTGATAATGTTTCTTTTCCTTTTTGGGGCAGGGAGGGAGGTTAATGATCCATTCACAACCTGGAAATTGAACTCCATATCTCCTAGATGAGAATTCAACATTATTTGGCAAGAGACATTTACACACACACAAAAGCCTTCTCAAGATTCAACTCAAACCAGAAATGCTGATTTCCTGGAACATATCCTGATGCCCTAAGTTGAATAGATTCCAATTTAACATTTCTGACTTATTAAAGTAAGCAAAACTAAAAAGATAGGTTAGTTTTACCTAATGAAGTATCTCAAAAAATAATAATAAAGAAGATGAACCCTGCTGAATGAGACCAAAGGTTCATCTACACACCATTCTGCTCCCAAGAGTATTTGAACTTAAATAGATGATGGGGTTAGAGGGAATCAAAACACTAAATGTGATTTAAATGTTATATCCAAACAAATGCAAAGCTTTTCAGATTTTTGTTACAATACTTATATTTTTGACATGACAGCACACTGTAGTTCACACATCACACTGCATACTTAATGTTTTATTGTGAACATGTTTTGCTGGGCTGTTGTGTTCTCTCTGCTAGCACAAGTAGAAACAAAGCATAATTCACAAACCATGGTCTGTTTGGAAGTGAAATAAATAATAATTCCCAATTCAGATGCAATACTAAGCCAGGGATCATAGTTTGCTTCCACTGTGCCCTAGAAGGGAAATGGTAACAGCCCAGAAAGCTATACTCACAGTAAATCATTAAGTATACCATTAAGTATGCCATTTACCAAGGCAAGAACATAAGGCCAGCAGCACTTCCCTTATACCAGGCATCCCCAGACTTGGCCCTGCAGCTGTTTTGGGACTACAACTCCCATCATCCCTAGCTAACAGAACCAGTGGTCAAGGATGATGGGAACTGTAGTCCCAAAACAGCTGAAGGGCCAAGTTTGGGGATGCCTGCCTTATACAGTTTAAATTTTAATTAAAAAATGAACTGAAAATGTAACTTGATTTTAGCATACTCAAAAGCCTGTGGATGGAACTCAGTTATATTTTACTCACAGTAGACCTGTTTGGCTAAGTAGTTCTGCTAGCTAGCAGGAGCCAACACAAGGGTTTCTGCTAGTGCAATGAGGCTTACCCACTCTCATCCACTTGCACCACCCTTACAATCATTCAATCATGGAAGCAGAGATGCCCATTACTCTGCATTTAGAATAACTAGTCACAGTTGCTATATTACCTCAGCATCAGAGGCAGAATGCCTCTAAAAACCAGTTGGGTGGATCACAAGTGGGAGTGCATCATAGCACTCATGTCCTGTTGGCCACTTTGAGAACACAAAGCTGGATTAGATAGACCCCTGGTCTGATCCGACAGGGCTCCTCCTATGGTTTAAATGTGCTGCATAGAGCAAAGCATTTGGTGTCAAGACTAGGACCCAGCTGAAAGCCCGGATTGGAATGTTGGATTTGGTATGCAAGGAGTGGGTGAGCTACAAGACGCAGCAAACTTTTAAATTGTTTGAAAAAAAATACAGAACCCTTTTCTAGATTCTGATTAGTCATCTCCTGATCTATGTTACACATAAGCATCTCCCCCACCTCTTTTTCCTATACTGAGTGTAGCTTAAGTGCCGCAAGATAAGGTTTTATCCCAACTTCAACTTTTCCTTCAGAAGTGAGGATCCTTTGAAGGAGAACAAAGACAAGTAGAATGTATACCATGTATCTTTAGATTCGATTATACCATACTTTTTTCTTGCTTCCATTCCTAAAGTTAGGTTGTTTTTGTCCTATTGTTCAATTATTGTGTTTCTGGGTGTGTACTTGTATTTTAGTTGTTCAAAAATGTCAGTATTATTAATAGAAAAGCACATTGTAGGGCTGTGGCATCTATCACTACAGCTCTCCAGCAGAAACAGATGCATGGTGTCAGCTGGGTGCTCATCCATGGATAACTAGTATTTACGCTTCTAGCAAGTAACAATTGAGAATGAATGGCGTAATATACTTGTCTAAACTAAAAGTGAAAGTTAATACACAGTATAATTCAGGAATTTAACATTACAACTCTTGGGAGGAAAAGTTATTCACTTAACTCAAATACTAAAATTATTTTCGTTTCAGCAAAGTTGTAACTGGGTTCTATTTTGGGATAAAAGTTCCAAGCTATAGCTCAGCTTACTAGAGGTTTACCTAAGAAGCAAAGCAGAGAAGGGTTGAATTAACACAATGCAGTTACATGTAAATCTGCAAATACCTGTGTATTTATTAAAGACCTAACAGATGTTACCATAGACACTGAATAACCAATAGAATTGAGAACAAAAAAGTGTAATCTCCATAGAACAGCCCTTCCTTGTAATGTTTTTAGTACTGTTCCTTTCTAAAGAGTTTTAAAATGGCTATTTGCATGTCTGGCGGCTTTGCAATTTATATCTAGTGAAACACTATGAAATCATGTCCCCTTCAAAAACATAAACATATATAATATTGCAAGTTTGTGTGCCACATCCATATTATAGTGGTCAAAATATTGTATGTAAATGTTTAAATCAAAGGAACCTACTGTCCCAGGGAGCCTCTCAACAATCTGATGGATAACAATTCATCCATCTCATTACCTCCTCGAGTGCCTTACTTCAATGCTTCAAAGGTTTGTCAAACCACAACTTCACAGGAAACTGACTTAAGTGCAACTAATAAACCAATATGGCAAACAGCTGAGTGTGCAGAAGAGCCTAGTTTACTCTAGAAAACTGCATGTTTTATGCATTCAGCTTTCTAATCACTGATGCATACAGTTACAGCTCAATGTTTGTTAGGTATAGGTACGGTATACACAAATTACTGAGTGATTCACATGGGATTTACTATCTAACCTTAAACAGAAATCTGCAAAAAAAAAACCAAAACAGTCCAGATTCCATTAATTCTACCCAATCATGATTAGTTACTATGTTCTCAATTAAAAACATAGTTCATCCTACTTCTTCCGAAACCTAATTTGCTCCATACATCTCTTGATTGCATAACTTCCAACGCCATGTGTAGTAGTTCTTTGCTAGTTAGTGCTACATTGCATTTTCCCATATAAATGCATTTTGAGCAATGGAATTCTGTATTGGAAGACACTGGTAGGCAAAAACACTTGGATGGCTGTTCAGCCACATACTAAGACTTACTGGCCCATAGGTCACAAGCAGCACTAGCATCTGGACCCTCAGAACTTGAAAGATTGAACTTATTCCCACACCAAAGAAAACATCTTCATATATTAACAATTTTGAATTTGATCTTTCAGTTTAGTATGGCAGAATGTATTTATGATGAACCAGTATAATCAACTAACACTGCTTCAGTCTAAAAACTAGTCTATTTTCAAGCACAGAAAAAAGGAGCAACAGCAGTCTGGCCCAACTCATGTAGAACAGAGTACAAACATTTCACACCACATCTTTTCACCCTTCTACAAAAGCGAACAACAGCCCTTACTTCCATCCTTAGGATGACAAAATTCAAACTGGTATGGTCAACCCTGATCAATAAAAATTTCAAAAAGTATGTGATTAATATAACCTGCAGAGCAGAGGCAGTGACTGAAGGCCAAACTAAACGTTAGGAGGGGAATATAGGATTCATCAGATCATTATGCGATTGTTCGCCTAATGAGTGATTTTCTAGGAACGCATTATGTTCAGATAATGGGATCTGCATGTATTACTTCTGAGAAAGCTTCAAATCAAGTAACTGTCATGTTAAATCTGAAATTTGAAGCCATGTACTGGAGATGGTTCTTCCACCTTCATTTCCTTCCACTGAAACCATGAATATGGTTGATTAGATGGAAGGTGATTTGGCGGGATGTTCTTAGGCGGTTCAGACAACTGCTGCAGTGCTTATGATTTACACCAGTGGTTTTCAGATTTTTATTTTATGGGAACTCATTCTGCACCAACTTATCTGCTGAGGAACTCCTGTGTCCTATAAAGGGTTATGGGGTTTTTGACACCCAGCTCTGTCAATTCCTGATGAAGCACTGCTGTCTTGGTACTTGGCAGAGAACCAATAAATTGTAACTAGATGGAAGTGCTGTTGGTGGGCGGTTCATCTGCCCAGGAAGGTGCTGTTCAACCAGTTCTGAAAAGGATTTCACTCTCCCTGAAGGATCAGGTGTGCATCCTGTGGGTGCTTATGGATTCAACTTTGCCATTTCAACGTGTGATTGCTTCAGTGGCATGTAGTGCATTTTATCAGCTATGCCTGATATGCTGACTGCAACCTTTTCTTGACAAGAGACAGCCTGGCCATGGCTGGTTAATTTCTAGACTGGAATAATGCAATGAGCTTTTCAAGGGGTTGTTTTTGAAGACATTTTGGAAACTGCAGTTTAGACTATTGCAGCTAGACTGCCAACAGGAATGCTATGCAATCATATCTTGCTTGTGTTATTGGTATTGGTATTAACCTTTTAAATGGGAGTGAGAAAGGTCTCAGCCAAAGGGCTGCAGAAGGGGCCAGGTACAAGAGTGGACAGAATATCAAATACAAGTCTTACCTTTCAGTGTTTGAAACAGATTTGAAAGCTAGGAGCTAAATGGCACCTTAAACCTAGGTTATGGGTGCAACAACGGAATGCTTTTTAAGTAACAAGAATACAAAGCTGAAAATGAGTGAACTGCAGCTAAAATATTATGTTCATTTTTCACATGGTCTAGTTCTTCCCTTGCCCACCCCCCCTAATATTCTTAAGAGGGTCTCTTCAGTCTTCAGAGAGTAGCTGGAAGTGGGGAGTCAGAAAAGGTCCTCCCTTCCTTCCACTGCAATTTTAATCTGAAATCTTAGGCGTAGTACTGCACCCAGAGCTCAGAAACTGCTCGCACTAATAAAATTTCCTGTCGCACAATGCGCCTAAAACAATGGGAGTTTCGAACACTGTTACCTTCGTACAGTAGGCTACATTGTGGCCACAAAAATCATATATTTCCATTCACGCAAGAGGGTGTATTTCTATATACAAACCGCAGGTGCCCCTGGAAAGTGTGTAGTGTATACGGTATCTCCACACATGTGGGTTTACACACACACACACACACACACACACACACACTGTCCATCAAAACAACAAGTATTTCACTAGTAGCTTAATATGTCCCACATTAATCTACTAAAGCTTTTGTGAAACCGTTGAAAATCAGAACTACAGGTTAACATACGAAGAATTTACCCTTTGTACACTGAAACAAGATAGGCATCACTACTGACATCATTGTGAAGTGGGCCATTACTAGACTATTATTATTTTTGCCGTCCAGAACGCCACACATATAAGCCATGGCTCAACTGAAATTTGATCACTGAGTTGCTTCATCCAAGTCAACATATTGGTTGCTGAACCCATATTAATTTGTGCATACTTTATACATGGGTGATGTTCAGAGGATAATCTTGGCTTAGTAAATCAAGACTTACACAAGTTTCAGGCACTCACATGCAACCATTTCACCTCTTCCTTTGCACAAATGAGCAAACCAGGAAGCTGCAGCCGACAGCTTCTTGATGCATTCACACTTGGAACTAGTTAATGCAGTGACCACCTTAATACCATGGTTTCATAATGTGGTTTGTTTGAAAGCCATAACTATGGCTCCTGGTCTGGATGCAGCTTCCTGGCTGCTTCACTCTGGTGAAGGAAGGAGTGAAATGGCTATGTGTGGATGCTGACTCTTGTTTGTATCTCAGATTAATACAGATGTCTATCAACATCAAATGGTGATGACCATCACAACACATATATTTATCCATAAACAAAGTCTAAGGTGACCAGTTGCACTGCCACACTATTTAAAACTTCCCAAGCTTTAAAATGTTCTGGGTTGTATCCGAAAACATCATTGCACAAGTGGAATGGCTTTCATTCATGTACTTCTCCTCCCCCCTCCATGCACCCCCACCTCCCCAACCCACTACCTCAGATTTGGGGGTCATGGGGAGGAGACGTACCACTGCAGGAGCAGAAGTCATTCCATTTATCCAATGGTTGCTGGCTTCAACCCATAATAGGCTGCAAGTAAGCTCCAATTTTGGTATGGGCAAGTTTAAATGCCTGTACAAATACATAGCTATTTTGGAGATGAAATTATTTGGGTATAAACACCATACATTGTTAAATAAGTGGTCTTGAGTCTCCCCCTTTTAAAACAAATAATGTATTATATTTCTAAAATGAAAGCGGTCTGTTTCAATATATTCTTTAAAAAGTCATGTCAGACAAACTGAAGACAAGTCAGCCATTTTACACACCTAACCATTTTTTTTGTAATTCAGTTACACCTGAACCTGAATTACTACTTTCCATATTTCCACACACACAGCTGTAAAATATCTGTGTACACTCCAGAAATTAAGCCAATGAAAGATCTGCATTAATTGTCCGTAGCATCTATTACATACTTTTAAAATCTTTTTTTTTTAAGTGTGCTATGAGTGAATCCCGTGTTTGATTAAATACATAGTGGAATTCACCCTTCACAAAGTTTCTCTTTATTATCTAGAACATAATTTTCTTTCCACCATGAATCAAACATATTACAGTCTTTCAAAAAGAAAGCTTAGATTTTAAGACCATCACAATTTAATTTTTTTGCATTTCTTCTTCTGACTTAATACGGTACTTGAAACTATGTTACAAGGTCATATTTATACCATTTTACAAAAAATGTGATAGGCCCCATATGCACAGTACACATATCTATTTCAGAAATCTTTCTCCTTTTTTAAATAGAGCTTGTTCTATTTATGTTCTAGATACAGGACGGCAGTTTATGCTTTGGTTTAGGACTGCCATTGGGGAAAACAAGGCTGTTGTGCCTTTGACATTAGTACCTCCACAGCTGATTTCCCATGGTAAACATGAGGTTGCTCAGGGGCAGAAAATGTATCTTCACTTTCTCTAATTTTGTGGCATGCCATTCCCCCATGGCTGCCATATTGTAACTGGCATCATCAGCATTCTCTCAACATTCAAAATGGTCCAAAAACGTTGGCGACCTCTGATATATGGTTATGCTACAAGTGCCTGAGCTTAACATTATTAATGACAAATTAGTAACATGCTGCAGCCTACTGTAGGAGACTTGTTAGGAGCCAGGAAAAGAATAAAAATTAGGCATCAGTCTCATCACCTTTTTGAAGAAATGTGTGCCCTAGAAATGCATTACATTGGTCTCAATCTAGCTTGACTTTACTATATATTACTCAACTATTTTTACAACTAAAGGAGTAGGGAAAGGGGAAGTGGAGAGGTGGGAAGTATCAAAACCTCTTATCTTTCAAAGTACAGTGTTCTTTCTAAAATACAGAGGTTGCAGCAAAAGAGCGAACTAACATATTTCTTTCACAATAGTCATTCCTTCCCCTTAACAGTTGTCCATAAGTCAGTAAAGGCTACCAAATACTATGCAAATCAACTGGTGAGGCAATACTAGCTTCTCTTTCAGTACTTGCTTTGAATGCAACACAGCAAACAACAAAATTCTAGAAATTTAAATGGAAACCTATCCTCTTTGGGAATTATATTCCAGTTCTGTTGTTTCTTCTAATACTAAATGTTTTTCCACTGCTACTCTTGTGTACAGAAATATTGACAATTTGTTACTAGGGCAAAGTTTCTGGTGCAAGGAAATCTTCCAGAATGGTGAGGCTTACACTCTTCTCTTAATTTACAGAGGCAGAAAAACTAGCAAGCACCAGAATGCCTAAATGATAAACGAGTTTCTGTATAAGCTTCACTATGTACAAAGCACTTGAGTTTAACTCAGGTATCTAAAACAAAACTGTGCAATAAACCACATGTTAGCTCAGAAGTTCCACTACACTTAATGCAGCTTGAAGTTAGTGTGAATAGGAATGCAGACTATTACTGTATTTTTTGCTCTATAAGACTCACTTTTTCCCTCCTAAAAAGTAAGGGGAAATGTGTGTGCGTCTTATGGAGTGAATGCAGGCTGCGCAGCTATCTCAGAAGCCAGAACAGCAAGAGGGATTGCTGCTTTCACTGTGCAGCAATCCCTCTTGCTGTTCTGGCTTCTGAGATTCAGAATATTGTTTTTGTTGTTTTCCTCCTCCAAAAACTAGCTGCGTCTTATGGTCTGGTGCGTCTTATAGAGCGAAAAATACGGTAGCTGGGTGGACATATTTTGAAGAGCATTTAGCATGATGTTAATATTTTGCAGGATTTAAGAAAATTTCTAATCTTATTTCCATTTCTCATTACAGTAGGGTATATGACAACAGCAGCAGAAATTTGACAACACAACTCAAAATCTAATTAAAAAATCCCCACCCACAGTCGTATCTGTCTACTACTATTAGCAGAAGTGTTAATGTAGCATTCAGTACGTGGACTGTAGGGTTAAATTTCACTTATGCTTGTTGTATAGAAAGGGAGAATTGCAAATGGTAAATCAACTAAAAAGTATTAGCTGACATACAAATAATCCCAAACCCACTAATCTCTTTGAGATACATCTAAAAAAAGAACAACATGTGACTCATGCAAAAGTGTGTACAAGTTTATATAAATGAAGTACCTATCAAAATGATTGCAAAATTCTATTATCCTTTCATAATATACTTAGTTCTCATCCTTACCCTGACAATGATCATCCAAGACAGGGGTGCAGAGATTGGGGATTTAATGGAAGATCTATGTGATTTTCAGGAGGTTGGCAACGATTTCTATCAATTGCTTAATAATAGCAAGATGCACAAATCAGATTGCTGAAATGAAGAAAATAGGGTGGCATAGAGCAACAAGGAGTGGATATGTGTGTGGAAGAACTGTCAGCTCAGTTCAGGTCTGGTACTAAAAACAAATTCTTGGGCTCAGAATTCTTTAATTTTAAGTATGCCTTTTGCACCCAACTCTGGTTGATGGATCTTGGGGGTTCCAGAAAAAAACAAAAGTAGATCCTTTAAGTCTGGTCTCTTCCCCCACCCCTAAGAAAACACTGGTCACTGGAACTCTTTTTCTATTGCATCTAAAAGTCAAACTAATTACTAAAGTATTGATAGATCTCTAGATGCAAATTCTTACTGTTAAGGTTATCGGGCTGAAGTACTACTTTAGTACATTCTCTTTAAAAGTTAAGAATTGTTCAGTTTCCTTCAGACTATCTTCTACATAGAAGGGATATAGACAAAGTGTCCTATTTCCCAAGAAATGTTGGTGCAGAACAGGCAAAGCAACTATCCTTTTAAGACACACAACAACTTCCACATTTGCACTAGATTCTATTTAACATTTATATTTTAACTCAGCCACCCAAATTTTAAAGGAAAATGTTTTTACACCCCCACACACCCAAATAATTTCAAGCAGTATCTAGAGTAATATAGCCATCAGGAAAGACACAAGAAGTGCACATTCCATTCAAGCATTAAAAAAATCTACCAGTAACTGCCAGAATCTGACACTCTACTCCTTACCTTGAGTCATATGCAGCAAAGAAGTATTACACAAGTATAATACTGTATGCCTTCCTTCTGCCTTAATATTCAAAATACTCTATTTGTACCTCCCTACAAACACACCCACAAGTCAACTCCCTCCTTCTCAGCCTGCTCAGCAAGAACAACAATGCTAGATTTTACAAGGCAGTCTGCATGGAAGGCAAGATATAATTATCCATTCCTGACACTTGTATATTTGTTCCTGAACACAGAGTCGCTGTTGTTGTTTGGGGCGGGTGTGTGTGAAAAAGAAAACGAAAACAGTTCCATAGGGAAACTACGTCAAGCCAAGCATTCTTACTTAAATATTCCTAGTTTTGACCCACCACACTTGGCTGTCTCGAGTTGTCCAACAAGCTGTCTTCAAGTTGTCCAACAAGCCAGCATTTGCCCCCTTTCCACTAAAGAATAACTCCTCGCACTTTATAAAATCCTGTGCCCTACTCGACAGCCCGCCCCCTACCTTAGCCTAGTCTCACAACTGCTTTAATCAGCTTCTCCCTCCCTTCCTATACCCACGCTGGAACCCCAAATCCATTTCACCCCCATGCCAACAAATAAAACAAAAAACCCTCTCCCACCTGCCCTGAAAATCACATGCCACCGACTGCCTGTCCTGGCCACTCCGCACCTCCTGCTCAACTTTGCACTCCAGAGGCCTACCGTAGTCTCCTCCTTCCGCTATTCACTCTTTACTCCAGCTGATCCTTCCTCGCACACCTCCAGTCTCCACCCCGCCCCCCAATTGCTCGCGCAGACACCTCCAAGCAGGTCCCCCCATTACCCTCTGCTTAGCTATCGCCGCCCCCCGCCGCCCCTTGCCAAGCACCTCTCCGCGATGCCCCTTGTCCCGAGCCCTTCCGCAAACCAACAACTGCCCCGAGCAACTCTCCCGGCCGCCAAGCGACCCCGCAGGGCCTCCGCCGCCCCCTCGGCTCTTTCCTGCAACAGAACCTCCACTTGTTTATGCTCCCGCCCCCTCGCCTGCTCTGGGCTTCCCCCTGCCCGCTCCCTACCTTACTCTCTCCCCAAAGGCCGCTGGCTGCCGCTCAGCGCCGCCTCAAGTCCAGCTCCTCTTCCCTTCTCTCCACACAAGGCCGTGCTTACGGGACCAGGCCCCACTCGCCCCCTCCCGCCTCACTCTCTGTGTCGCTTGAGTTCCCCACACCGAACCATAACAAAGCTCTGCCCAAAATGGCTGCCCGGCCCAGCCCGCCCGGGGGCCGGAGGGGGCGGGGCTACTCACGCGTGCGAAGAGGGGGGGAAGAGGGGGAAACACACCCACCTGGGCCCAGCCCGTGCCAAAAGACCGGGACGCACGCGCACTCGCTTTCCGCCGCTCGTGCTCTGGCTCGTCCGAGCCAGGCGAAGTAGTCTTTCGCGTGCCGCCCACCAAAGAGGCTGCTCAGGGCTCTCGCGCGCCTTCCATTTCTGCTCTGCGCATGCGTGAGCGTGTATCCTCCTGGTTGTGTTATCGGAGGCTGCAGGCAAACCAGCCTTTCACAGCTACTTCCGTGATGCCATGCGCTTTCCCCGCACGCTAACGTCCTGCTACCCGAATATATTATGGACTTCACTTCTTCCTCGTTCGCCCTTATCCCCAGCCATGGCTCTGAAGTCTCTTCATTCTTAAAGCGCCAGGCACTCATTTATTCTCCCAAAGAATTTAAGCCGGTGGAACAAGCAGGCTTTCTGCCACCGAGAAACGCGCAGGCCTGCCTAATATTGCTGATAGGAATTAAAAGAAAAAGCTTTCCGAAACATTTGTATGTCTGTAGTTTTCTCTTTATCAGCGAGCCCAGTGGTGCAAACAGCCCCACCACAGGCTACTTAAATTTTAATAATTATTCTCAGGAATTCATTAGCAACTTTATCTAACCAGACTTTTACATTGCATAAACCAGGCCTAAAGAAATGTAGCCAAAGCAATTTATGCATTCTTCTACAGCAAAATCTAGGTAACTGGGCCAAGCAAACTACCGTATTTTTTGCTCTATAACACAGCACCCGACCATAACACGCACATAGTTTTTAGAGGAGGAAAATCCGTAGGCATGCCACCCGTAGGCATTTCCTCCATAACACGCACAGACATTTCCCCTTACTTTCTAGGAGGAAAAAAGTGAGTGTTGTGTTGCAAAAAAATACGGTAATTTGCAGTGACAGACTCCAGAAAGGCTGCAGTCTTCTGATTCCACCATGCTCTCACTGATTAAAGTGGGTCAACTCTATAGAGTAAATAATTAGGTATTGTCATGTAAACCTTTATGTAAGCCGTACATGACAATAGCTAACTATCAAGAAGTAAAAGAGAAACCAGTCGTGCCCTCCAAAACAGATTTAGGATTAGAATAAATAGCGTTACAGCAAATAATTTTGAACGAGGAAAGAAAAAAAGACAGATAAACTTTGCCTAATCTTTGTTTGCAAATGCAGAAAACTAAAATTGCAAAAACAGCAGCAGCTGCCAGATCCGGTGCTTTATACTCCTTTATGTTGACACAATGCTGACTACATGCGGTTGGCTTTCTTTTGCCATAGAGACAGGCTCCTGTACATTTCTCCCTGTTATTCTGATTCCTGGTGTGTTGTGCAGAGCTAATTAATTTCAGTGGTGTACAATCCATAAAGCTATGAAACATGGGGTGGGAAAATTAGGTTACTGAAAGTAAAGGAGAAATTAATGAGGGAAAGAACTAATATATTATGGCTGCCTGATTAATACAAATATTATTATACATACTGTCACAAACCATAAAGATCAAATGAAGCTAAAAAGAGTGTAATGTGAGATATGCTGTGAAACATGAATTTACAGTATGTGTAGAAGTTAATATAATGCTGCCCCTGCCCCCCAAAAAATGTTCAGCACTTTCTACAGTACTTTCAGCACTCAAAAGTATCTTTCATGGACAGAAATAGCTGTATAATGTAACTGTTCCCTTCAAATGCTGAATCTCCCTTCCTCTCTTTCACACTTCCTTATTCATTGCAAGGCATGATGAGACAGCAGCAACAAGACTCAGCATGAAGAGCAAACCAGAGAATTAGCATAGCAGAAATGATATATAACTTAATTAATATCATTTTGATATCTACTGTATCTTATTTATGGTATATACAGTGTATATGAATTGATACATAACAACTTGTGTGTAAAAATATCAAGTAGGTATGTAAGAAGAGCTGTTCAGGTTGAGACTCAAGGCCAATCTAATCCAGCAATATTTTCCCACACTGGCTAACCAGATGTCAGTGGGAAACTAATCTGTGGTACAAATTTTAGCTGATCTTCTACTATTGTGGCTTTGAGTATGTTCTGTAAATATTTGACCTCCTTGACCAAGGTTGGGGAACCAAAAGCCTATTCGCAGGCTCTGGGACCTCCCTGTCAGGCCACCTCATTACCACTGACTGCCTTTTTAATAGCCTATTTGCAGGGGGTGGGGGATAAGTGTGTATGCTGTGCACATGTGTGCTGTGTACTGTGGGCAGTGCTTTTTTTCTAGGGGAGGAAACGAAGGGGTACATATACCCCTAAACATTTTGTGAATCTTTGTACTTTTGTCCATTTACTGTATTTATTTTTCCCCGATTTGAACTATAGAATGGTAATTTTATTGAGTCCAAATGAGAGCACCCCTAAACGTTTTTGTTTTTTTAAAAAGCACTGGCTGTAGGTAATGAAAAATTAAATCAGTGTGACTCTTACTTCTCAGCCTTCTGCCTATTTCTAGTCCCCTTATCTCAAACATTTCCAGAAATTGGAAGGGACTCAGGCATACAGCCTACCATCACCAGCCCCAACTCACAAGGGTACTGTGGTCACCATTTATAGTCAGTTTAATAACACCAGCTATGCCTGAGCATCACTTGGGGTTAACTTCTGGAATGCCTTCCTTCCCATTGGCTTAATGACCACCTGCTCTGACTTATAGGAGACAGTAGTTAAAGAGTATTTAGAATTTTTAGCTCCTCGGTGTAACTGGAGCATGCATAGACTCATGTCTGTGTAAGCAGATCAGATTAGTATTTATCTTTGAGTAACAGGCTGCAGTTCTTACAGCTGTGAAAAGACTGTGCGATTGCCACCTACTGAGTGGAGGATTCCCTGGGAATATTTTTCAGACCTACCTTTTATAAAGGTAAAGGGACCCCTGACCATTAGGTCCAGTCGTGACCGACTCTGGGGTTGCGCGCTCATCTCGCTCTATAGGCTGAGGGAGCCGGCATTTGTCCGCAGACAGCTTCCGGGTCATGTGGCCAGCATGACTAAGCCGCTTCTGGTGAACCAGAGCAGCGCACGGAAACGCCGTTTACCTTCCCACCGGAGTGGTCCCTATTTATCCACTTGCACTTTGACGTGCTTTCGAACTGCTAGGTTGGCAGGAGCAGGGACCGAGCAATGGGAGCTCACCCCGTCGCGGGGATTCGAACCGCCGACCTTCTGATTGGCAAGTCCTAGGCTCTGTGGTTTAACCCACAGCGCCACCCGCATCCCCTACCTTTTATATGTGTCCTTAAATTCTATTTGTTCTATGCGTTAACCTAAGGTTAACAGATTTTTTTCAATGAATCTGGGGACACTTTTCAACTTCAAATCCGGGGACTGTCCCTGAGAAACGGGGACATATTGTAACCTTATGTTAACCTCAAATATTTGGAGCCCAGCCCTAAGCAGAGTCAGGGAGTGCCACCAAAGACTTCTACATAGGAGCAATCTGCCACTTACCATTCCCAAAATGTTTACAGAGTTCTGCCCAAGTACATTGCAATTCTCAGGGAAGACATGCCTTGAGCAGATGGAGGTGCCAGTTAAATTAAGAAGGGAAGACTGGATCTTCATCTTGTCAGGTTTTGAGGTGCTCCAAGACATAACAAGTTTGGCCTTGAGATAAGGAGTTGGAATGTTCAGTTTACTGGCTCATGGCCAGGAATGTGCAGGTGTCTGGTATAGTTTGTGTAAATGGAACTTGCCCTTGTAGGGATTATTTATGTTTCTTTGAAAGCTAGAGGGAGTAGTTATGGTGATACTGTGGGAACTCTGGTGAAAGGATGGTTATTTTGAGGACTGTAGAGATGTAGTTGGATGTGGATTATTTTTCTTATGGAGAAGTTGAGTTGGGATCTAGCTCATGGGTAGGCAAACTAAGGCCGGAGGGCCGAATCCGACCCAATCGTCTTCTAAATCCGGCCTGCAGACGATCCAGGAATCAGCGTGTTTTTACATGAGTAGAATGTGTGCTTTTATTTAAAATGCATCTCTGGGTTATTTGTGGGGCATAGGAATTTAGTCATATATTTTCCCCCAAAATATAGTCCGGCCCTCCACAAGGTCTGAGGGACAGTGGACCAGCCCCCTGCTGAAAAAGTTTGCTGACCCCTGATCTAGCTAGTACTGTACGAGGATTTATGGGAAAGTGTAGGAAAGTGCAATAATGTTGTTGCCTGTAGATGGCGGCAATATGGCCTTTCATTTTGCCCTTGCAACGCCATTAAACGCGAGGAGGAGGATCCGCTCGTGCGTTGTTTCTTTTAGTACGCAAGGGCGGCAGTTTCGCCTCTGTTCCAAGCCGAGAGACTAAGCGCGACGCACGCGCACCCGGCGGAATTAAAGCAGGGGACAGGAAACGCCCCTTCTCCAGGCGGAGTGTGGATTGAGTTTAGGTTACTGTGAAGAGTGGCTGATTTTGGAGCAAAGCTAGGAAAACGCGAATTGCGTTGGGAAGGCAGAGTCAGTTTCCGCACCCGGGACAATTTTACCAAGCACGTTTTTGTAACGAAACAAAACAGGCTTTGGATTGTGGGAAAGCTTTCTGTAAGAATCTACAAAGGCTGCGAGTCGCGTTTACTGTGTCTGCCGCTTAGAGGTGAAAGTTAATGAGCAACTAGGTTGATACTACAGCCCAAAGTGCCCACCGGGAGCCCCTTGCGACGCCCTCGATTTCCCCCTGCTACTAAAGGGTGAGGCTCTATGGGTTTGTGACAGGCGCGGGACGTGGGAGAAACTCGCGGAAAAGCAAAGTATTGGCGGGGCCGGATGCTTAGAGAAAGGAGGGAGAGTGATTTGTTCACAGGCTTAAAATTCTACAATGGCTTTTAAGAAACTTGGCTTTGTTACACGTGTTTAAAATCTGAGCCTTCTCTTTACAGGGTTGTATTAACTAATGAGAGGTTGCAATAACTTTGTATTGCCTCCGGCATTGCCTTTACCTTGGAGCAACTTGGGTGGGAGGGAAATGGGCACGTGCAACTATATGGTATATTATCTGTTTTGTTTTGAATGTAGTTGCTTGTCTGACATATCCAGTGCAGCACTAAGCAAGCAGCACATCAGCGCAAGATTCCTGCTTGTACAGTGGGATTCCCCCTGCATGCCCCTTCATTTGTTCTGGGGTTTCCCAAACCCTTCAGGGCAGATTTGGGCAAGGTTGAGGCAGATGCAGGGGAAGGAAAGGGAGAGAGATTTCCATTCACACTGATGGGATGTTCATTCAGCACTGCACTGGATACAAGGCTGTGTTAGCTTCTGTGCCACTTTAATCTTGTTTTAATAGGTCTGTGGCGCTATCCACTGTTGCTGACATAATCCACCAACATACACAACCAAGGTCCAGCAAATCCCAAACATAACTGGGGAGCAAAGATAGTGCAACTGCTGCAGGGCTTGCAGGCCCACAGTACCATGTGGTTCCCATTACTGGCTTGGTATGGCTGGAAATGATTTCATATGTTCACACCTCAAACAGCAGCTTTGACTGCTGGACTGTCTGGGACTTGACCTCTCAAATGTCTGGGATATTCTGAAATTAATCCACCAGTTCTAGTGCTGGATGAAAACTGAATCAGCATAGCATGCTACAACAATGTGGTGGATTGCACCCTTATCCATGTATCACCTACTTTAAAATGAGGCTGCATTTTAAATTGCATTTTAACCTGTATTTTAAATTGGGCTTTTTTTTACCTTTTTCTCCCCACCCTCTTTTTCCCCTATTATGTTTTTACAGTGGTGCCTCGCAAGACGAAATTAATCCGTTCCGCGAGTATCTTCGTCTAGCGGTTTTTTCGTCTTGCGAAGCAACCCTATTAGCGGCTTAGTGGATTAGCGCTATTAGCGGTTTAGCGGCTATTAAACGCTTAGCGGCTTAGCTGCTAAAAGGCTATTAAAGGCTTAGCGGCTTAGAAAAAGGGGGGGGAGCGAAAAAAAATCTCAAGACTCGCAAGACATTTTCGTCTTGCGAAGCAAGCCCATAGGGAAATTCGTCCTGCGAAGTGCATTGAAAAACGGAAAACCCTTTCGTCTAGCGGGTTTTCTGTCTTGCGAGGCATTCGCCTTGCAGGGCACCACTGTACTGTGATTTTATTGGTGTTAGCTGCCCTGAGCCTGGCTCTGGCCGGGGAGGGCGGGGTATAAATAAAAATTATTATTATTATTATTATTCCCTATCTTTCAGAATCTCAGAAAATGTTTCACCTTCTACAGCGATGTTGTTTCCAAGTTCCTTCCAAGGTAAAAGTTTCCAAAACAGTTGCATCTTTGTTTGCTTTTAAGTCCTGTCTATATATTGAAACTCTCATTGCTCACTGAAGTGAAAGAAGGCTGCCTTAATATATGTCTGTGGGAATAAATGTTACTTTGCAGCCTTTTAGAGGTGCAAAATTTAAAGAATATACAAGTCTTGCCTAGATGAGTTTCTCATATGTTGGTTCGATTTAACTAGAGATACTGGGTAGTGTTCAGCTAAGTTTTACTCAGAGTCGACCCACTGAAACTAATGAACATGATTAAGTCAATTACTTTAAATGGATTTGTTCTGAGTAAAACTTAGCTGAATCCCTCCCAATATGCATAAATGGTGGTGGGGAACCCTACTCCCTTGGACAAATGGATAAAAAAGTGGAAATATAAATCGCTGTTCATTGCTAACCCTTAGCTGTGGCAGAGGCCCCAATTAAGAACTGAAGCAAAAACAATGAAAAGTCTAATGGCACCTTAAAGACTAAATACATTTTTAATGATACAAGCTTTTATGGACTATGGTCCACTTTATTAGATGCATGAAGCATCCTTCTGAAAAGTATCAAGTACTGTAGTTGGTTCTTTAAGCTACCGCAAGGCTGAGTAATGTCTTTTTGCATTTGTAATTGCAGATGATGTATCTTCAAAGACTTCTGCAACCTGGAAGAAGTAAGGTAGTTGGCTCTCCTGTCCCTTTGGCTGTGCTGCCAAAATCACAGCTGCTTAGGCAGGCATCTGCCAGCATAACCAAGGCACAGGGCTTCCATTCTTCCTGCTGCAGCTGGAAGAAGAAACAACCTCCGGAACCTGAGCCGCGACAGCTGGATTTGTTGCGATATGACATGCCCTCCCTCAAGGACTCTCCAAAGCCTGCTCTGTATTTGGGCATTGCAGGATTAATTCCCTTTGTTTCAGTGCCATTGTTAATGGCTATCCAGAAGGTCTCCTACCCAGAGTTGGTGTTTGCTCAGATTGCATATGGTGCATCTATACTATCTTTCCTAGGAGGGATCAGATGGGGATTTGCTTTGCCAGAAGGCAGTCCTGCCAGTCCTGATTGGATTAATCTGGCTAACAGTGTTGTTCCTTCACTACTTGCCTGGTTTACTTTGCTTTTCAAAGATGACCTCACTCAAGCTGGACTCATGCTTATAATAGGGTTAGGGATAGCCTTGCATTATGATCTTAGTCTTCTTCCCACCTATCCCAAATGGTTTAAAGCCATGAGGGCAGTCCTGACTATAGTAGCCACAGTTTCTCTGATTACCACACTATGTCTTGCAAACATGTATCCAGAGAAACGACTAAGTCGTGATGCAAGTGAAACGAAAGTATTGAAATAAACAACCAAAAATGCATTGGCCTGTCCAATGAGAGGGGACCTCTCTCCTTAACCATTTTCATAATCTGTTTTACATGTTTTCCTCTCTGAAGACTACTGTGAGGGAATGAGAAAAAGTTGGTTGACTTCTCTGCTTATGAACTTATGGCTGAATTTATGGACTGAAAGAACAAGCTCCATGGAAGGGTGGATACTGAAGACCTAAGATGAATTTGCTAATTAGAATTTAGTAGAGATGTATAATGTATCTGCTCTAATGTGCAAAGATGAGTTAGGGCATCTTCTTCCATGGGTAGGTGGCTGAACCACTGCTGTGGAGTACATCTCTCTTCCTGTACAAGAAAATTACTTCTTTGAATGTTATACCAGAGATAAGACTTGTGGAGACTTCTTGATAATGTGGAATGTTCTGATACACACTGAATATTGAAAGAACACCACAAATGTCCAGTTTCAGTGAGAAATGTCAATAGCCATCAAATTCTTGTGGTTTTAAATACTTCTAGGACGCTCAGCTAGAAGGTGTACTAACTGCATTGCTTTTTCCACAGGCTGTTCAACTGCCATCCATCCATTGCTTTTTAAGCTACAAGTTGTATGCTGCTGTTTCTTTATATAGGCTAATTCTTAGTGAGTAAATTTTTTTCCCTTTTCACAATTTTTTAAAACTGCTGTGGGTGAATTATTACTAGCCATAGACAATTATGTTATTTGATTAATACTACAGTTGATAAATGGCAGTAAATCTCTTGTTTTAATGGAACTTGCTTTCTGCTAAATCCTGATCAGTGGGCTGCTAACGCGGAAGCCTGAAATAGCAACCACTAGCTGGTAGTAAGTGTTCAGCCCCTGTGCAAATGTATTGGGATGGATGTTCAGTAAACAGCTCCCCATATTTAGTACTACATAAATGGGACTTCTAGTTAAGGATGGTTAGACTGTGATAAAAGTACACACAAGTCCTGCTTTCCAACACAGTGCATTCCCAGGAAATTGTTAGGCGAGGGTTTGCACAACAAGCTGGTTTTTATTATTTCCTACGGGAATGTTTCTAATCTGTGATTTGTCCAAACTCCCTTCCTGGTTTCTGCCCCAAACTGCTGTAGCCAGCCAGCAAAAGTCAAACAAAGGAAAAAATGATTTGTCCGATTTCTCCTGCTCCAATTTGTCCAATTTCTCCTTAGAAATAGGTAGGGAAGTAGACAAACAATGGCTTTTTGGATATCTGAATCGGCTGTTTATATAACAAGGTTTGGGTATAGTTATTTGGGTTCTGATAACTCAGATTTTGGATAATTAGTGTCCCAATAGCGGGACCTGCATGTATTTTATTTATTTGTTTGTTTATTTATTAGATTTATATGCCACCCTTCATCATAAGATCTCAGGGCAGTTGACAGGATAAAATACAAGGTAAAAATTGATGTAAATATTTAAAACAAAACAACAAAACAATCCCTCCTTCCCACAAACACATTTAAAAGGCTATAGAATATTAATCAACCAAAAGCCTGGTTGAAGAGTTAAGTTTTGTCTGGTGTCTAAAGATGAAGGTGCCAGGTGAAGCTCTGTAGGGAGAGCATTCTACAAATGGGAAGCTACTGAGGAAAAGGCCTGTTCTTGTGTTGCCACCCTCCGAACCCCATGTGGAGGCACACGGAGAAAGGCCTCTGATGAATGCGGAGTCTGGGACAGTACAGTCGAACCTCTACTTACCACCACCTCTTACGGTTGTTCCAAGTCGCGACTGCGGCAAACCTGGAAGTAATCGGTGGGTTTGCTGCTGTTTGCGCATGCGCAGGAACGACAATCGCCATTTGCACATGCGCAAAAGCGGGCAATCGCCGCCTGCGCACAATGGCACCTCTCTCAGCAACCTGTTTCAACCTCCAGATGGACCTTCGGAACAGATTTTGGTCGCAAATAGAGGTTCCACTGTATATGGGAAGCAGTCCTTCATGTATTTTGTGGTCCTGAGCTGTTTAAGGCTTTATAGGTCAAAACCAGCACTCTGAATTGGGACCAGAAGCTAATTGACAGCCAAAGCAGTTGGGCTAGGATCTGTGTAATATACCCCAGTGGCCGCCTGGCAGCCAAATTCTGCACCAGCTGAAGCTTCCAACCCGTCTTTAGAGGCAGCCCTATGTATCAGGCATTGCAGTAATCTAACATAGAGGTTACCAAAGTATAGACAACAGAAGTTAGGGGCACAGATAGGGGTGCAGCTGAGCCACCAGCCAAAGCTGATGGAAGGCACTCTGTGCCATCAAGGCCGCTTGAGCCTCGAGCAACAGCAAAGGATCCAGGAGTACCCGCAAGCTATGTACCTGCTCCTTCAGAGGGAGTGTAACCCCATCCTCTCAGCCATTTGGTCTAAGTTGCCTCAGCCTTCTTTGGATTGAGCTTCAGTTTGTCGGCTGTCATCCAGTGCATTACTGGGGCAAGACATCAGTCCAGCACATCCATTGTCTCACTTGCAGATGCAAAGGAGAAGTAGCGTTGTGTGTCATAAGGCAGGGAACTCTCTTCCACTGACGTGGTAATAGTACTCAGTCATAAATAGTGATGCTTCTCCACAGATGTAACTGTGTATGGGGTAAGGTGCTACAAAGTTGGAAAAGGCATTTATGATATAACAAATGAACTGGTAGGCTACCATCTGATGTTAGATCATTTTGCTACTGCCATTTCCCTCTCTCATCCAATTTCTTTATTGTGCTTGTTTTTATTACTTGTAACTACTTGCTTTACCATGGAAGCACAGGGCATGATGTGGATCCTTTGGAAGTCACACGGGGCAGCCTGTAAGGAAATGTGAAGACAGATTTGTTTTTGGTTTTTAATATTCCAGTTGTCTCCTGTCTTAAACAGTCCTACATAGCTAAGTATGCATATGTGGAACAAAAGCCCAAAGCCAAGGGCAGATTCTTAATACCCAACATGAGCCAGGGAATGAAATATTCTTATCTGTAAGCTGTCTTGAGTCCCATCAGGGAAAGAGGTGGCATATGAATGTATGTATGTATGTATGTATAAATAAATAAATAAATAAGAGTGAGATGTAAACTACTTTCATTTTGTAAGCAAGTTTGACTTACTCCTAAAGGCAATGAACATCTAAAACAAAAGTCCCAAACAAGTATGTAAATAATAGCTCCATCATTTTGTTGCATTTCTCCAACGAAACTAATTTAGGCTATGGAAAGCCAATGTCTGCTCATAAATAAATAATGTAATGGATTTCCATGAGAATAAAACTATTGCTTAGGATCCCCGTTAAGGAGTAATGTGGTTAGGACAATTTCAACCTTCTCCACTTCAAATACAGCAAGTCCAACTGCATTCTGATTGTGTCTTGGCATGTGACGAACAGCAGACAGTTTCCCAAGTGTCAAGGGCAGCAATCAACCATCAACAAACTGGCAGAATCACCCTTGAAATTTATGTTCTACATGGAGAAGCATACGGTTTCAGTAGAGCCTGTGAACAGAAGTTTCTTGGCCAAACTGTCACCATTCCGAGAACGCTTGAAAATCCACTCCCCAATCTTAGTTGTTTTTAAGTGTTCTGTTCTTCAGAGCACCGCCACACCTCCCTCACAGCGGCTGGTGATCATATTAGCAATTTCAGTCCAAGTATCCAAATGCGGATTATAAACTTCCACAGAATCTGATGTTACTGGGGCAGATGAATCATAACTGGCAGTCCTTCCTCCAATGGCGTAAAGGAGGCCATTCACAGTTACAACACATACTCCAGCTCTTGGGACCTTCATTGAAGCAACTTCTACCCATTTCTCCTAATGAATGAAACAAATAAAAAAAAAATGTTTTCTATGTAGTATGTTCCTCTCCAGAGATGTGCTTTAAATCTACAGTTAGCAGGTGTAAATAAACTGTAGGAAGGTCTGTGTTAAACTGACCATTCACCGTATTCTTAGTAGTGGAATTCCAGTTCATCATCATTATGATTTTATTTATTGATATACTGCCCTATACCAGGCATCCCCAAACTCGGCCTTCCAGCTGTTTTGGGACTACAACTCCCATCATCATGTTTAGCCTGGAGAAGAGGAGGTTAAGGGGTGATATGATAGTCATGTTCAAATATAGAAAAGGATGTCACATAGAGTAGGGAGAAAGGTTGTTTTCTGCTGCTCCAGAGAAGCGGACACGGAGCAATGGATCCAAACTACAAGAAAGAAGATTCCACCTAAACATTAGGAAGAACTTCCTGACAGTAAGAGCTGTTCGACAGTGGAATTTGCTGCCAAGGAGTGTGGTGGAGTCTCCTACTTTGGAGGTCTTTAAGCAGAGGCTTGACAACCATATGTCAGGAGTGCTCTGATGGTGTTCCCTGCTTGGCAGGGGGTTGGACTCGATGGCCCTTGTGGTCTATTCCAACTCTATGATTCTATCCCTAGCTAACAGGACCAGTGGTCAGGAATGATGGGAACTGTAGTCCCAAAACAGCTAGAGGGCTGAGTTTGGGGGTGCCTGCCCTATACCCATGGGTTTACTACTACTTTTTACTATTATTGCTGTTGCATTTCTTTTCTATCCTTCCCTCCGAATGAGCCTAAGTACAGAGCCAGGGGGTGGCAATTATTCAAATTAATTCTGAGTAAAAACGAGATTGGGGGCGGGAAAGAAATATTTGCACATTCAAAAGCAAGTGTATCATGGTGTCACAACAGGAAAACAGAAGGACTGTAACCCCCATTAGTTACTACTTGGCATAGTGGCATGAGATTTTATAGTTACTAGCCTACTTATTACCTGGGAAGTAGGACCCTTAGGCTATATATAGACATAAGAACCTCCAGCAGCAGGTGAAAGTTTCTGCTGTGGGAGGAGCTTTACTTCCCCCTCTCTCCCTGCTTAGTATGTTTATCTATTTAAAGCCCCCCCCCCCCCCCCGGAAGCAATCTGGTTTTCTCAGACTTAAAATATTGCTCTGGACACTTTGCACAGATGAGTGGCTTCATGGCTGCCACAAGAACCAGTCAATTAATACGCTACCTAGTTGGCTTCTTATGAAAACAGTGAAAACTGGATATTCCTGAACGTCATTCAGTTGAGAAGTCTAAGTATAGGCCAACATCAGGTTCATTGCTTTAACTATGTGCATCTGAACATAACCTTACACACACACACACGACTTCAGCTGCATTGGGGGACTGGTGAACACATTACTGACAACTTCATTTCTTTGTACCTATCAATGAGACAAACTACTGCAAACCAACATAAACAACGAATACACCTTGGAATCTGATTTGTGGGAACTGAAACCTACCTCTTCAAAGGAGTATTTCTCAACACTTGGAAGAGCATCTTCAGACTCATTTAATCCTCCAATAGCATAGATACAGTCATTCAGAGCAGCCACACCCAGATATGCCCTTCTGGTGCCCATTTCAGGGAGTGCAGACCAGCGCTTAGATATTGGATCATAGGCATCGACAGAACACAGTTCTATTCCTTCATTACTGATGCCCCCAACAATATAAATTAAACCTGGAAATGCAAGGAATTTCTATTATACCTATGCCACACCAGCACTGTTGGCATTCAAGGATTTCTAGAAAACATGCACTATGGACTGTAATCTGCAGTCTAGTAATTCCCAAGAATTTCAATGGTCTTCCTTATTAGGACTGTTCTTGAATGAGTGGGTTGTGGATTGCAGTTTGAAGTTGCTTTCTAAACTATCAGCTCTTTTGCACAATGCAACAAAATTGGTGCACATAGTTTGCTCAATGCCCTTCAAGATAACACACCACTTGTTAGGTTATCAATTTTTCCAAATGCTCACCTCAATTCTATGCATGCCTACTCAGAAGTAAGTTAAATTCAAATGGGACTTGAGGTAAGTGTGTATACTACAAGCAGCCTTCCATGTCTCTCTACCTGGCCCCTAGAACACTCCACAAGCCTTGAAGTATCCTGGAACCAATTTAAGGGCCTTGTAAATTAATACAAGAACCAGGAACCTGACCTGATAGCCTATGGGCTAGCTAGTGCAAGCTTTTGAGCACCTGAGTTACGTGCTGCCGATAGTCTGTCCCCATCCGCAATCTAGCTGCAAGGTTTACCACAAGTTGGAGTGCCAAACCAGCCCAATGGTAGTCTGTGACAGTATTAACAGTAAGCAACAATTATTCAAATACAGTGGTACCTCTGGATACGAACGGGATCCGTTCTGGACCCCCGTTTGCATCCTGAAGTGAACGCAGGTCGCGATTCGCCGCTTCCACGCATGCGCGTGACGTCATTTTGACCGTCTGTGCATGCGCGAGCGGCGAAACCTGGACGTAACGGGTTCCGTTACTTCCAGGGCACCGCAGAGCGCAACCTGAAAGAGCTCAACCTGAAGCATATTTAACCCGAGGTATGACTGTATCCAAGTCCACTCACCTTGCATTTCACAGCACCCAAAATTGTAGCGCGGCACAGCCATGCTGCCCACCACTTCCCAGCTATTCTCTTCAGGATCAAAACGTTCAATCGAGGTGCCAATCTCTGCTCCAACCCAGCCTCCTGAAAACCAGAGTAAGTTTGAAGGCAAGGAAGAGAAAACATTGTTAATATTTCTATCTCCTTGAAGCAGCTACAATGGCAGCTGAGCCAAAAAGGCTGTCTAATGTAAAGGTGGCTAGGGCTGAAGAAGTTGGAACCCAACATCTGGGTACATATATGTATCTACAAAGCCTACAGGCTGTCCGGGGCTGTATTACTGAAGCCTGATTTTCTGCAGCAGTAAACTATTTTGGACCATAAGCTGCCTCTGTGTGGTGACAGTAACTGGGGGCAACTTCTGCTGCATGAGTTATCTCACTATCTCTGTTAGCAACAGCTAGCGTTGAACCCCCCCCCCCAAATGCGGAAGGGGCTGAGCCAGCATAGGATCCATTGGATCCTGAGCCAACCCTGCTGCTATCACATGATAACAATTTGCCCAATCCAGGCATCTTCACTGAGCCAAGATTTATTCTTGCACATTTTCCCTTGTCCCCTCAGGGCTTTTTTCCTGCATTTCTACTTTCCAGGGCTATAGATGTAGCACTGGCTGCACCACCCCATCAAGCCCTGCTGCTGCAAGCCAGAGGACACGATTGCAGCTTACTGGTAATTTCTCTGCAAACTGTCTGGAGATTCCAACAGGACAGCAAGCAAGTTGTAGGCAAGGCAGCTCTCAGCTACGTCACCAACAAATATTCCAGGCTTTGGAATCTTCAAGAATTTACTGAAGGAGAACGTTTGCGTTTGGCTACTGAAAAACCTAGCAGTTCGAAAGCACGAAGTGTAAGTAGATAAATAGGTACCACTACGGCGGGAAGGTAAACGGCATTTCCGTGCGCTGCTCTGGTTCACCAGAAGCAGCTTAGTCATGCTGGCCACATGACCCGGAAGCTGTACGCTGGCTCCCTTGGCCAATAAAGTGAGATGAGCGCCGCAACCCCAGAGTCGGTCACGACTGGACCTAATGGTCAGGGGTCCCTTTACCTTTTTACTGAAAAAAAGGATACTTTACCAGAGAAGCTACTAGTTAGTTGCTACCATACACGTTTGGGAGTTATTCCTATTTTCTACAGTATACAACACTAATGAAACTCTGCCCCTAGCTTAAGGAGGTAATGGATTCTGTAGAGTCAAAGGACTTGCCAAAAGCATAGATGGTACCATAACAAGCACACACTCCAAGTCCACAGCGAGGATGGTTCATAGATGCTACAGCTGCCCACTGTTTAGTAATAGGATCGTAACGTTCGGTACAATCAAATATCATAGAGTCTTTTTCACCTTAGAAGAGAGATGAGAACATAGAGAAGTTAAAACATCTTTTGTATGCTATCTCTTCAATATATCGATCAACTAATAGCAGAATAGTTCATCCATTGAGCATCTTAGCATAGTTGCAAGATGCAATGCTTCATTTCTGAAGCCAAAGTTCTTCTCCTTCCCCCAATGCCCAATTTCTAAATGAGTTCTCTGATGCACAGGTTCCACCAGTCAAAACTGGTATGACTTTATCTCCAAAATACAAGTTATCCAGCATACTGTAAAGGAAAATGTAAATCATATCATCTTCTTTAGGTAATATGCAATAATTAAATTTCTGCAAAATTTTAACTACCGAAAGGTTTGAGGAAGAAATGGCAAAAGGAAGAAAAGCATGCAGCAGGAACAGCAATGGCAGGATGTTAATTAATAGGACAGTGAGTATCCTGGAAGCACAGGATGGAATGCTTCAACAGTTAACAGTATTTACAAAACTTTTCATTTCACACAGCAGAAGTCTGTATACTACAGATGCACTTAGAGTTTTCACTTTTGGCAGGAACTTTACCACATCCTTAACAAGTATAACTAAGATAAGGCACAGCTCCACTTTTGGATGCAATGCCTCCTATGAGTGCCTGGTGTTCCAGTTTATAAATGAAAACACTTTGCATGCAGAAGATTCCTGGTTCAAATCTCTGGTACCTCCTGTTGAAATGATGAGGTAGCAGGTGATGTGAAAGACCTCTCTCCACCTGAAAGTCTGGAGAACTAGAGTGGAACTGGACTAGGTGGACAAATAGTCTGACCTAGTATGTAAGGCAGCTCCCTACATTTCCTTAAACCTACAAAAAACAGCTGCCATTGAATGACAACAAGCAATTGTATTTTTAGTAGTAGTGGCTGTAGAACAGGAAAGAAGATCATTTGAAGCATCTACGTTTATTTGGCAACACAGAAAGTTCTAGTAGGTTTCATAGTTGTTTATATGCATATATAAATAAAACAGGGACCATTTAATGCAAAACTATGGTTTAGTGCTATGTGGATCAGAATGAAGGAGCTGAGAACTAGCTCACACACTCAGCACCCTCCACCCCCAATGCAGTAAGGAGATGTCATTCTGCTAAGTTTAATTTAACTTTTACAGAATCCTGTCTTAGTGTAATGTCTGAATCAGGGATCCTGATTTAAAACAAACTTAAGATTTGTAATATGCTAATTCCAAACCACAGTTACAAAACCAGATAATTAGAATTTGTTTTAAGCCAGGACCTAAACTCCACGGGAGAAGCACTCAAGCTCGATGCATCACTCAAGCTCATCCATATAGCACTAAACCATGGTTTGTGTGTGTACTACGCAAGTCTGAGAGATGATAATACAAAAATATGTAGGCTTCAGGAAGGTGAAAGCAAATGCGATCAAAGTTTTTTCTTCCTCTTGCTCCTGCCACCCTGAAAGAAGTAAAGGGGCTCACTCAGCCTCCTCCAGAAAAAAGAGATCTTCAGTGGTGGAAGGTACAATGGGACACTGAGAAAAGTCATTGATCATTTTACTTTGATAACCCTATATGTGAGTGGAACTACATCTGTGTGTTTGACTACATACCTATGAATGTCTGCAATATGTTAGCAAGACAATGAATGGGTTTATGTCTGCATGGTGCAAGGACTGGAGAAGTCTGGGGAAATGGACTGTACCAGAGTCCCCAAACCCCGGGAATCCCAAACGGCAAGGCCCAGATATTCTCCCTGTCAAACTCAGGACGTCATTGTAAACTTTTGTATACTGTGGCTTTAGAATGCTACATCTTGTCTCTGGGCGAGTTCCTTCCACTAAGTGAATAATAAGAAAGACCTGTGGCAAGTACTAAAGAACAGCCTATCCCCCACCCCCAGAAATGGAATTCTTTGCCCTTACCTCCAATAGCATAGATCATTCCTCCGACTACTGCAACTCCCAGCCCATTTCGAGCCTGGTGCAAAGAAGACACAGTAGTCCAGTACTGACTGAAAGTGTCAAAACGCTCCACACAACTGAGAGCTCTGCTGTCACTCCAACGGCCTCCCTGCAAGCGAGTATATCCACCTATTCAAAAAACAGAGATGGCAGGCACCATTAGCAGCTCCACAAGCTCTTCTCGTGCAGCGTTTCTCCAGCAGTTCAGGTTCTGAAGAGAAATGAAATGCTAATGAGGAGACAGGATTCCTACCTACTGCATACAGGTACTTCCTGGCTTTCCTCCTGGGACGCGCCTTTGCCGCCTGCAGGAAACTGCTAACCTTGCTCTCCTTTGGAGATTTACACACTTCGCAGTATTCTTTTAACAGGGTTTGAAGGGCCACTCGAAGGCTGAAATCAGGAACCCCTTGAGAAGACAAAAGCGTGGGACAATCAGTGATAGTCAATCTACAGCTAAACCAGGTGGATGTGTAGTTTTTAGCAATTACATTGTTACCGATTTATTGCAAGGCTTGGAAACCTCAGGTCGGGGGCCAAATGCAGTCCTGCCTGCCTGACCCTTGGGACTCTCCCCAGACCATCTATTCTTCCCCAGACCCACCATCTCTCCAGGACACATCCCTCACTGCCTTTGGATCACACTCTCTTTAGGTGCTTTTGAGTGGCTAGAATGTGTCTTTGAACTCTGATAATGACTCATGCTTACCTGGATGGAAGACAGAGAGATGTTTAAGTGTGTGTGTAGAAACTAGGTGTGTAGAAAAGGTAAAATTGAAATTACTTCCTCTACCAACTTTTCCCTCCAGCCCCATCTATCACTGGTATGTGGACCCCAGAAGGGAATGTGGCAATGTGGCCCTTGGGCAGAAAAATGTTTCCCGCTACTGATTTATTGGATTTGCAGTTTGCCCCCAGCCAAAGAGCTCAGCATAGGTCACAGCACATTTTTAAAAAAATCAATAACCTCATATACTAAAATACATCATTTTCCTCCTGTTTCCTTAACCCCAACCATTAAGAGCCAATATAGGTACAGCAAAATGCCTCGTAGCCCTGCTGGGAAATATCCAGGCTCAGATTTTGTTCAATCTATAGGGCAGAAAGAAGTTCCCCAGACTCCTAATGCTGTCTACATTAATGGTTCTCATCAACAGCCTTTGTGAATACAAGCCAGTCCAGATTAAAAAGTATAAAGGCTCTATGTTGAACTACAGTCTTCACCCTTTCCTTTGATACATAAACCACTTCTTCACCTAGAAGTATGGACACCTGAAGTTAGGCACATACTCATCCACACCCCATCCTGCAGAAGTTTTCAGCCTTACCAAACTGTCAGTATTTGGGGTTTTCTGGGAGATGGGAGCATATTTTGTGGGAATGAGGGAGTTTGTTGCTGTTGTTTCTTTGTATAGTTATTTTATATCTTTTCATGATTTATGTGGAAATTGTTCTGTTTGGTCGTGTACTTTCTAATGTTTTATGACTACTTTTGTTATGTTGTAGTTATTTCCCTCCCCCATGTTGTTAGCTGCCTTGAACATGGTTTGAACTGTGAAAAGGCGGCATACAAATAAAATTATGTATGTGTGTGTGTGTGTGTGTGTGTGTGTGTGTGTGTATCCAATGTTTCCCTGCCTGTTAGAAGTGAAATGCCACCATGTTCTGCCTCATGTTTCAGGTCTTTTTAATGGATCTTAAACCAGAGCCTAGGACTTGCCAATCAGAAGGTCGGCATTTCGAATCCCCGTGACAGGGTGAGCTCCCATTGCTCGGTCCCTGCTCCTGCCAACCTAGCAGTTCGAAAGCACGTCAAAGTGCAAGTAGATAAATAGGTACCACTCTGGCAGGAAGGTAAACGGCATTTCCGTGTGCTGCTCTGGTTCACCAGAAGCAGCTTAGTCATGCTGGCCACATGACCTGGAAGCTGTACTCCGGCTCCCTCGGCCAGTAAAGCGAGATGAGCGCTGCAACCCCAGAGTCATCTGCGACTGGACTTAACGGTCAGGGGTCTCTTTACCTTACCCAGTATTACCCACAGCTGCAAACTTCCAAAACGATTTTCAGCTTTATCACAGGCCCCAATCTGGCAGGTGCTATATGTAATAGTGATTCCAGGCCTAAATGCTAATGAGAGGTTTTGGAGCTCTGCTGGGATGCCAGTGTTTCTAGTTGTTAGGGCTTCACAAAATTAGTCCAAAGAGCCCACAATGGGTCATTGAGTGATGTGAAAAGATATACAGATTTAGATACAGAGTTGTAGTACAGACACACACTACCCTACTCTGAGTTACCTTCTATGTATTTCAAGAGTCTTTGTGGGGGTAACAGCGGAAATCGAACTGTATCCAGTATTTCCACCACATGTTTCTTTCTTCTCCCCAGGTCCTTCAGAATCCATTGCATTGCAGCTATGAAAACCTGGTACTCATCTTCTATGCTCAGTTCCTCACTTCGCAAGATCTTAATGAGCTGGTCCTTTGTCAGAGCCAGGAATTCCTCTCCGTCCTGGATGTCCAGGAAATGGGCATGGATGTAATTCTCTGTGAATTCTAGCAGATCGTGACAGGCAATTTGCTCGGAGAACTGGAAGAGTCCAATGCAGTTTGAAGGATCAATCTGCCCCTTCAGAAATTCACAGCAAAGGTCTACAACTTCTGTGAGTTGAAACATGTCTGCTGCCACAATCAACTCCTGGACATTACTTTCACCAATGCTGACTATGCCTAAATGAACAACAGATAACTATTTCAGCTGGTATGAAATCTTGCCAATACAATAGCATACAATTTGACCACAAATTTGTGAATGTCCCTTGAATGATACTACTGGAGTACATTATTGCCACGTTATTAATATCTTAGGGGGAGTATCATCAGCCATTAAAATAATTAACTGATCAGGAAACGTTACAGCACAGGCACCCTTTTTAGCAAACCAAATAGCACAGATTGAATGTTTTCCCCCACCCCACTAAACGGATGATAAAACAGCTAATGCTATGGTAATTAGCTGGCTCTGTTCATAAAGAATTGCAAATGTGTCTCAATTATAACTTCAGACTGGGAACATAGACATTGACAAGACTAAATGTTCCTCCTTAACCCTCCCCAAATCCCAGCACATAGTCAGCATGACAGAGAAAACTAGATTAGAAGCCCTCTACCTCACATTTTATTTTTTCATGCAGAGTGAACTTTTCTTATGGATGAACATTCAGTCAAGGGAGCTCCTCATATGAACTCTGAAGTGTTACAATTCAGACCAATGAAGACCCTGTGACATAATTTGGGGGATGCCTGTGATGTAGTCAGTGACAAGTTATAAAACAGTACATACATTTGATTCACAAGCTCCAGGATACTATGGCATTGTCAAGAAGCATAACAAGGTCTTAAAAATGTTTTAGAAATGGAGTCTACCTGTGTAAATGAAGTCCAGCAGGATCTGAAAGATGTCAGCCTCCACACCTAGGATCCGTACAACATCCTTTGAAGACTCTTTCATCCCTCCTGCAAACAGAGCTGCAAAATAAGGACTGCTTGCAGCCAAGACAAGCCGGTGGACTTTAAATACTTCTTCACCAACCTGGAGCTGCACATCACAGAAGTGCTGCCCACATCTCATCTTGTTGATCTGGGCCAGTATAAGACGAGCATGCCTATCTGCCAAGAAGGGGAATTCGCTGGTGTTGGAACAAGGCACACAAGCCATGGCAGGATCACAGAGAAATGGAGTGAGTGATGCCCATCATCCCCCAATGACGATCTAGGAAGGACAAGAAACCCTTTGAAAATTAAATATCTAATGACAGGGTTAGTAATGAACCTAATTGTGAGTGACAATAACATTTCCCCCTTTAATAAGCTAAGGACACTTCCAGGTCTGATCAGCCCGGATTTCAGTTTTGGTCCCCACAGGTAATAAATCCTGTTGATTTCAATCAGATTTATTTCCAAATAAGCCTGTTTAGGGGTGCAACCCTAATTTAATTTCACCAAAAGGAACATGACAGGCACAACACAAACAACCGTATCTGTTGAGGTACAGTACTAAGAAGGCCTGAGAATGAAATCTCTATTCATTTTACCTGCATCACTCCAGGAAAATAGATTGGGACCTTGTCACATCCTCAGCACGACAATCAGAACAGGAATACGGAATTAGGAAAAGAAGAAGCGGTCTGGGTGGCATTACTGAAACGGACGCTCGGTAAGGGAGCACAATATTCATGGAATTGGCACTTTGCACACGCTCAGAGACAAGCTTCTGTTTCTATGTCCCTATGCTCAACTACAGTTCGAATTAAGCTAATCGGCACTCAGGTCTAAAACAAGGGAAGGCTGATGCAGCGCGAGAACTTAATAAATCTATTGCATCCAATACTTAAAATTAACAGTCGGGGCGGGAGGCGGGGACTGTGAGCTATCAAAACACGGGATTGCCTCGCCTGTTCATTTGCGCGCAACGGACTCTAGACACTACCTTCTTCTTCTTTTCCACTCAGCCATTCATGGTCCTTCCCCGATTTCCCAACAACTTTTGCGTCCGCCCGCCCCGAACCCCCTCCCGGCCTTTCCGGCACCAGAGAAAGCTGTGAAGCAGCGTCCATTCAACGCTCTCCGGGACGGGAGGTACCACTGCGCATGTCTCGGGGAGCCGGAGAAGGGGAGGAGAAGGAAGGCGACTCTTGGCGCTTGCGCATTATAGACTGTGAAGGCCTTTGCCCGTAATAGAAGGAGAGAGTCGAAGAGAGAATGTGCGGGAGAGAACGGTGCGCGCGCGAAAGAGAGACACCCATTCGTTAGCGAGGCAGGATGAGCCTCTCAGAGCAGGCAGGATGGAGCAAAGCCGGGCTCGCTGCTGCCGCTGCCCGCCGTTCAGCCGCAGGAATTTGGGCGGGGGGCGGCGGCCTCCCTACTGGCTGGGACCGGGAAAGCTGAGTGACAGCCATCAAATCAGGCGCAGCAGATTGAGGCGCAAGAGAAGCGGGGTTTTTTATGGTCGTGGTGCTGAAAGTCATAGGGTAGGGTTACTCTGCCCTCCCCAAGTCCAAGATATCCCATAATAGCAGAACAGTAGCGTGGGCGGGGCGAGGGGGGCGATTGCCCGCGGCGCACACTTCTGAGGGGCGCAACCAGGTGCCCCCCATGACACCATCGTTTAGGACTCCTGAGTGGCAGTCCCATGCCTCGCCCACTCAGCTTCAGAGCAGAGTTCTGCCTCATTTTGTCAACCCCTTTATCTTAAAATGAGAGCTCTTTTTGGACACCAAAGAATCCCCGTGTTTCTCAAGGGATGTTAGCTTTGCCCCCACCCCCTTTATTTTTGGCCTTCCCATTCTCCTAGCATTTGGTATGCATTTTTCCTGTGGTATGCTTGCCTGAGAACAATGCACACACCAAGATATTTTCTGCATATACTGCACCGCAAGTGGCAATCCTTATTTTTCTTCATTGTGGAATTGGTGCTGCTTGTGCACGTGCTCACACATTTTTCTCATGTTCCACATGTCACCATCATAATGCCAGCCCATACTACTATTTTTATTTTTTTTACATTTAGTCTGGATTTCCACTTGCAGAAAATTCAGGAAGTAAAAATATATGATATATCTGCAGTTACTAATGGTGCGAAGGTTCAGTGGTTTTGGGGGTGTATGTGGATGATTTGTCATGCTTTCATCTCACCTGATACCTGTGGCTAACTATGCACCTTGACTGGAGTGAGTGAGCATTGTTTGCTGTTACACCTGGCAGTAATACTACTTCAATCATGATACACCAGACCTACTGCCAAGCAATCTGGTCACTTCAGGAGTCATGATGCTGAAGAGAAGAAACATTTGCATTTTTAAAATGAAAAATGAGATAAATTTGTATACTGTATAATTTAACCTATTTAGAAGACAGGGTTTGCAGGAAAATGGCAGCTCTTGTAAGCCTTACAAGTGTTAAGAGAGGGTAAAGTTCCCTTACTTATAATGGCTTCAACTTCGTACTTGAAATAATGTTGCACCACTGTTTCTATAGTTGGCCTCTGTCCTAACTAGCAAATACAAACATTATCATATGCAGAAATGCACTCTTAAATACTGAAATACTATTAGATTAAGATTTATTTTTTCACACGTCACCACAGATGTTCATATCACTTGGACATATTATCAGACAGTGCTGTTTAATAGAGAGATCAGGAACTTGTGGCTCTCCAGATTTTGTTGGACAACAGTTCCCATAATATCTTACCATTGGCCATGCTGGCTGGGGCTAGGTGGGGTCCAAAATCACCTGGAGGGCCACAGATTCCCCCGCCCCTGGTTTAAAGTAAGTGGTTTAACCAGTTTTGAAATGCACAAGATCATGCTCCTTTGAAATGCACATGGATCAATTGCAATAGAGTCTGATTGCAACTGTTTGAAACTTGACTCTCAAGGTTTTGATAACCTAACACCACGTTTACAGTTCCTGGGGTTTGATAATGGAGACCACAAATCATCCCAGTAGGAGGGAATCCTTAACATTTCTCCAAGTAATACAACAGGAGGTGGATGCTTCCAGCAGGGGGCACAACTGTAACATGTTTTAAATACAGTGATTAATATAGGAGGAGGGTTAACAATTGTGGAAGTGGCCCGTAATGATATTTGTTCCATTATTAAGGTTTTGTAGCTAATCTACTAAAAAAACCCTATTCCAATTATTTAGCTTTGTAGCATAATGGGTCAGAATACCCGGAACAATGTCACAGCAGAATAGAAGGGGTGGGGACTCTTCTGTTTAGTTCCTACTAGTATGAGGTTCATAAGACAGGATTTATAAAATTGGTCAGTGCAAAAACATACCAGGTGAATGACAGGCTGCATCTAATGCAGTTTTTTGCTTCAGATTTACATGCTGATACCAGAAACACTTTTACTATTCATTTATAACAATTTTTGCTTAACAATTCCTGCCTTTAAATCCTTTGTTTTCCCTCTTCTGAAAATTTTACTTATTGGAATGTTCAATATTTCTCTCACTAATTTTCTCAAAGGGACATAGGCAATTAAAAGCATACAATGGTTTTCCAGTGACATCATTTGTTTAGAATTTGAGTCACCAGTAAAAATATTTGCTGATGTACTGAGGTTTCCAGATTGCCTCTCTGAAATTAAAGTTCTCAAAAGTTGCAGACTATACAGAAAACGTAGCTCCATGTTTTACATTTTGAAGTTTTCTGTGCAGGGGTGACCAGTTTCTTTGTTGTTGGGAGCTACTGTCACACACAAGTGTATTTTGCCACACACACTGACTTCATCACATGTTATCAAGCAATAAGAGGGGTTTGCAGTTGCAGGCTCATGGCTGGGGCACCCCATACAAGGAGAGATGTAGCATTACAATGTGGATACTTTCTTTGTTAGAATGTTTTAACAACAACTTTAGTTTCGATCAGAAAACTTTTTACCATACCTTTATTTGGCAGGATTGCCAGAAGATAAATAAATTGATTTGGGAACCAAGTGGCCTATGACTTGGTTAATAGCCATCCCTGATAAAATTATTAAAGATTGAAAGAACAGTGAGTGTTTCTGATTTCTGAAGCAATGTTACATAGGCTGCATCTACTAAAATTATATCTTTTACAGAAGGAGTGGGGAACCTGTAGCCCTCCAGATGTTGTTGGTCTACAACTCCCACCATTCCTGATCTTTGGCTATGCAGGTTGGAGTCGGTGAGAGTTGGAGTCTAGCAGCATCTGGAAGCTGCAGATTCCCTATCCCCGTTATAGAGAATCTGGGGTGGGGCATTACTGTCAGGACAAGAACAGTGAAATGGGATATGTCTAACCCAACGCTAAAACTGCACATGGGAGCATAATTGTACAACAAAACTACAGAGGGAAAGGAGGCTCCACGTGCAGCTTTTCCAGCTCCTGTAGGACTGTGACATAAAAGCTGTGCTTGCCAGAGCCCCTACAAAATCTTCCTCCTATGTTATAGGAGTTTTACATTTGATATGTATAGCTGAGAACAGTGTTGTTTAAACTCTTAAGCCTGGATACAATCCACTGAGGCAGCTTGTTTTTATGAGTAAACATCCCAAGCGCTGCTTGTAAAACCTCAGTGTTACATTATGCTAGTTACAGTACATTTCATTTCCCCCTTGGGGACAATCACCTTCTTGAGAAGGAAAATGGCTTAACAAGGAAATTAACTCTAGAGTCTGTGTAATTAATTGATCACAGCTGTGTTGAGTGAGAGGAGACTCAAAAGCTTAATTTGCCAAGGATTCAATGTGTCCGTTCCAGAGTTGGGGTAAACAAGGGACAGAGCAGGGCTCAGGAGTTAAAGGGTGTGGTCCCCCACTGCAAGAGCTGCAGAGGAGTGAAAGAAAAAAAATATGTACACACACATATTTATCTTCTCAGGATTCACGCTGCTTGTAACTGTAGTAACTGTTTAGTCAGCACACACAAAAAGGAGAGGAAACTGTACTGATTCATTGGGGAAACAATCAAAATCCACAATTGAGCAATGCCTTCACTGGGACCAGCTTTAGTGTCACAAAATAGCCAGCAAGATTTGACAGAAGTTTTGTCAATGTTTCCCTCAGAACAAAAATATTTTCTCCAATAGTTAAGAGTCAGTTATTTCATTATGGCCATCAGTTGAAGCTACTAAACCCGGTTCCACATACCTGTAGTTCTAAGTATTGCCTGTAACGTGTAAGATGACCTTATGAGAAATGGTTGAGGGAACTGAGCATGTTTAGCCTGGTCCAGAGGAGACTAAGAGGAGATATGATAGCCACCTTCAAATATCTAAAGGGTATCATGGAGGATGGAGAAGACTTGTTTTCTCCTGCTTCAGAGACTAGGACCTGGACCAATTGATTCAAGTTACAAGAAAGGAGATTCCAGCTAAACATCAGGAAGAACTTTGTGACAGTAAGAGCTGTTTGCCTGTGGGAAAAGACTGCTACCAGAGGTTGTGGGCTCTCCTTCACTGGAGGTTTTTAAGCAGTGGTTGGATGGCCACCTGTCATGTATGATCTAGTTAAGATTCCTGCATTGCAGGGGGGTGGACTAGATAGGGTCCCTTCCAACTCTACAATTCTTTAAATCTATGGCAAGAGGGCCCACCAGAGGACACTGGCCAGGGCCTTCTCAAACCTGGAGCAAGCACTGGCTACTGCTAGGGCATTCTTTGCCCACTCTAGTCCCTCCTAACAGTAGCAGGCTCCTGTATAGTATCCTGAGTTCTATAATAATAATAATAATAATAATAATAATAATAATATTTTTTTATTTATACCCCGCCCTCCCCAGCCAAGGCCAGGCTCAGAGCGGCTTACAAGCAATAATAAAAACAAGATGAATGATTACAACTTAAAAACAAAAATAAAATACAACATTAAAATAATGGAACATTAAAATATTAAAATGTAGCCTCATTGCAGGAGAAGGAAAAGAAAAAAGAAAAGGGGGGGGGAGGGAATCAAATTGGCTCCAATCCAAAGGCCAGGCGGAACAACAATATTGACTCTCATATCAATAACTGAAAATCCTGGGGATGATCAGGTAGATCCCAATATTAATTCTGGAGCAGGAAGGTTTTTAGAAGACACCCAGCAGGTTCTAAAATTGTCCATGGTCAAAGCTAGAGAGACCCGATATCCTTTTTCACAAATATTAATAGAGGTGCATGTAATACTGGGCTTCTCATATTGCCTTTTGGAAGGGTACTGTTACTGTTATGTAGTGAAGACTACTTAATAGTTACCTAAGGTTTTTGACTTATCTCATGCTTAGTTAAGTCTTCAATTGCTCTTCTATTTTCTTGTTTTTATCTAAGGAACTAGAGGGCCATCATTACTTCATCCATTCCACCCCTTGCAGACCTAAGAGCAGCCATTATGGTAATGTTGAATTCCACACTCATTTTTTCCTGGTTTTCTCCCTCCCTCCCTTCTGTATCCTTATCCTTATTATTATTATTTACAATTATTTTCACTGCTTATGTCCTTCTATTGTGAAAGATGACAATATAACGTTTTTTAAACTATGTTAGTCAGAGGTCATGTTTTGTAATTTGTTAATAGTGCTGGGAATTTCATCATCAACACCCAACAAACTGCAGTTCCCAGGTGTCTTTGGGATAAATGTATGGTGTGGGTTTGACTTCAGTTGTTGCTAAGTATCTAATCAATGAAGGCAAGCAGAACTCCAAAGTTCAAATCAAGTGACATATGCCAAAGGTAACAGGCAGGAATTGTTAAAACTGCTTATATCTCCAGCCTGGAGCTTTATCCCACTTCCTTTTGTAGAGCTGCTAGGAGGCTGAGACCAGATTAGTGAAGAGTGCAGTTAGGTCTGGTTGCCATGGAAACCCGCTCAGTACGGATACAGCTAAACAGAGCTGGAAGTGGATTCTGAAAGAACCTAATAAAACAATTCTGCAATTCATTAGGATTTGCAGGTGCACTGCTTCCTTGCTCACTTGTGTATTCATTAACTGGCTTTGTAATTCTATTATGCACTGTGTAAGTAAATGAGTGAAGGGATTAAGCCAGCAGCTGATTTATGTTGCCTTTCAGCATGATGTAACCTTGTATCCCGATGTTGTTGGACTTAAGCTTCCATATCCCCAGCCAGCTTAACCAATGGTCAGGGATGATGGGAGTTAGAAGTCCAACAACATCTGTGGACCCTAGGCTGAAGAACACTGATTAAGTGGCCTACTCTCCCAAATGGAGAGAGCAGGACGAACTGAAATAATCACACTAGAGTCAGCACCCAACTAGCTACAGCAGTGGCTTCAGCAACTATATACAACAGTCAACATGGTGCCCTCCAAATGTTGTTGGACCACAACTTTTATCACCCCAGGCAGCTTGGGCAATAGTCAGTAATGATGGGAGTTGTAGTCCAGCAACATCTAGACAATTCAAAGTGTTATTACAAATGAAGCCCTAAATGACTCAGGCCCAGGATGCCTATGGACTGCCGCCCCCCCATGCCATTTTGCCTGCACTCTGAGATCTGGTGAAAAGGCCCCTTTGTGGATCCTGACATTGACTGATGATGTACAACAGGGTCTTTTCTGTGCCAGCCCCCTGTGATGGAACTCTCTCCTGTGGAGGTTTGTTTGACTCCCTCTCCTTTTAGCTTCTGCCACCAAGTGAAGGCCATTTTCTTGAGGTAGGCTTTCGGTTAGCCATGGCATTTTTAATGGTGGTTGATGCTTTCATTATCTGCCACACTGTTTACTTTTCAGGCTTTTAATTTTTTTAAGCTATTTTAATTATTCAGTCACTTTATTGTATTTTTTTTGTGTGTGGCTGATGGCCACTCTGAGTATCGTTTTAATAGTGGAAAGGTGCAACATGCATCACTTTAAAACCTAAAGAAACCCTGGCACTTAGAATGTCTCCACACCTTTGTCTTTCGGCTCCTTCAGCTTCTTTATTTTGTCCAACTTGAGGCGACAGAACTGCTCTTCATCACTTCTGCTGCTACTGCTACTATTACCGGTGGCCCTCTCCTCCAAGAGCTTGACGACCTTGCTATCCATCTCATCCATTTGCAGGCACAGGCAGGGGGAGTCACTTACCTTCAGTGAATCTCCCCACATGCTCTCGCACATGTCTGTCCCATTGCCATACATCTAGGAGTCAGAGAAACAAAACTGTCTAAATTTACGACATCCAATGCAATAGACACAAAATGAAATGGCTCTTGATGACACACGAGCTTTGCAAAATTGGACCACATGTTCCTCCTGCTCTAGATCTTTCTACTACGGCATGCTTGGAAAAGCTTGGTCCAAGATTAACAACAGCCCATGTAGGGCACATAGCACTCGCCCTCCACTGCTCCTTTCTGCCATTTGTACAAATGGGGGGGGGGGAGCAGCTGATTGCTTAACTGTATGAGCTAAAAGCAATGGAAATAAAAAGACAACTCCTCTTCCCTCAGTGCGCTGTCCAGCTCTATTCCTTTCGGATCTTAGTCACTTTTATTTTCAGCTGTGAGCCAACTCAAACAGAAATCTCAATTTTCTTTGCTTCCACAAGAACATAGGAAGCTGGCTTATACAGTGTTTCCATCTTGCCCATTTTTTAAACCTGCTCTCTAGGCCAGGGGTCAACAAACTTTTTCAGCAGGGGGCCGGTCCACTATCCCTCAGACCTTGCTGGGGGCCGGACTATATTTTGAAAAAAAATAATGAACGAATTCCTATGCCCCACAAATAGCCCAGAGATGCGTTTTAAATAAAAACACACATTCTACTCATATAAAAACACACTGATTCCGATTTTGAAGGCAATTAGGCTGGATTTGGCCCCCGGGCCTTAGTTTGCTTACCCATGCTCTAGGTTCTTAGAGGTTTTTCCTATCACTAGTTAGCCTGATCCTTTTAACCAGGAACTGAAGTATGGACATTTTTGCATGCGAAGCATGGTCGCATCCACACCATACATTTAAAGCACACTTTAAATAAAGAATCGTGGGAACTGTAGTTTACCCCTCACATAATTTTGATTCTCACCACCCTTAAACTACAATTCCCAAGATTCTTTGGGGGAAGCCATGTTCTTTAAGTGTATGGTGTGGATGTCACCCAAGTCATCTCCAGCTGAGATACACGGCCCCTTTCCGTCTTGCCAAATGTTAATCTTTACTACTCTACTACTGTGCACAAGTTCTACTAAAGGACATTGGAATACCGGTGGGGTTTGAGTAGGTGAGTTTTTTCTTGTTGAAGGAACATCTACTAGACTAGATCCCTGGTGTTAAATGCAGAGCTATATGTAGCCTTCTGGCTCCTTCACATAGGTGCACTGTTTGTGGATCATTATGATACACTACCTCGTGGTAGGGGATGCACGCATTCTTACAGTGGTTTTCTCCTTTTTCATCAATTGCCCAGTCTGTCAGCCAGTTGCTAACACACGTGAAGTCATTTTTACAAGCTTCATACCTGCAAGGTAAAGAAAGCATAGATGACTGATTTATGTGCCATCTCTCATAAATCAACACAGAGGAAGGTGTGTAGGCTGGGCCGATAGCATTTGCTTCCATTCCATTAGCTCAAAGCTGTTGCATCACACTGTTGACTCATGCTAAGCTTGTGGTTTACTAAGACCCCTAGATTGTTTTCGCATGTACCACTGGAAAGCCAGGTGTCCCCCATCTTATATCTGTGCATCTGGTTCTTCCTGCCTAAGTGTAAAACCTTGTGTAGTCACTTGTGAGAGCCAGTGCGGTGTAGTGGTTAAGAGCAGTAGTCTCATAATCTGGGGAACCGGGTTCGCGTCTCCGCTCTTCCACATGCAGCTGCTGGGTGACCTTGGGCTAGTCACACTTCTCTGAAGTCTCTCAGCCCCACTCACCTCACAGAGTGTTTGTTGTGGGCGAGGAAGGGAAAGGAGAATGTTAGCCGCTTTGAGGCTCCTTAAAAGGAGTGAAAGGCGGGATATCAAATCCAAACTCCTCTTCTTCTTCTTCTTCTTTTTGTATGGTGAACGTGAATGTGGAAAATTTGTAAATGTGAAAATTATAAACAAAATATAGAACATTGTATTTGTTCCTATTGAAATTCATTTTGTTAGTTTGGGCCCAGTTCTCCAATCTGTTAAGGTCAGTAACAGGGTCCTACACACCACACACACAATCCCTCTCCTTTCCACCTCTCCTTTCCAGCTCAGTAAATGCCAGCTGATCTAACAGTAGAAGTGAATGAGCCTGTATTCCTCACAGCGTTGTGGCATCCCACTTTAGTGCAACCTTATCCCCTTAAAAAAAAGATTATAAAGATGATGGTGGAGTCTCCTTTCATGGAGGTTTTTAAGCAGAGGTTGGATGGCCATCTGTCATGGATGCTTTAGCTGAGATTCCTGCATTGCAGGGGGTTGGACTAGATGGCCCTTGGGTCCCTTCCAACTCTAAGATTCTATGATTCTATGTGACTGTTGTGCTAAAAGTTCAGTTGTTTCCACTAAAACGGCATCAGTAGGAAGTATGTGAAAGTAGTGACATCACCAAGAAGCAAATTTAAGTCTGTGCATTGCCAGAGTAGCCGAGCACTGCAGTACTATAAATGTTGGATTAAAAAACACCTAGAACATTTGTGATCTGAAAAGTAACGTTTGGGTGGTAGGGAAGCTATGGGCCACGCAAAACTCATAACAGATGCTGTGTGATCCTTAGTGTTTTGATGGTGTGAACTGCCCTGAATGCAAGATCACATATGACCATCCTGATACCCACAGGAGCACAAATCACCTTGAATACAGACTAAAATTCCTGTCTGCAGGGGCCCTCAGTAACAGGAGACCAGTTCCTTTGACCTTGTTTTCAGCTAGAAAATGCTTAAAGAATAACATGTTTGCATAAACTGGACTTTGAAGCATGATTTCTTGTTTGGCAAGAGATTGTATCTAAATTTTAACAGAATTAAGCACAGTTCTTTCTTATGTACTCAGCATATTACAGTGGTACCTCGGGTTAAGGACTTAATTCGTTCTGGAGGTCCGTTCTTAACCTGAAACTGTTCTTAACCTGATGTACCACTTTAGCTAATGGGACCTCCCGCTGCTGCTGCGCTGCGATTTCTGTTCTCATCCTGAAGCAAAGTTCTTAACCCGAGGTACTATTTCTGGGTTAGCAGAGTCTGTACCCTGAAGAGTCTTTAACCCGAGGTACCACTGTATTAGTTTACAAATACCAGGTCATTAAGTACGTATTTGGCTTTAGTCACACCATTTATATGAATGCAATCTGTGCTTAAAAATAAAGGTGTGATATGAACACACTTTTAAAATTCTGTGTCTTTTATAGCATGTTTTTTTTCAAAAGCTGACACTGTATGATGGTTATGTTGCCATGGAAATTAATGAAAAAATATGTTTGAGTCATAATAACACTAGCAACATTGGCTCCCCTCCTCCTTTCATCTTTTGCCAGCCTTTTTAGTCTGTATCTTGTAGAAGTTTGCCTTTGCAAAACTCAAGCAACCCCCCCAACTTCTGACTGGGATCAAAGAGTCCATTTTGTATAATCACATTAATATTATAAATAAGAAGCATGCCTTAGTTTAAATATGGTTAGCGGAAAGATTAGTTCCTGTCAGTAAGGTAATAGTTTTAAAATTAATATTGTTTAAAGAGGTTAATTACAAATTAATCTTAAAGAACTACAAATTAAAAGGGGACGACGACATAAAACCACCTTAGATCATGGTTTGCTAGAAGAATCTATTGTTTAAAATGCTATAAAGGCATCTCTTCAGTTTATTATTTCTGTCTGGTCATGAAAATATATAAATATAATTGAAACTCCAAGAACTGCAGACTCCTATGAGCATCTCAGTTGACTCTTCTGGGCAATTTTTTGCAGATGTAGTAAGATCTTGAAATTAAGATTAGCTCCTAAAGGTAACGTTTTCATTTCTTACAGGTGTAAAAATCTGCCTATAAGCAGTGCCTGCGATAATGTGCTAATGCCAGGGTGAACATTCATCTTCTCAAAGCAGGTTTGCTATTTAGATGTGACTTGTGTGACGACTTTGAAATTTACACTGCAGCTTTAAAGCAGAGATGGGGAAGCTGTGGGCCTCCAGAAGTTGTTGAACTCCAGCTCCCATCAGCCTAGCCAGCAAGGGCAGATGTGGTTGGACTCCAGCTTCCCCACCTTTTCTCTAAAGCCACTGAGAAAGCAACAAAATAAGTTGCCACACTTATTTCTTCTTTGGCCTCTCTGTCTGTGTCTCCACTGCTTGCTGCATGGCCTGCTCATGGGAGTTGGTGGTGGGCAGAGTAGGTGAAAGGACTAACAAAGGAAAGGACAAAAGAAGTCTCTATTGCTTCTCCGTGTTGTAGCCTGGCAATATTGTTTGCGACATGTGTGTCATTGCTGAATTTTGTATTGCCTAAAGTTCTGCTTTTCAAGGCTATGTACTGTCAACACAAGTAGGGATGATATAACTCCTGTTCTGATTAATATTCTAGCTCAGTTTTTTTAAAGGACATTTCAACAATTACAGACAAAGGGAGAGAAGGTTAAAGGAAAGGAGAAGGCAGCATGTCCCTGATCCTTTTCTCAAGTGGGAACAGCATCAGAGACTAATCGCCTGCTCCCTTCCACAGCCCTCACCATAGGTAATATAATGACATGTCTTTCATTTCCAGCTCAGAGCGACAGGATAGTGAATTAGCAGCACACTTTCTCTTTCCCCAGTGCTTCTTTGAAGGCTTGGGCGGGGCAGGATATGCACACAGCTGTCTCTTCCTTCTGCAGCTCCTTCCCCTTCTCAAGAGCTCTCAAGAGCATTGGCTTTCCAGGATGGTTATTTTGCAGCTGTGATCGTCAGATCCAACAGGGAACTACTTTAATTACTGTACAGGAGGGGGATATGTCACAAGCACAGCTTCTCCTTTCATTCTAGCACTATGACAGGAAAAGCTCTGTTTAATCTCTGCCTGGTCAAACTATTGAAAAGTCTGGAGGCCCACCTTGTACTGGATCTGACAAACTTACTTCCATGCTGCCAACAAATGATAAAATAGTCACTAGATTGCAGCCCACTAAAATGCATTCACACTCAGAAGTTAGTCCCATTTATTTCAGTTGGATTTACTTCCAAATAAGAGTGTAGAAAAGTAGAGACTTTATCAGTTACAGTGGTGCCTCGCAAGACGAAAATAATCCGTTCCGCGAGTCTCTTCATCTAGCGGTTTTTTCGTCTTGCGAAGCAACCCTATTAGCGGCTTAGCGGCTTAGCGGCTTAGCGCTATTAGCGGCTTAGCGGCTATTAAAGGCTTAGCGGCTTAGCGGCTAAAAGGCTATTAGCGTCTTAGAAAAAGGGGGGGAAGCGGGGGAAAATCGGAACACTCGCAAGACGTTTTTGTCTTGCGAAACAAGCCCATAAGGAAATTTGTCTTGCGAAGCAGCTCAAAAACGGAAAACCCTTTCGTCTAGCGGGTTTTCCGTCTTGCAAGGCATTCGTCTTGCGGGGCACCACTGTACTTGGTTTGCCTTTTATTTTTTTTAAGTGCTTTATGATGACCCAGCTTTAAAGTATACTGAGGGCTGGAGAAAAGGATATCTGGAGAAAAACGATATGGTGTACAGTGTCAAAGAAATGAAATAACAACACAAAAGCAATGTACTTTCCCAAAGTATGATTCACCAGAGAGATCTGTTTTCATTTAAAACAAATCCTTATGTCAGTGCTGAGAATTATTAAATGTGTCAAGTTCACCATTTCCTCTGTAATTGTCCAAGGACTCTTTGGCAGGTGGGTTGGAAAGGGAAGCTACCCCTAAGGGCTCTCCAAAGTCCACATATATACTGAAAAATGAGCTTTTGGTGCAGGAAATTCCAAGCCATTAGAAAGAAAGAGGAAAGCTTGAAGTAAGATTCCTTATGTTCCTTAAAGTCAAGTTCTTGTTTCTTCTGAACACTGTGAAAATTACCCTTTACAACAAAGGTACAGAGGATTTTGAAATAAGGATCTCTGTAGGATGTGGGGAATGGGGATACCCTTAGCAGCCATGCAGTATGTTAAACAGATTCTACTGTCTATATAACAAAAGAGTTCTGCAGATTCCGCCTTGGGTATACAGGAGAAGTAGAAACATTGTTCAAAGCTTTCACAGCATACAGCTTGAAGCAGACTCATTTGTGGGTCAATAACTTGAGCACCCTAGGTCAAATCCAGCAGTTTGAAGACTGCTACTTGGTCCCCCAGTTGTCAACCTAGAGTTTAAAGTGTTGTGGATAAGTGGTATCTGGGGTGCCAGAGCAGTGTTAGAAGTGCTGCTCACTATTCCTCACTCTTTTCAAAGTGTTCCTCAGTGAATTAGATGGTGGCCAGAGATAGGTGCAATATATTGTCCATAGTGTGAGGAACTACTAATATTTTAGCATTTGGGAACAAGTCTGCTCAAATGAACACCACCCCCAGAGAGCAGACATCAATCCAGAAAGCTGCATCTAAGGTCTTGAACATTCCCCGTGGGATCTGTAACTCTGTTATTTGAACAGAAGTCTATCAGCAACCTCTGCTTCTTGTCAAGAAACAGAAGTTCAAATCTCCACAGTACATGTGGAGCTTGTTGTGTGGTTCTCTAGATTATTGCAAGATGTTCAGGAATTTTGTCATCAGTTATACAGAGCTGAAGTGTTGTAGAATAAAGTTGTCCATCAGTAGAACTGGCATGTGTGTTGTATTGTTTGCCTTTATCTTAAAATAAGGGGCATGTTGTAAAACAGGCACAGGGATGTAATGGGGTGGTGGGAATGTCAGGGTTGTGTTCAAAATAGCGCTAAGGCGAATGTTCTGTCAGTGCAAGGTTTTGTGCATACCCGATTCAAGGTGTTAGTACTAGCATACAAAGCCCTAAATATCTTGGGACCCAAGAATCAAGAGTGCCTGCTTCAATATCAACCACACTGAGGTGTGTCTGTCACCCTAATGGTTAACTGTCAAGAGGAATTTTATAACTTCCCTGTTTACCTGGGCATTTTATGGCTGAAAGATACTGTTTTATTAAAATGAGAAGCATAACCCCCAACTTACCAGTCATCACAGAAGTTTTGGCACATGGGAACAGACACAATAGCAGCTGCGTAGTGGGGATGTGCCCAATGTGCAATATATGGTGAACACCTGTAAAAGCATTCTATCTTCTTCAAATAGCTCTGACATCTGTTGCATGAGAAAAAACCATTGTTATTACATGAAAAACAACTAGCATTGCATATGTGGCTGCCTCTATGCTCTGAGAGATCAGCCTGCATTTTTCTTTATTGGAATGCAACACTTTAGGCTAGGCTAGGGTACCAAGGCAAAATTATTTATTATTTTTATTATTCATTTCATTTCTATACCACTTTATAGTTTAAAGAAAAAATCTCAAAGCGGTTTACAATAAAATTAGAGTTCTGCCGTTCAGTCCCTTGCACTCACATATTTCAAGACCTGCATGTATTTATGGTATACAATACACAGGAGAATAATGTGCCATTGCTTTATCCTAACACCTTTGACTTCCTCCACTTAAATGGTCAGACACTCTGTAATAGAACTTATTTGGTTATAGAACACATACTATCCACAGGCATCTGTTCCACTTCTATGGCGATTCTGCCATTGTGCCTTATCAGGCAAGTGTTATTTGCAACTGTCTTGCAGTGTTCAGTGTTCCTACTTAGGGTTTCAGCCAGCCAGCTTTGTCCTTTCCCAGGATACTCTATTCCATTTCACCTTCCCCCCTCAGTTTTCCAACCTCCATCCCAAACAATAGTTGGTCAACATTCCTAAGAGCTATTGAACTTTTGCAAACTTCAGGGATCCCCAAGCCTCTAAATATTTCCCTCTAGTGCATGGATAGTAACATTTTGTCTACACAAGGGTCCACATTTGAAGAATAGGTTTTATTCAAAATACCGTATTTTTCGCCCTATAGGACGCACTTTTCCCCCTCCAAAAATGAAGGGGAAATGTGTGTGCGCCCTATGGGGCGAATGCAGGCTTTCGCTGAAGCCTGGAGAGCGAGAGGGGTCGGTGCGCACCGACCCCTCTTGCTCTCCAGGCTTCAGGAAGCTCTCGGCAAGCAGTGGGAGAGCTGCGCAACTTCGCTCAGCGCCCCCCAGGCTTCGGGCTTCGCGCAGCTCTCCCACCGCTTTGTGGAGAGCTGCCTGTTCTGGGGGCTGGGGTCAGGGGAAGCTCGGGCTTCCCCCGCCCCAGCCCCGTGCCTGGGGAAAAAAATAAATTTCCCCCCTTATTTCCCCCCCAAAAAACTAGGTGCGTCCTATGGGCCGGTGCGCCCTATGGGACGAAAAATACGGTAGGCTCACTTAATTAATGACCTAACTTTGTCATACTTATTAGTTTTAATAGATTTGTTCTGATTAAAATTTAGTTGAATGCCACTCTGAGTTTGATAGGATGATGGGGGTAGGTTTTATGCAAAAATGCTTTTTATTCTGCAGTGAGCCTCTACTTTTATGTATTGTTTTAAATTTTAAAATGCATACAATAAACTCTTCCCCTGTGTATACCTGCTGTGCACTGATAATAATACAATATATTAAAGTCAATGAAATGTAAGTGCTCAGTCTAAAAAGAGGGGATGCTTCTGGCATATAGAAGTAGGGTTTCCAACTTTTTTTCTGCAATGGCTCCTGTTTTCAACAGTTCAACTGCACTTTCATGAAACGCATAACTGAACCCAATGCATTTCTGTATGCAATGCTACTGTTAAAGGTACACAAGCCATACCCAAAAAAAGGGTCGCAGCCTTATACTGTGCTTTTCACAAAGTTATGCTTCATTCAAGAACCCTTGAATGAAGGAAAAAAATTGAATGCACTTGGAGAAAAAGAACAAGGGTAAGTCACTTACAATTTACTGTTATTGCCACATCGGTTCCAATAGGTGGTATTTACTTTAATCACTGGTGAATCAGCTAGTTCCTTTGTAATGTCTTCAGAGCAACAAGAGGCTGTGGGGAATTAAAAACAAACATATCTCATTCTGAAGGTTTACTTTGTAACATAATCACAACTTTGAAGACAAAGAATTTTGTTAAGTCCCCACAGTGGACACTTAGTTAAAAATGGGAAGTGAGTTCCATCATTATTTTTCATGTGCTTTTGTAAAATGAAAAACATGCTACTAAAAACATGTTTTAAAACCAAAAGAATACTGGGAAGTTAAAATTTACAAAGGAAATATCTTAATTAAATACTTCAAACTCAAATTTGATATTGGAAATGATAATTTAACATTATACAGATTTAAAATTATACAGTAATGCAGATTTCTTTTCATACAAAAGAATGTGAGCTTCATTCCTTCAGTGCACTTATCATCTCTATACTGTATTAAAAAAAAAGACTTGGGGGGAACCCTTTGGAAATCATGATCATAAGCTGAAATTGTTGATACTGACAAATTCACGAGCAGCATGTCTAAAGACAGTTCTTACCCCACTCCACCCAGCGCATGCCCCATTTAGAAGCAAAACCCTGATGCATAAAGCTCAGGCATAAACAGGATATCACACATTGTTAATTACAACAACCTAACATCATTCCTGGAGCAAGTGATAATAAGATTTCACATGTGGGCCAAAACACACACATTCACTAAGATCCAATGGATGCAAATAACCAATTGGGCAGCTGACTTTTCTTGTGCCATTGGATATTTTGGTTATATTTTGATATATCAATATAAAAACTCAACTTCAATAAATTCTTAGGGTATCAAATTAATATGGATGGCATCAGAGCTGTTAGTTAATGTAAAGACTAACTTAAATAGTTTGCAAATATTTCACAGGTTTCACAGGACTTACATTTGGAATATAGGGTGCATTCGTGCAAGTTATTCTCCTGGCTGGGTCTGTGCTTGTGAGCTGCTCCTTCCAGACATTGCCTCTTTCCACTGATTGACACTGCCGAGATAGCGAAGAACAGGAGCACTGAAAACCTCAGCATATTCTCGTTGCCGTTGTCCTGTATGGAAATAGTACATTATGGTCAAAGAATTTGGGGGCGGTGGGGAGCAAGCTCCATTAAATTTTCAGAAATAAATGTAGGGCATAACACACCTCTTTTGCTTCTTTCGTCTCTGAGATAGGCTGGAACACAAAATGCTGCTGCTCTTTCTTTCCTCTCTCTATATATGCATTGCCAGTCAGCAGTAACCCATAGTTTGTTTGCCAAGAAAAGTTCCCTGACCCTTTGCAAAGCTAACAGACTTATCTCAGGGTCAGTTGCAGCAAAGACATAATAACTTAGTTTAGGCATAGTTTAGGATCCTGTCTCCAACAATAGTCTGTCAGAAGACTCTAGAACAGACTGCACAATGTGACCCAATGCTGCTCAGGGAAGATAAATTGAAGTTTAAGGTTCAGAAGCAGCTAGACCATATTGTACCACACATTAACCTAAGAAGTTAGAGCAGGGCCTTTATAGGGCCTAGTTAATTTTTGGCATGTCTGGTCAAGGGCTATGAGATTAATTGGGTAAGTTGGAAGTCAATGAGTGCCATTATTTTTTGTCATTTTGTATAGGCTTCATCGTATGATTTTTTTGGGGTCTCATTGTTTGATTTAAGTGATGTTTATTCATCACTTCTGCTGCTTTGAGCATGTGGAAAAACAGCATAAACATATTTTAAGTCAGTTTTTTGCCTTGACAGATGCTTAAGAACACACACCCCTTTTTTAAACATGTGGATGCTAAAAGCTTGATTTTGCAGTCCTAGCCAGACAGCAAAACCAGGAGATTTATCAAGCCAATGGTAGTCTGCTCTTGACTCAAGTTATGCAGGCCTGTTATGGGAAGCTGTCTGATACTGAATCAGACCACTGGTACATCCAAATCATCTGGAGTGACTGGCAGTAGCTTTCCAGGATTCCAGATGGTAAATCTTTCCCAGCTCCCCCCCCCCCCCCGCCACCATCCTGGATATTATTATTAACTGTATTAATAATTATCACTACCTGTCAATAACATTTGACCATTGCACTGCTCATTTTAGTTTTTAAAAAGTCTGCTTAAATTTAAGTTCCAGCTTTTCCAAAAGGTAAAGCTGCCCAAGATTCTAAGAGCTTGCAAATGTTTGCCCTGGAAACCCATTTCAAACGTTAGAATTAGAGTCCAATTTCCTCACTGTGCCCTGACCAACTACAAGTTAAGATGACTTTAAAAACCAGGTCAAGCTGCTAATATTTGACAGGGAAGCACTGCTTCCTAATATCTGAGGGATGGTTTTGCTTAGCTTTTAAGTTTTAGCATATATATATATATATATGTGTGTGTGTGTGTGTGTGTGTGTGTGTGTGTCATTCCAGAAAAAAACCCCAAATCCAAGACACTTTGAGCTACACAAGAGAAAAACATGGTGTCCAAATAATTTAAGCAGAAGGCGATTATGCAAGCACACAATATAAGATTTCATATCTGCTCTTTGTTTTGCCCCATGCTTGGGGAGAACAGCCTGATTCAAAAGGATGGCAAATCTGGAAGAGCATGAAGAGGCACCGAGTCCGATCCTGAAGCTTCTAAAGGAGCCAAGGCTTGGTTATAGTACTTAAGCTTGAGTTCCTGACAATCCTATTGCTCCAACAGGAGGTCTGAGAATAACAATGAAAGAAACTTTGGTAGTATCTACCTTCCGGCAGCAATTTGTACCTTGATGCTACAAACTGTGAAAATCACTGCAATTTTTATTAGATTTTCATTTAAATATAGCTACATTACAGTACAGGGAAAAGAAGGGAGTTTCACTTCCCTCCTAGAAACTCAGTTTTTATTTTACTCCAGTTATGTATGGCAATATCATGCCATTGATGCTTTAGTTGAGATTTCTGCATTGCAGGGGGTTGAACTAGATGGTCCAACTCCACAATTCTATGAGTATGTTTACTTGGTACTAGTAAGCCACGCTGAAGGTTCAATTGGGCTTATTTCTTATTTAAAGTTACAAATTGCATTGTTTGAGTGGCCAGAGTGGGCAGTGATATGTTGTTGTTTAGTCGTTTAGTCGTGTCCGACTCTTTGTGACCCCATGGACCAGAGCACGCCAGGCTCTCCTGTCTTCCACTGCCTCCCGCAGTTTGATCAAAGCTACTCATGCTGGTAGCTTCAAGAACACCACCCAACCATCTCATCCTCTGCCGTCCCCTTCTCCTTGTTCCCTCCATCTTTCCCAACATCAGGGTCTTTTCCAGAGAGTCTTCTCTTCTCACGAGGTGGCCAAAGTATTGGAGCCTCAACTTCACGATCTGTCCTTCCAGTGAGCGCTCAGGGCTGATTTCCTTAAGAATGGATACGTTTGATCTTCTTGCAGTCCATGGGACTCTCAAGAGTCTCCTCCAGCACCATAATTCAAAAGCATCAATTCTTCGGCAATCAGCCTTCTTGATGGTCCAGCTCTCACTTCCATACAGTGATATGGAACCAAGTAAAGCTGCTGCAATCTGTTCTGAATCTAGAGTGCTTTGCATTTTCATATAACATTTAAAAATGTACTTAAAGAGTCTAGGGAATGGAGTCTTTCTGGATGTACTTTTGTGACAGATTGGCACCAGTGCTCAATAGCCAAAAGCCAGCTGTTGTATCAGAAACAGGCAACATGTCATCTTAATAAAGCAGCATAAACACTGATAGCACTCTGTGTATAGCTGCTGAAGTCACAAATATCAGTTGGGAAATGTTAATAGGCTGCCCATCATTATTTCCATAATTTATAACCAGTAAAGTAATCCAGATTAGAATTGGATTTAAGACCAATTAGCTACCACCATTTAGCCAGGCACATGGGGGCACCCCTCTTTAGCAGGGCTGCCCTACTGGGGAAGGCAAGTTGAGCTGGGCAAAGGTGATGGATGAAGACACGGGATCATTCTGCACCATTACGGAGCCGCACACAAAAAAGGCTTCTGCGCCGCCTTGCACTTATACAGCATTGCTCCATGTACCCCATCATGCATTGCGCGCCGCCCCCGCCCCTCGCCTTCCAAGCTGTTCCGCGACGCGTCTTCCCTCGCCTTTCCGTCTCCCCGCCCCCTGCCGTGTGGCTCCTCCCACCTCGCGCCGAACTTCGCTTCTTCGTCTCCGACGCGCCGCCGGCCCCTTAGAACGCCCTCGCGCGCCGGTGGCCCCACCTCTCGCGATACGTGGCTGAGGGGGCGGGATTGCCGCAGTGCCCGGCGTGCTTGCCTCTGGCAGGAGAGTGGGGATGTCCGCGCGGGAGGCAGGTTGCGCTGCCTGAGGTGCTTCCCAGCGCCAACCCCGCCGCCCCCCTCCGCAGCCATGGCCGGCTGCTTAGGCTGCGAGCCCCCGCGCTGAGGAAGTGCCGCCGCCGCCGCCCATCATGAGGAAGGGCCGCTCCCGGGGGGACAAAGCGGGGCCCTCGGCTCTTCAGGTCCCCAGGAGGATGGAGCAGCCCGTCCGGGGCCCCGTAGACGCGGCGGGTCCTAGGAAGGAGGCGGAAGAAGCGGGTCGGGCTGGCGCAGCCTTCAGGGAACCGCCCGAGAAGGTACTGCGGTTGCAGTGTGTGCTTCTGTCTCCTGGTCTGTTTAAACTGGAGGTCCGCGAAAAGGGGAGTCCAGAGGCGTCTTTTGCGGTTTTGCTTTCGGAGGCATGTTCAGACAGCGGGGTTTGGGGGGGCGGGCAGGGGATGCTCACAGCCCTGGCACTTGGTCGCTGCAAGAGAATTGGGGAGAGGAGGGTCACGTTGTGGACGATGAGCGGTTCTGTGTTGTGGGAGGGTATGCTATTCTAGGCACAGCCTTCCAGAGGGTTGGGGGGAAGGGGTATTTCCTAAACTGTACTTTGGGCAGCGGGAGAGTCAGCGAAGATCGTCTATGCTGCTGGTGTCGAGCAATCATTCCTGATGCTCCAGTAAAAAGTGAAAAGATCTCTTAAATCTTTATGGTCTTTGTTGCTTTGCCAGGCTAATATTACTCATATGGTAAAGGGATTCTGTCTTTGGTAGCCTGGATCTTTGGTTATTCCTTTGGATGGCCTACTTTCCATAAGTCTGTATTTGTGCCTATTTTCTTGATTGCATGTAGGTACCATTTTGGTCAAGGGGCAGCCAGGCATGTTCAATTCCATCCTGGTATCCTTCAGTTTGCTACTCTGCATCTTTTGTTGTAATAAGAATACAGTATGTGAGAATATGTGAACATGGGATGTTGCCTCTAGTAGTTAAAGAGATCTGGAGCTATCCTGAGGAAGTTTATATAATTCATTACTTTGCCAAATGTGATCTAATCACCTGTTGCTGTTAGTGGACTGGTGAGAAGGAGGGTGCAGACTGCATATAAATAGTCTTGTTATGGGGTAGGAGTTTCAATTAGATCTTTTAGCTATGTGCTTATATGTACAGCATATGCAGTTTATATGCTGCATTTTTACAGCATTGGCCCTGCCTGTCTATCATTTCTTCGGTATGGTCCAATGCCAAACACCACCAAATACCTTGTGGCAGACTGGCAGTTAGGCTAGTGTGTGAATCCAGCTATGGTTCATAGCTTATTCCTAATTAGTAACATCTGATGAGAGGCGGCATACAAAGGGGGCAATAGGGATTAGCATGGTAGCGACTGGACCTAACGTTCAGGGGTCCCTTTACCTTAATTCCCCCCATCAAAATTTTATATATATATATATATATATATATAAAATATATATGAAGATGACGAGTGAAGATGACGAGTGAGACCTCGTCGAAACGTCGCCTAGACACCCCAACTCTTACACGGGAAGACACCCGAAGACACCAAAACCTGCATTCCTGTACCCGTGAAAATCTACGAAAGCATATATATATATATATATATAAAATCCAATATGTGGAGGGCGACTTCATAAAGCAGAGAGTACTTGTGGAAGCTCCCTGTGTGTGTGCAGTAAAGCACTGGAAAGTTGGATTTTCAAAATGCTCAGGGGCTTTTAAGAGTACAGTGGTACCTCAGGTTATATACGCTTCAGGTTACAGACTCTGCTAACCCAGAAATATGACCTCAGGTTAAGAACTTTGCTTCAGGATGAGAACAGAAATCGGGCTCTGGTGGCACAGCGGCAGCAGGAGGCCCCATTAGCTAAAGTGGTGCTTCAGGTTAAGAACAGTTTCAGGTTAAGAACGGACCTCCGGAACGAATTAAGTTCTTTACCCGAGGTACCACTGTATACAGTACAGTGGTACCTCGGGTTACATACGCTTGAGGTTACAGACTCCGCTAACCCAGAAATAGTGCTTCAGGTTAAGAACTTTGCTTCAGGATGAAGCAATTCATCCTGAAATTGTGCTTTGGTGGTGCGGCAGCAGCGGGAGGCCCCATTAGCTAAAGTGGTGCTTCAGGTTAAGAACAGTTTCAGGTTATGAACAGACCTCCAAAATGAATTAAGTACGTAACCAGAGGTACCACTGTACAAAAGATAGCCTGCTTCCCAAGGTTGCCCTCCAAGGTGATGAAGAGTGTTGAATGGTGATAAGGGAGGTGGAGATAGGACATCACCAATGCACCTTTTACATAATTTTCACATGATTGTCTTTTTAGGTTGTCTACCACCTGGTGATATTTTATATGAAAGTGCATCCTGTAAATATTTAAATAAATAAATGTTAACTTCTCCCTAATTAACAATGTCTGAAGGCGAGTACTATCATGCCTTATCACTGAGCTGCCTACCCTGTTATAGGTGACTACTGCTGAATGTGTTAAAGAGTGGCTAATAATAATAATAATAATAATAATAATAATTTATTATTTGTACCCCGCCCATCTGGCTGGGTTTCCCCCATTAGCCGCCATCCATCCTCCAACCGCCTCCAGGCACTCACACAGGACCTTCACCGCCTTCACTGGTTCTGATTTGAAAGAAAGGTAGAGCTGGGTATCATCTGCATATTGATGGACACCCAGTCCAAACCCCCTGATGATCTCTCCCAGCGGCTTCATATAGATGTTAAAAAGCATGGGGGAGAGGACGGAACCCTGAGGCACCCCACAAGTGAGGGCCCAAGGGTCTGAACACTCATCCCCCACCACCACTTTCTGAACACGGCCCAGGAGGAAGGAGCGAAACCACTGTATAACAGTGCCCCCAGCTCCCAACCCCTCTAGACTGTCCAGAAGGATGTTATGGTCGATTGTATCAAAGGCCGCTGAGAGATCCAGCAGAACCAGGAAACAACTCTCACCTTTGTCCCTAGCCCGCCGGAGATCATCAACCAGTGCGACCAAGGCAGTTTCAGTCCCATGATGAGGCCTGAACCCTGATTGGAAGGGATCCAAATGGTCCGCATCCTCCAGGCGTGCCTGGAGTTGTTCAGCAACCACACGCTCAATCACCTTGCCCAAGAATGGAAGATTTGAGACTGGGCGATAGTTGGCCATACTGGCCGGGTCTAAAGATGGTTTTTTAAGAAGCGGTTTAATGACCGCCTTAGAGACAACTGTAGTTAAGCAGTATATAAATTGCTTAGATAAAAATAAAAGAAACAAGATCTCCTTTTTGGAAATGTCGCTGGCTGTATACTTGCCAGTTTTTGAACTCAATTAATTAGCTATTTCATAGGGTTCTTTCATTTCCATAGCACAATGACTATTCCTTTCCTCTTAATGACTGCAGGGAAGACGATGTACAAAAATACAGAATGTTCATGTCTAAAGGTTTCAAGGACCACATCTTCCAGATGCACATTCCCAACATATTTGCTTATATGCACCTCCCCTTTGGGCATTATAGTAAGAAAATGATTGAAGTGTTGTGGAAGAGCAGGTCTGTCATTCCTGTAATTAATGGGCACCATCAGATTTATTTTGAAAAACTGCTTTTATCTGCTTTGTTTCTTGTATTTTTTATTGTTGTGTGATATTTTGCATTGAAGTATTGTATGATATTTGCAAATGTCTAGCAGCCTATACATTTTCCAAATTAATAGCATCTGAAATTTTTTTGTAATTTCATTAAATCTGTTGCTCATTATCTGTTTTGGTAGATGGGTAGCTGTGCAAGCAGTGTGCAACTTGAGTATTAGTATGAGAGGAAGCAACTGGTACTGATATGAAAATAGAAAGGAGAGGTGGCAAAATATAAAAAATGAGAGAACAAAGCCCAAAATGTTAACAGCAGGGGAAAAACCTATCCTTTCTACAGCTTCTAGGGCCTCTGAAAAAAACTCTGCCATGGTATAATGACTGACACAGTTGGATTAATTGGCAAAGAATCAGACTTCCTGATAGGTCCAGCTGGATTTTATAAGAGTGGTTTGGCTGGTGATATTTACTTTTAAAAAATAGGAAACTATGTAGTTCAAACTATCTGTAGTTTTTTTTTTGGTGAATACTAGCTCTCATGAAGTGTGGTAGATCTTTTTTTACATAGCCTGTATGCCTAATTAGTAAACCACAAGAGCTAGGGGAGTTAGATGAGAGCTAGATTTATGTTCTGTACTGCCCTGAGATCTATGGATAAAGGGTGGTATACAATTTTAAATAACAACAACAACAATATAAATATAATAGATAATCTGCTACTTATATTTAAAATACATATAAACCCTTCTGGCCTGTTCTGAGATCAATAATAATATACTAAAAAGTTTGGAATATATATCTAAATTGTTGTATCAAAAAAGATAACCTGCACATCTTGCTTGCAGGAGTTGCATCTGGCCAAAGGGGGATAATAACATTTGGAAGCATGAGTGCATTCATGTAACTTGCTTTCTATACAGCCCTGCTGGATCAGATCAAAGGTTATTCTAGTTCTGCTTCCTGTTTCTCACAGTTGCCAACCAGTTGTCTATGAGAAGCCCACAAGCAGGACATAAGGACTTTGAGTCCTTCCTGCTGTTCCCCAGGATCTGGTATCCAGAGACATGCTGCCTCTGGTCTTTGAGATAGCATATAGTCATCCATTGATTGGTACTGTGTGTTACCTTGTGTGAAGCCACCCTGAGAACTTTAAGAATTAGAAGTGGAAAGCAGGAAGCCTCTTATTTGGTGTATGTGATAAGACTACTTTTAAGTTAAGGTTTTGCAAAGTCACTTAACACTACAGCTGCACACAAAAGCAATAATCTGTGAAGAACAAGCAGCTGAAAGTCTTTTAGTAGCATTTGGCTTTAGGCAAGTTATCACTAATGGTGCATGTGGACATGTGCCCCTGTTGAATAGGACCATCTCCCCCACCCACCCTGCTCTGGTTGTAGTGTGGTAAATGAACCTGCAAATTAATTCCAAACAGAACTGAGCAAAAGTATTTACTCTTTTCTTAAGTAGATCAGAATTGAAGGAGAACAAATGGGCTTTGGAATGGTTAATATGGATAGAGTAACTGCAAAGTTCTTTTAGAAATTGGCTGATGAGCTGCACATTAATTGTACTGCTGCATATGATTGCAGAAACCACAGGGACATAGTGATGCAGAAGCTGCCTTATACTGAGTCAGAACACTGGCCCATCTGGCTTAGTACTGTCTGCATGGACTAGCAGTGGCTCTCTAGGGCAGAGCTTTCCAAACTGTGTGTAGCGACACATTAGTGTGTCAGCTGCAGCATGTAGGTGTAACATGCAAATGCTCCTCCCAGGGCTGGAAAGGGGTTAGTTTAACCTCCTGTTTGCTAGCAAAACTGAATTACTGTGTCACGAAATGATGCATGTCTAAAAAGTGTGTCACCAACATGAAAAGTTTGGAAAGCTCTGCTCTAGCGGTTCAGACAGGCTTCTCTCTCAGCCCTAGCTGGGACGTTCTGCATGTAAGGCACTCTAGTCCTTTCCCTAAGAAGTAGGGTTGAGTCCAAATGAGGGGGCCTTGCAAAGGGGCTCTGAGTTTTAGTGATATTTGGGGGCAGCACGAGGGAAGGGAATGTTACTTCATTTGCTGCAGATGTGTTTGGAGTGCTTCTTCATTCTGCAGTGAGATCCACCTCTTCTCTTGCCAAGAAAGGACATAGCTTGTGTTCTGTATGTCTTGGGGTGGGGGTCGTTTCCCTTACAGCAGCTGCAGCAGCCATTTTAAATAAGGGGAATAGCAGTAATAAGCGGGGGTCAGCAAGATCTTCCTTTTCTTTTTGCAAGTGCTTTGCCAAGGCTAGGGAGGTTCCCAATTTCCCTTGTTCCCTCTTAGAGTACGCTGCTTTTTTGAAAAAAAAAAACAACCCTCATGAAATGTCATTTCTAGCTTTGAAAAATGAAGCTCACAAAAATCCTGTTTAGTCCTAAATAGAAATGGCTGTGATGACAGTTAATAGTTCTGGGTATTTTGTCATTTTGCATGCTAAGCGGAAAATGCCCTCTCTTCTCAAGCGAATCATAGGTTTGGCATGTTTTCATGTTTCTTCACAACCAAGAAGTCTAGAACTCAAGAATTTGAAATAACTATTAGTTGGGGCTAGAAAATTGAAGGCTTAAGGTTTTTTTTTTTTTGTGTGTAATAGAATATACTAACATTCTTCAGCCATTTTCAGCATCTTAAATGTGCATACAGTACTGTTTTGCACTTTAAAGTTAATTTGAGTTGCATTAAATATAGAGCTACAGTTGTATTTGCAGAGTTTTACTTACCTGGTAATTTTGAGCCTCTGAAATTTCTCGAAAGGGTCTCTGTGGATCCTCAGGTCTATTGAGATTGATTCTCAGTGTTGGGACAGCAAATGCCATTGGCACTTCTGCACTGGTACTGTTCACACTCTTGGATTTCACAACTGTGAAATGAATGGGTGTTATGCAACTCCAGTGGAGTATTGGGTTAGAAATGAGAATCTGATCTTGTAGCCCTTTAAGTGCTAGATTGAGGGTTATTAGTATGGAGCCAAGTGCTTCCCATTGGTGCTTTGTTCTAATTTTGGGGCAGTTTAAGATTGTTGGGGAATTTGACTAGTAAGGGTGAGAATCAACTGGTGCTGTTCCATATGGCAAGTTCAGGATGCCATTTTAGTTTAGTCTTGCAAGTAAAATAGTTAGGAGTGGTTGAGTCCTGCCTGTCAGATTCCTCTTCTGTGTTCTCACCTTTGCGACTAGCTCCTCTCTTCCTTGAAAAGGTGACTAAGGTTGCACCATCCAGGTCCCTGCTAGGATGTGGGACAGATGCACAGTGTCAGCTGACGTAATTATGAAATTTTGTTACAATGATGTGCTTTCCTAAAGTGTAGTTCTTGTAACTGTTTTATCCTTAAAGAGCTACTTTGCAGCTTTGCTCGCACAGCATAGACTGATAGTTTGCCCACTCAAATCCTCTGCTGGTACAATTGCTATCCGCTCCAGCCAAACAGATTGGGCGGCTGTAAGGCTGGCCCCCTTTCTTGTCTACTCCTGCTGTTATATTTTCAAAAGATCTACTCCGGGGGCCTGTTTTTACTAACTAGAGGCGGTGTAATTTAGTGGCTGTGAAACTCTGCTACAAATCAAGAGGCTCCTGGTTCAATTACCTTGCAAATTAAGGTAAACAGAAGTGGAAAATGTGCATGCACCTTACCTTTCTTTGCACAGTGATTGAGGAACCATGTATAACACACTGCACCTGGAACACTACTTATGGGGAAGTCAAAATTCCACCCTTATGGTTCCCTTGGGACTCCTTCAGAGATTTTACATTCCAGAAGCAGTTATCTCAGTAATAGCCAGAGAAGTGGGCTCTCTGGAAAGGAGTCAATCAACGGAGATATTCTGCTGTTAATTTGCTTAGGGGGGAAATTGCACCTTGGGGTACAAAAGCCTACCCCGCCAAGGGACACTTGGAGCAAGATGGTTCCCTTTGAATGGGTACTTTTGCCCCACAGCAGCAGTTTTCCTTTCTACTAGGATATCATTTAGGACCCTCCTGCCTGCTATCCCATCTCCACTTCCCAATGTGATGGCTCTGTGTGTGTCATGTAAGTTACTGTAGATAAAATACTACACCAGACTTTGATTTAACAGGTGGTATCCAGTTCACAAATACTGTTAGTGCAAGGATTTTGCAATGAATCTACCCCAGGGGTGTCTAACTCAAATTCATCGGGGGCCGCATCAGCAGTTTGGTCACCCTCAAAGGGCCGGTTGTATCTGTAGGACTTACAGTACAGGAGAGAAGGGTTCAGGCAGCTGTTGGATCTGTCACATCACAGGATGGCATGCGCGCAATATAAAAACAAGTGGAGGTTTCCTGAATGCATGTAAAGTGGAGGTTTCCTGTGTAGAACGGCCGGCGCCGCTAGAGGGCAGACGTTCTCTGGCTTGTAGGCTGCCGCGCATGCGCTGAAGAGGCGGCTTTCTTGTGTCAAAAAAAAGAAAGAAAGAAAAGCGAGAATAAAAGGTGAAGGCTGGTGGCCGGCGGCGGCTACACAGGCCACATGACGAGGTCTGGCGGGCCTTGTGTTTGACACCCGTGATCTACCCTCTCCTCCTCCTGTGTGCACCCTTCATTCTCCCCAGATTTGTTCTGGAAGGGTGGGAAAATGCCTGGGGTGTGTGGGAGAAGGAGAGAATGCGATGTTGTGCAATAAGAAATCCTTGCACTGATGCAACCTCTACAAAGCACTACTTTGGATACAACTTTATTTTTCTTAAATTATCTGCCTCAGTGTATTCTTGTTTTAGCATGGCAAAAACTAAATAATACAGACAGAATATGTTATTAAAATGCACAGAATTACAACTCTCATTATGTGCTGTGGAGGAAGATTTGGAAGCATCTATATTCTAACATGTGCTTCAAAAGAGACTGTACCTTACAATTTTTTTTAATGGACAGATTGTGAACTTACAGGCAGTGGTATATTTATGGTCTGTGTGCCCTTTGTTATGGCCCTATTTGTTTACCGAAATAAGTGTGACTATATCTGAAAATATGATGGAACTAAATATATAAGAGTGAGTTAATAACACCCCCCCAATTTTATTAACTTATATTATTGAACAGTATTTTTTATTTCTAATTAATTATATACATATTTAAAAGAACGAATGAAAATTCAAAGCTTTTGATAAAATATTCATAGATTTTAAATCCTCCTGAGATATAGCAGAAGCTAAACAATTATTTACTCTTCTAAGGGTGCACGCAATATTCTATTCAGTCTAGGAATGACTTATACTAAGTGGTTTAAATTGAGCAGGGGTAGACATAATTCAGAATTGTGAGCTTCAGAAATAAATGTCATCAGCATGCACAGAGTGTTTCTGCCTTCCCAAAGAGGTATCTCTGTTTACATTTAATAAGCAGATTTCACAGTTTAAGTCTGAAATATAAATTTATTGGGTTGTATTCAATGCTAGTCCTACTCAAAGTAGACCAGTTTAAATTGGTGAACATGACTGACTTAGGTCCATTGATTTAAATGAGTCTACTCTGAGTAGGAGTAGCATTGGATAGAACCCTCCATTGCTAGTCAGCCACATGATACATGGAATCACTGCCATTATTTTACCAAAATGGGAAGGAAACCCTCCAGAGGCAAGTGGCTGTAGCATAAACAGACATTAATCACTGTAATGTTAAAAAATCCATTAGTGTCTTCTGTGTTCTACTTCACCACAGCCTAGAGTCTAGGTTTTACACAAAAAGAGTTACAAGGCACACTGCTCTCATTGTTGGCCACCAAATACTTGTTCCGGTATGTCATTGAAGAAAGCCTGCCTGCCTTTTCTCTTGTCTTCCCTTGTCTTTTAGCATAATTATGCTATCAGTTTAATTCTATCAACTTTTAATGAGGGTGAATTGCTACAGGTCCCTGGTGTATACATACTGTAATAGATTTAGATTTCACTTGGAAAGTAGGTAGGCATTTTAGTGCCACTTTTACCTTCCTTTTCCTTTCTGAATATATTTGAAATGCCTAGTGCTCATGACAGTTGATATTGTCATATGGGGTATTTGATTGATGGAAGTTGTAATGTTTGTAGTATGGTGGCGGCGGGGGAGACATGGCTCATGTCAGCTGTTCTTATTTGGGATAAGAGTTAAGCTTGTTATATCAAATTGATTTTCCTAGAGAAACGTGTGGCAGCCACTGGTGGTGGTATCAGAGAACATGTCTATATACAGTGGATTTAAAAGAGTCCATGATACTTATCTACTACACCAATAGGTATCTGCACTGGTGTCTGTTATCATCTAGGCTGCTTTCTGTTATGCAGTGTTCTATGCATGCCTTAGTTGCTTATTTGTCATGAAATCAGTCTACTACTTCATGCTGTACCGTTGCAGTATTTGTAAGCGTGTGTGCTGTCCCTTTGGCTGAAATATGCTATATGATATGTTTTTAAATTCCCTTTAACCTTTATTGGCCATTTATAATATGAATGGATATTTACTGTTTTCTCTAAAATGGTAGGGTACTAACTGGATTTGTTTATTACTTTTTATGAATCTATCTTAATGAATTTATGGCAAGAATATATTTATAGTATAATGTGACTGTGATTGTACCTTGCTTCTAATAAGGTTGCTGGTGTGAAATTAGCATGAAAATACCTTGGAATTCTAACTTTGTTTCCCTTAATCGGTTATAGTTACAGTTTTTTGGGTTTTTTTTCTAAATCGAGCAAGTAGAATATTTTGCTATTAGAAAGTAGATTGAAACCTTTCTTGTAGTAAACACAGGGGATTTGATGCAGACCATTCTCACCAGAGTGTTGCTCGGCCAATGATCCTGCTGGTGAAGAACACAAGGAGCTGGTTTTTACAGATTCCTATCCCAGTGGCCTTCAGGGCCACACGCTCTTCCAGAGTGTATGGGGGGCCCCATTGAAACAGTTTGGGAGCCTTCTCCACCAACAGGATTCCTCTGCTAGGTTAAAAGCCTGCCATGGACGGAAGAATCCTTTTCTGTATATAGAAGGTGAAGTCTGGATCCAACCCATGAAATTTTATGAATCTAGAGATTTCTTGAAAAGTCTTTGCAGATCATAGCTTGTCTGTGAGTGATGAGGGAACAGTTTTTTTAAAATTGTCTAATTAAGCAATAAATATGACATCTTTCAAATTAAGGAAATTTGGCCATAATTTGTCTTGCAATAATAACTTTAACATTTTATGGCTGCAGCCCTGAGCATTTTTATTAGGAAGTAAGTTGCACTGAACTTAGGACTTCTCCTTCAGGGTAAACAACCAAGATAAGCCTGAAGTTATATATCAAGAAGTTAGTGCATAAGTAATTTACCCATCAAAATTTATCCTGTTCTCTTTTGGCTTTTGTTTCAGAATCTTGCAGCGGAACCAATTTCTTTGCGCTGCAGGAAGCTTAGTAACCCTGATATAGCTGGTTCAGCTGGCAAAAGTAAGATCCATCGTCAACTGAGTCAAGATGACTGCAAGCTTCAGAGAGGTAGTTTGGCCAGCTCATTGTCAGGTAAAGTTTTGTGCAATTCATCAAATTGCTTAGAGGTTTCTTCACAGTTAAGCAAATTAATGGTACAGAGAAGTTCAAACTGTATATTTACCTGGGCAAGAATTTCTTTGTTTTGGTTGTGGCTAAAGATTGTTAAAAATGTATTATCTAAGGCTGTTGCATAAAAAGTATTTTTGATCGCTCTGTGTGAAAAGTATTGTATAATGAACTAATGAGCCACCAATTGAAGAAGGTTTTGCTTTGCTTTTTTCGTTAAAGGAAAGCAGTTGCTTCCTTTATCCACTAGTATGCACAGCGGAGTGGGCCAGGCAGCATGGCAGCCATCTGGAGAATCATCCAATTTGGTCCGCATGAGGAACCAGTCATTGGGACAGTCTGCTCCTTCACTTACAGCTGGATTGGTAAGTTTTGATGCACTTTACAATTTCATTAGCAAAGTTTTGTTTTTTGTTTTTGTTTTTAAGAAGAGGATGACTTGCTTTTATATCTGTCACCATTTTGATTGTTCTTCTCATCTTTTCATTATCAAATTTATACTTGATTTATATACATCTTGTGTTGCTGCCCATGGACTAGCCCCAAGAATCCCAAGAGTGGTCAGTCCGCTCTCAGCCATGAAGCTCATTGGTTGACCTTGGGCCAATCGCTGTCTCTTAGCCTAACATACTTCACAGAATTGCTGTGAAGTCAAAATGGGGGGGGGGGGAGACCATGTATGCCACCTTGAATTCCTGGATGTAACATGGAATATCAATTAAATCAATAAAATAAACTGCTTTTGTAGGATGGGGCTTGTAGGGATGAACAACCTCCATACCAGATGCAGATTACATTTTACAATCATTGTCCTTAGACACCCGTTGGATCTTGGAAGAATTGGTCTGGTCCTCACATTAAATCTGGATTAGGCTCTTGGGCAGTCCAGGATTTAAGAGGCCTATACTTTTGTGCAAGGCGGTGGCAATAGTCTGGCCATTTTGCAGTGAAAAATGCCCTCCCTGGCATGCCTCTTCCCACTTCTTTCTTTCTTTTTAATATACAACCTCTAAGTGCAGCTTACAACAATTCAAACTGTAAAATACAATAATATTTCAGATATAAAATATAAAGAAAATAGATATAAGTGCAGCACATGAAACAGGAATCATTTTTAAAAGAAAATTATCCAGTAAAACACAAGCTTGTCCAAACAGTAAAATAAAAGCTTTGCCATAGGGTAAAACACTATAAGAGAGGGGGCGAAGAGCTCCGCCATTTAGGTTACTTACCAGATGTCTAAGAGCATGTCATTCACATGGATGTGTTCACAACATGAATGATATTTTTGTGATGGCTAGACTTAATGGAAAATTTAGGTTTGAGACAGCAATTAGACTGATTTGTGAGGCTAGTTTTGCCCTGGTGTGTAATATTATGTGCACCAGGTTTGCTTGCCTAATTCTGATAGAAACAATATTGGTGCTGCTGCAGACTCCGAAAGGATCTGTTTGGAACAGGTTTAATTTTGGTGGACCCACTAGCATGCTGGAAAATATATAATGTATTTAGGAGTTTGCTGACACTTATTTGTGCGCTCATGATGCATTCTGTTAAATAATGCATGTCTCACTGGTGGCTATTAAACTTAATGATAATAATTTTGGGAATTTAGGTATGATTTAGCCATTTAAGATAGGTAAATTGACAGTAACAGTATAAGGGGCTGTACTTCTTGGAACCCTGGATGGACTAGTGTTAAATAATTGGGGCTATAAGGAAGAATCAAACATTGCATGAACGGACTTCTGCTTTTGCAGTGAGTCTTCAAATCCTCTTGTATCCTAATTCTCTGGATCATATTTGGAGGGGGTGCAGTTGGAAGGGAAGTTCCATTGTGCTTGTGGAAGTTGTTTTGTGTGCACAATGATTTAGTGCTAAAAATGTATGCATAGCACAGGATACAATTCCGGCACATTTAATGCTTTTGAAAACAGGTTGAGTTTAATTCTTGTGAAAAATGTTGCGTACTCTCAGTTCTTTTAAAAACATTTTTCACCTATATGCATTATTAAAAGACATTTTAAAGTATGAACATGGCAATTCACCACAAGTTGTCGATTATGCTATGGTGCCATCTACTGGGGGAGATTTGCCAATTTAAAGTCCAAAGACTGAAGAACTTCAGAATGTTTGTCATAGAATCATTCTGAGGGTCATCTAATCCAACCCCCTGCAGTGCAGGAATCTCGGCTAGATCATACATGAGAGAGCCATGCAACCTCTGCTTAAAATCCTCCAAGGAAGGAGAGTCCACCACCTTTTGCGGGTGTCTTCTCCACTGTCAAACAGCTCTTCCTGTCAGAAAGAAAGAGGAAATGCAGTGGCGAAGGAGAGAAACATACTTTCACTTGCTAAGTTTATTTTAAAATTCCTCTTCTGTCCTTCTTAATGACTTGGCCTGATAAGCAGTTAAAAACTGGAATGCTTAGATAATATTAAATTGATTTTGGGTGGGCTGCCTGTTTTATTATTTCCTTATGTCTTCTAATATATAATTTGAGTACCTATGTGTTTTATTAGAACAGGCATCCCCAACCTTCGGCCCTCCAGATGTTTTGGATTACAATTCCAATAATCCCTGACCACTGGTCCTGTTAGCTAGGGATCATGGGAGTTGTAGGCCAAAACATCTGGAGGGCCACAGTTTGGGGATGCCTGTATTAGAAGCTGCCTTGAATAGTCACAGTCTGACTGCAGCCCTGCCCACACAGCATCTCAGTCAGCAACAATGTCATTGGTGTTGTGGGAGAAGCAGTGTGGCACTAGCTGCTGCTGCTGAGTTGACCTTACTGTGAGGATGGTACAAAGGACAAAAGGTGGTCATGTATGTGCTGTATGAGGTTGTAGGTTACAGCCAGCATCTTGACTTATGCCTGGAAAATAATAGGGAGGTGGCACAGCCTATAGGGCATCGGTGGTGTGTGATCTCTCTATGATAAATTTTCACAAGGAGGGAAGCTGCTGCATTCTGCTCCAGCCGAAGCTTCCAGACAACTGAGGACAGTCCATGGTAGAACACATGATAGTAGCCTATCCTTGAGATTATGAAAGTGTGAATGACAGTCTAGTTAAGTCTTGGTTGAACAGAAAGGATTCCATCACTTGCTTTGGGAGTCCCTTTCATTTTAATAAGGAATATTTTTCCTTCGTTGCAAATTATTTTTCCTGCCTTGTAAACTACCCTGTAGGCTTTTTGTTTTCTACTAAACTCTAACAAAGCAGCTGAGGGAAATAATGGTGTATCAGACCTAGTGTGCAGTCCACCACTGAACAGTGTTTGTCTTGGCCATGGTGGGGTGACTGTGGTCTGTTCAAAATCCTCTGACTTGTTCGTTTTCCTTCTTTAATATTTCTCTTGCATGCTTTTTTCACATGAAACCCTTAACATAATAAAGACCCATTTATTTCTCACCTATTTGAAATTGCGAAATTGCACGCATTCCACTTAACCAATGCCCTTAGCATCAGCTAAAACTGGCCACTTCACAAGCCAGGAACATGGCAACCACACAATTTGATTTTACGGTTTCCCTCACTCTTTTTTATAACATTTCAAAGCAAAAATGAAATCAAATTCCTTGGTTCTGGGAGGAAGAAACCTGTGTGAAAGGCAACATTTGTTCCCTTTGTATATAATGGTGAGCTGTGGTAAGAAACAAACCTTGACTTACTGAGATCAAACAGCATTTGGTACATACTGCTCAAATCACACCTACCCTGCTTCTCCCATTTCCGAGTTAGGAGGAAACAAACCACAGCACTCGCTAAGTGTTACCTATGAACCAGTGCTTGTGGCTTGTTTCTCTCATAACAAATCAGAAGCTAAAGCCAAGATTTTGAAATGGAGAAGATTTTCTGGTCATGTAAACATTGGCTTTGAGTTAGAGAGACGCTGGTTTTTGATCACATAGTTGACAATCTGGGTTCGGCTTTCTTAAGTCACTAGGTTTTGAATGCAGCAAGACCTTTCATTAAAGAAAGTCACTTTCTCAGCATGGACAAACCTTGCAGCTTCTTCAGTAGGTAATGTACAAGGTGGTATTCCCCATTGCTTAATTTAAAATGAACTTGCTTTGAAAGTTTTAGGAAGTGATGGCTGTAACTACAAGCTCCCAAACCTTCAGTTTCTCCTTCCACCCTCCACCCCGTTTCTCTTAAGAAGTGCCAACTAGTGGTGGCGGAGAATTCACCCTCAATTCCATAGGTGGTGCTTTATGATCTCGACCCAGATATCTTATTGACAGCTTTGTATGGATATATGCTTGTTGAGAATCAGAGTAGGTCACCTGAATTACCAGGTGAAAATACCTCTATTCTGTTGTACTTCTCTTCTGTTGAGATATAATACAGTGGAACCTCTACTCACGACCACAGTACATTACACAGGCCCGTCCTTATAGCGAAACAGGTTGCTGGGAGAGGCACCGTTGTGCTCAGGTGCAGGCGGTGATTGCCCGTTTCTGTGCAGGTGCGAACGGCGGCAAATCCGCCGGTTACTTCTGGGTTTGCCGTGGTCACAGCTTGAAAGCCAGTGTGGTGTAGTGGTTAAGAGTGATAGACTTGTAATCTGGGGAACCGGGTTCGTGTCTCCACTCCTCCACATGCAGCTGCTGGGTGACCTTGGGCCAGTCACACTTCTCTGAAGTCTCTCAGCCACACTCACCTCACAGAGTGTTTGTTGTGGGGGGAGGAAGGGAAAGGAGAATGTTAGCCACTTTGAGACTCCTTCGGGTAGTGATAAAGTGGGATATCAAATCCAAACTCTTCTTGAAATGTCCGCAAGTGGAGGTGGTTGTAAGTAGAGGTTCTGCTGTAGAGGTTTCTTATATCATATTGCCTGTCCTGTCCTGGCAAGAATTTTTTTTTAATATGGCAGGTTCTTTGACCTTCTCTTAGTACTTACCTGGTATTCCCAGATTATATAAGAATGTTCAAAGTTAATTGAAACTTCTGTTAGTAATTCAATTGCTTCTCCTTCAAGAAGCTGTAAGAATTGAGAATGCTTGTCTTAGAGGCGCTTAAGGTGAGCTGTATTCCACACCATGTTAAGCCTTTTCAGAGGGTGGTATGTGTTGGGAAAATAATATCATGACTCATCTAAATATAGCTTAAATCGACTTACTGTGACTATAGTTCTTTGATGAACAGTTACTTCTTTAAAAAGCAAAACTACAACCATCCTGGTTCAAAATGTTGTCCAGTTGTATCCCAGCATAGACAATCACCTGCTCCTTGATTGAAACTATCATGCAAAATGATGGTTAGGTATCTTTAGAGTTACTCTATGCATAGTGTTTCTATGCATAGAGAACAAACACAACTGCAAAATAAACAGTAGATAGTAGATGGTTCAATATTAAAATTTTCATATTCTTCAGCACAGGGCAGTTGTTGCTATATGACAAAATAATTAAAATTAACTTACAATAAAATGCTGGCTATTAGTTCTAATAAAACACAGTCTCAGCAGACAGATTGTAAAGCTTGTACTCCAGATAGATAGATAGATAGATAGATAGATAGATAGATAGATAGATGGGGGTGACAGACAATTTGAGGGAAACTGGATAAGGAGGCAGTATTCTCAACTCTATGTTACAGTTTTAAGGCACAACTGCATCTCTGGTAGAAATATTTGAGCCAAATTTACTGTTTTACAAGGACATCCTCAGCTCTTTGTGATGAGCAATGGTTATGGAAGGGTAATTATCTTGAGTACAAAAAAAGTAAATTACTCTTCAATGCCTTTTAGTACAAATGTTTAAAATGAATATACTTTAAGAGGCGATTCTGCACACAGTTATTTGTATGATGATAATTATAGGGAAGATAATTATGCACAGTAGCAGGCTATACCCAGAGTGTGGCAGTAGCTGATAGTTTATTATTCTGTGTTAACTAGTAAATAGCTCTGGAAGGAATAGTAATTTGCAGGAGGCATCCACCTTGTATACACATGCAGAATGCTTGTACATTCGGTTGATTATTAAGCAGTTAGATCTGGTGAAAGATGTTATGTTGGCACACATTCCATTTAGCACAGTATTCATCACTGCCTTGTTTTGTGGTAGAAATGTTAACTTCTTTTGCAAAGAGTTGTTTAGTCTTTAAATAAGCTTCTCTCGCTTCTGGATGTCCTCAACAGCTAACACGAAATTTCTAAAAGAACTTGAATGCTTGCCATATATTTTGAAGCATGTCAGGTTAGGGGCTGCTCAACCAAATGTAAATGCATGGAACTTGCCTTATGATAATTGGTAGTCATCTGCTGTCAGCTGGAATGATTGCAGTTCTCATTATCCTCAAATGCTGTGTTTTTTGTTTTTTTATCCAAGAGCTTGTTGAATTGATTTTGGCACGCAGACTCTGCTTTCTTTCTGACAGCAGCCCTATTGTGAGTGTAAAGTGAGAAACTGCTGGAGAGTGCTTGGCAAGCATGATTCTTATTATTCTAACTTGAAAGTATTTCATAAAGGAGGATTCAGAATGTTAGGTCAGTGGGTTGCAATCCGTCCCCTCAAAGAATGAGTATCTTGTGAGCCTGATTTCAGCTTGCTCTTTTTTTATATTGGAAGCTTTAATCTTTCGCCCTTGATGTCCTGTTGAACAGCTTTTTTAAAAGAGTCTATTCCACTCCTGACATTCTGGTTTGCTGTGTTAGAGAAATTCAATATTCTTTTTGCTATTCTGAAGAATTAATATGGAAACATCAGGAAGCACTTCGGAAAAGTTAAGGTCCCTGTTGACTCTTAAATTCCTTCTTTCTCTGAAACGAGTTCTAACTTATGTAAGTAATATAAAATGAACTGATTCTGCATTGCTAGTTTCTGAGGCCTAATTCAAATTTTAGGGCACTTGCCCTTGAACTCATTGTTGACCAAATATGTGGACCAAATATCAGTTGGGGAATTTCATTTTGGGTGTGCAACAGTGCTTTCCTATGCATATTAGTGTTCACTGGGGCTTACTCCCCTAGTAGGTGTATTTAAGATTGAAACCTAAAAATAAAAATAACTTTTGGAACTCAAAATTTATTAGTAGTTTTAGTGGACCTCAATAGATTTCGATTAGTATAACTCATTGCTGTGTTTAGTTCTGAAAAGTATAGTGATATTTTATTAAGTCACAATAGCCTTCTTCAAGCATCCATAGAATCAAAAACCTCCAAGGAAGGAGAGTTCACTACCTTCCAAGGGATGGTTGTGAGGATAAAAGCAATAGGCTTGGATTTCTTAGCCTGAGAGCACTTACATTCATTCAAAGCATTCATACTCTGCCCTTCATTTGGAAGGATTCCCAGAGCAGCTTACAGATTATTAAAAACAATACAGTTCCTTTCTCTCAGAACAGAAATGACACAAAAGGAAAAGGGGATGGGGAAGAAAGAGGGAAACATGGGCATCAAATTTTTGATGTTACGAAGTTTTTTATAAATGATCAGCTTGTGGGCTGCTCATAGTTCCACTCCTTTCAAAAACAGGTTTTCGTGGTTCCTGAGAAATAGAACAGTGAGCTTTAACTTTCCAGGAAATGGCTGTCATGCAGCCATACATGACAGATCTTACAGAGTTGGGGTTTGACCTCCTAGGCCCAGAGGTGTAGGAAAGGGGAGCGGGGGGGGGGCGGCGATCCGCCCCAGGTGCCATCATGGAGCAGGGTGACAAATTATCAAGGGACAATTACTGCCCTACTAGGGCAGTTCATAAAAAACTTTTTTTTTAAAAAAAACGCCTGCTCCAAAGGTCTTAACTTACTACACTAGGGATTATATAGCTATATATGAAATTTCATGCATATCAGTTAATATATTGTCCCTCCTCCACAAAAATAGCTGTTTACTTGCCCGTTTTCCTGTGTCGTGAAGGCTGAAATTTCAATTCAGTGGAGCAGGGTCAAAATCTATCTTTTCCCCCACCTCCAGGGAAAAACAGAAGACTGATGGCCATTGGTCAGGGATGGTCTAGTTGAGATTCCTGCATTGCCCCAGGGGTTGGGCTAGATGACCCTCAGGCGTCCCTTCCAACTCTACAATTCTCTAATGCAGGCTTGTGCAGAGTTTTAAGTACAAGTTGGATGCAAGGGGTGCATCCCATCTTATGCACCATCGGCTCGGGAATAAGTCCCACTATTCATGATGAGCCTAGATTGCTGCTATGCAGTCCTGTTTTTTAAATAAATGTTTTCCTTTTCAGATAATACAGAGCATGGTGAAATCACAGTAAATAAAACCTCCCCTTCAGTAGTTTCAAGCACTACTACAGGTTCCACATAATATCTGTACTGCATTGTTTACTGTAATAGCACCTGCACTTTGGAACTCCCCGCCTATTGCAACAAAGCACCTGCCTTTGCTAGACTGTTTTCGGGCACCTGCTAAAAGCATTCTTCTTTAGGCAAACATACCTAGATGTTTTGTTAGTTGAAGTAATTTTAATCTTAATATTTTAGCTTTTGAATATTTTAAAGTAGGATTGTTAATTTTTCTTGATTTTACTGCTGTGGTGTTTTTTTTTGTTTTTTGTTTGGGTAAACCGCTTTGCAGGTTTTTTGAAATAAATTTTATTAAATACACAAACAATAAATATTGTATAAATAAAATAACACAAGCCAAAACACAATCCATTCTGTAGATTTAAGTAGCTGTCCATAGTTGCCTACTTGTAATCAGAGGCCCAGCATCCACATTCCTTTGTAAGAAAATATGAAATAACGTAAAACCATTTTTGCAGGCAAATAAAAAACACCCCCCCCAATGTGTGTGTGTTGGGGGGGGTATGACAAGAAATTTTCTGCACCGGTTACCACCTGACCTTCCTACGCCTCTGCCTAGGCCTAGCTGGAATCTGCTAGTTTCTTGCTAGTCGCACTCTGTCAGATAGGCTCAAGGGAGCCCACTGCCAACATCCCCACCCCACCCCAAGCATATGTTGTTGTTTTTAAAGCACAGTTCCTGCCCTGTATTCCCTTTCCTATAGTGAGATGAAAATTTCTTGTCAGTGGAGCATTTTTTGTTAAGATATCAATTGATGCAATTATAAATGAATACCCTTTTCACTAGAGCTGCAGCTGTGCCGTTGAATCCTGGGTCTTTACTTGGAAGTAAGTCCCACTCTATTTAATGGGGCCATACTCCTAGGCAAGTGTGCATAAGATTGCAGCTTTAGTTGATTACGGCTGAATGCAGAATGAAAGCTAAATATATTCTTCCATTTTTGGTAGTATTTATTTTTTTCTGATGCTATAAAAATCTTTAAAAGCAGCTGTCCTTTCCCCCGCTGAAAAATATGCCTAAATACATTTCTGCTGAAATCTTTGATTCTTGTGCAAATTTAATCAGTACACTGATGTAGTCTTCAGTCCTTAGACAGGAGTAAGCATCTTTGAACTGTATAGTTTTACTTTTGAGTAAACATACATAGGATTGCAATAATTCTTTGATTATTTTTTTCTTAAATTGTAGTGCTAGTTTGCTGTCTTTTAAGTATACCCTAGTATACAATTTGCAGGCCCAGCAATCCAGAATAAAAAGCCATTGTCTGAAGCGGGTTTGCAGACCAGTATTTGATGTGATGTCTGAATTGACAGACCATAGTTATAACATTTGCTTAGCATCCAGACACCGAGTTGAGTTTATGGAACAGAATGCTGTGAGAACTCTGCTTGGTATTTTCAGACCTCTTGAAAGTTGTTAAAGATTTAGCAAATGCTGCCAGTGCAGTCTATATGCTACTTAAGGCTGCCGCCCTATACTTATACCAAAATCAGGGTGGCTTTCGTCTGAGTGGACATGTATAGGACTGCACTGTTAATATATATTTATAGGTACAGTCATACCTCGGGTTACAGACACTTCAGGTTGTGGGCTTTCAGGTTGCGCACTGCGCCAAACCTGGAAGTACCAGAACGGGTTACTTCCAGGTTTCAGCTCTCACGCATGCGCAGAAGCATTAATCACACTTTTCGCATGTGCAGAAGTGCCGAATCGCGACCCACACGTATGCAGACGCGGCGCTGCGGGTTGCAAACGTGCCTCCCGCATGGATCATGTTTGCAACCCCAGTGTCCACTGTATTTAGTTATGCCTTAGGATCTCTGCCATTAATTTTTTTTTTATAATCATATTTATTATAATTTCCAATAATAACAGAATAGAAAAGATAGAAAAGATAAAGAAAAGAAAGAAATAGAGAGACCAACTTTAAACCCTTATTTTCTTAGCCTTCTTTCTGGGACTCCCTCCTTCCCCTCCCGACTGTATTCCCCTTTCCCTAATTTAGTTCCACAAGCTCTCATTCCCAATTTAAACCTAATATGTTGTACCTATTAGCCAATTTAAATTACAATCTTAACATCACTCCTCATCTTTAACAAAATAGAAAAAAGAAAGATTTTTCCTCCAAGATCTACCCCGTTTCCTCCCACGAGTTCCCCCCTTTCCCCCCCCAAAAACATATTAAATCAAGATAGAAAGATAAAAGATAATAGATAGCAAAAAATTCAAAAATTTGGTTACATAGCCTTTGGATTCTAGAATTCCCCCTCCCTTCCCCGGTTTGGATTCCCCATGTCCATCAGTCTATGTGTTGTCGGCCTGGAGGTCTCAAGTCCACAGCCAGAATTTTCTCAATCCATCTTGCCGGTTTTCTTTAAATTTGCTTGTTTTAATGATGTTTAACTTCAGAAATCCAGACTTATAGAGGCCTTTAATTTTCCTTAGTCCTTATTACTCCTCCCATTGTTCTTTCTGTGACGTAGTTGGTCCTTTGCTCTTTTGTTTCTTGCTTTCTCAGGTTTCTGTCTTGTTCAGCTGCAAAACCATTCTTATTCCGAAATCTAGTATCTCCACAGAGGTTTGTTATTCAGGAACAAAAACTTGCGTCCAGTTCCTACCTTGCTTCAATAGAAAAATTCTATTGTGTTGTCACCTCTGTAGACGAAACAATATTTCAGTTTAGCTGCTTTCCCAGGAGATTAGACCTGTACACATCCCGGAGTAGTTTTCCACATACGCCATTTGTAATGTCCCAAAGCCCCTCTAGGGGGGTTGCAGTAACTTTGTGTCCTCTAATCCAAAAGTCAAATTGTTGTTTCTTTTTCCCTCCGACATTTTGTATCCATATTTATGTCCAATTGTAACAGAATTAACCAGCAAAATACTTGTAACAGAGTCCTCTTTATATACTCAAGATTTGACAGCTACTTTGACAGCTGTCAAATTCTCCGTCTCTCTCCACCAGGTTCTCCGAATCACCCCGGTTCCCAGGGGGGGGGGTTGCCTTTTCCCTCTTCGACTTTTTCTCCTCCAGCACAATTCTTATTCTTATAATATCCCATCGTGGAATTGATCATCTTTGTCAACGATAAACTTCTGAATCGATCTTGGTTTCCCAGTCCTTGTTTTAGCATGTTTACAATCAGGAAGGGGACTGACTTCCTTTTTAGATCCCCCCCCGCTCGTGCCGAATTCGAAAAAAAAATTCTTTTTTTCTCCTTTTATGCCCGATTACCCAATTACTCACGGGTTGTTGTTAAATGTCCGAATTTCCAATAGAAGAAGCCAGCGCTCTCCGACGAATGGCATGCGGCTGCGCTCGGCAGGGGAAGCGATGGACTCTCAGCACCACGCCACTCCCCGGCACCCGATCTGTAGCCTTTAAAAAGGCTCCTTCACGAGTCGGGAGGGCGCTAACGGTACCAGCCGAGTCCCCATGTCCACGGTCTCCGTGCCCGTGGTTTTTAAGGGTCCCCGCGTCGCCGGCGCGGTAGGACCCAGCCCCTGCCGAGCAGACTCCCTCCGGAGCTCGGAGGGAGTCCGCCATTCGGCGATGGCGCCAACCCGGAAGCAGGATCTCTGCCATTATTGAATAATGCTGAGCATTTTCAGCTAGCTCTTAAGATTAAAGATCAATATTAGCTGAAAATTGACAGGACTGCCATTTTGGTAATTACCTGACTACTTTTAACTTTCAGATTTTTTGTTGTTTTCATGAAACTCGTGCCAAGAAGCTTTCAAATGTATTCCCCCCACCTGCCTCAGCAAAAAATAACCAGTTGCTTTACTTTAAGCTTCATACTGAATAAATGTGGAATAAGGTCTGGCATATTCTTAAACAAATTAATATTTATATTAAATTAATATATTATATTATAGCTTCATTTTGTTTGTCTTGACTGTTCTTGCTTCAAATATTTTATCAAAATGGTTTTGAATTACACATTGCATTCAAAATGTGCAGGGAACAAAATGACAGGTTTCTTATATGTTTTGGAAATAAATAACATGGAACATACACTTTAAAAAAAAAATGTCAGTGCTGACTGAGTTCATTGCATACAATGACATCTCGGAATACCATTTTTTATCATTCAACTAAGCCGCTATATGGACAGTGTGTTCGATTCAATTTGTTCATGTTTGGTGTAGGAATACACAAAAAAAGAACATGGGAAGATATAATAACTTAAAGAGGAATTCAGTGTTGTGGTCTTATGATTATTCTGTCAGTGCAAACATTTCTGCTTGCCAGATGAAACAATCTCTTCTCTCACCAGAGCTTATTTGGGTGGGGAGCTGGGACGGGGCGGGGGACAGCAGGACTTGTTGTGCTGACTGTGTTTAGTTGAATTCTTTTAGCTCCTTACATTGGATTTTAAAATTTTGTATTTTTGCAGTGCTTGCAGAATTTTGGAATTGATTAGCGGACACAGAACATATTAGTACAACTCACAGTGTGAAGGACACATTGGCAGTTTGCAGTGAGCTGGAGGCCACAGTTCATTTGCATAAGTTATTAATGTAATTGGGAAAGTTACAGCATGCTGGGATTTGTCACAAATCCTCTCTTGCCAGCAGAATCTTTAAGACAGCTGGAGTGATCAAGTCCTTGTACTACTAGCTGCATATGTTCAACAAAGCAAGCATCAGTACCTATAAAGCAAAATGTTGATTTTAAATAATAAAAACCCAAGCATTTTCTTCAAGCTTCTCTGACTATAAATGTTGCTAAAGTTCTCTAAGGAAAAATATTAAATCTTGTTTTTTTCATCATTTTGCAGGTAAATACTGCCCTACTGTACTGTTGGCACTTTGCAGCAATGTGTCACTGTGTAAATAATATTTTAATTTTGTAGCATATGTGCCTATACACAATGTCTAATTTTTAAATGGGGAAAATGAAAATCTTTACCCCAACACATCCCTTTGCTTTTCAAAATCCTCTGTAGACAGAATCATAAAGCTGTAATCAGAGGAGATGTACCAAATGATTGCATTTCCTGTTCAGTTGCCCTTTGAGTCTTAATTGATCATTTGGGAACCACTGCTTTTATTTTGATTTGACACACAACTTATAGTACTTAGGTCAGCGTAGAGCTTTGCCTGTCACTTGTAGCATGTAGACATGTCACAAGTTCCATGTTCTTTCTAACAGCTTTTTTATTTATTTTACTTTTTCCTATCCCACCTAGTTCTCCAAAGAGACTCTAGGCTGCTAAGAAGCAGTAATGAAAACAGAATATAACAAGCATAATCTCTTTAAAAAATGTCTAGTATACACTCAGATTAATAAATTAACAATAACCAACCAGCTTAACAGTTCCAGCAGCACAGAAATAACGTAGAACTGAGGCAGCAAAAATAACATTATTAACTGAAGGCTCCCCCTACCCCCAAAGCCAGGTCTTCAACAACTACCTGATGGACCCTTGTTGGCAAGGAATTCCATAGGGTTGGTGTCACAGCAGAAAAGATACTACTCCTAGTTGGCACCAGCCTTGCCTCTTGAGGTCAAGGGATTTAAAGCAGGGCCCAGATAATGATTGGAGTGTGCACAGAGGACATACAGGAAAAGGCAGCTCCTGTGCTGCCACGCCCAAGCCATTAAGGGCTTTAATGGATAGTACAAAAGCAGTCAGAGGAGGTACAACTGTGGAGGTGTACAGTGGGTGTGGGCTGACTTTTGACCTGCTTGTAGTTGGGCTTTAACTACAGGTTACAGCAGGATGACAAACATGTTCGAATGTGTAGGTTGTGCTGAACTCCTGTGAAGCAGGAGTATGATTTGAAACAGAGAATGGCGGGCTGCTGGAGCGGTTGCTGAACTCTTTCTTTCCACACCCAATCCCTGTTCCTTCCCAACCTGTTCCTCCCCAGCCGTTTCCCCTTTTGATGGGGTGGGGATGGGACTGCTTTTGTGGGGAGGGTGGAAGTTCAGATGACATCCACTTGTTCAGCAGTCAATTGTTCCTATCCCATTCCCCAGCTTTGTTGGATTTTCCAACACAGGGGCTTGTGCTTTTCTGTTTCATTTGCCTCTGAGATAGCTGAGATGTGACTTGCTGCTGCCTCAGCATGGATGTCTGCATATTTGGATGCCCACTATTGCTATAGATGTTGATCCCAGGCAGTGAGAGTTGCAAAAGACGTGAGGTAATCTATTCTTGGATAAGCAAGTTTTACTTTATAATAGAGCATAATAATATAAGAGCAGCCAAAGGCCTGGTTCAGCATCCTGAACCAATGTGGCCAGCCACATGCCTGTGGGCAGCTGGCAACAGCCCTCTTCCAACTTGTGTTCCCCAGCAACTGGTACTCAGAGGCACAGTGCTTCTGATGCTGCAGATGCTGCCTTGGCCATCATGACTAGTAACCATTGGTAGACTTATTGGATTTTATCTAATCTCATTTTAAAGGTGTCCAAGTTTGTTACCATCACCACATCTTGTGATAGCAGATTCCATAGTTTAATTGTGCACTGTGTGTAGAAGTGCCTTCCTTTTTCTGTCCTGAATCTTCCAACAATCAGCTTCATTGGATGGCTCCAAGCTCTCTAGTATCATGTTCTCCCCCTGCGTTTCTAGACTAAAATCCCCATGTGTCCCAGACCCAAACCCACAATCAGTTTTGTTGTGTGTTTCTGTATACTATAATAGTCCTTCATTGCACATCCTTTTTTTCTTGCATCTCCAGTTAAAAGGATCTGGGCAAGCAAGAAATGTTTCTCTTTCTGGAATCCTGGGGAGTTCCTCCAATCAATGTAGGTTTTAATGGACTTTGTGGATCATAGGTCGATCTTAATACAATTTTAATATATTACAATCCTGAATGTTACAAATCTTCTTGAATCTGAATTCTCAGTTCTATGTAGAACAGCTTTTACATTTTGTGTGTCTGACCCTGATAAGATAGTGGCCTAATTGTAATAACATAACAGCCTGGCCATGTATGAATTTGGTTACAGCAAGGAGACACTTACATTTTTTCTTTAGGATGTTTTGGGTCCATAGTAAGGAAAAACCAGCCTAAATACCTGTGATTTATTGATTTGCTTTACAGTACTAAAGCTGTTAAATTACTATTCTACAAGCTGAAAAAATACCATTATCTAATTGGCTTTTGGTTAGGATGATGCTGATTTCTAGGTCAACGTAAAACACATGAGCATTTAAATTGGTGAGAAGCAGCTGTTCTAGAGTCCCTTTCCACATTGCCTAGCTTTAAGGATAAATATGTCACATTTTAAATTATGATAGGCTTGATAATTGAGCTTTACCTTGTTACATATACTGATGTGCAGTGCTTTGTCTGTGAGACAGATTGTTCTATCATGGTAGCAGAAATATCCATATAGACATTGATTTGATTTTTCCAGACCATTTGGCTCTAAGATGTTAATCAGAGTGGGAAGGAATGATACTCTTGAAAGTAGAATGTACATTTAACAATATGTTTTTTTAAGTTCTTAAACACATCTGTAGTAGTATTGAAGATGTTTCTAATCATATACTGTTAAAAATATTAATGCAAAAATATTCTTCTTAATAGCTCCAAAAAGAACAGGTTTTGTACTTAATAGCTGTACCATCTCTTGGCTGCAGAGAAGGAATTCTGTGGATTGAACCCTACTTGTTTCAATTAGCACATTTTGTTACCTGCCAGTTAAATGTAAACTCAGGTGCCTTTTCACTTGCTACATCATTTGTCTATCTGCTGTTGCTTATTATTGATTTCTAACTCCTATCATTTATAAATTTTAAGCAGTGAATGTTACCAAGTGTCTTTTGCAGTCTTTCTGCCTTTTGTTAGGAAGATGAGAGTATTTCCTTCAGTCACTTAATATCTTATTCTATGTTTGTGTAACAAACTTCTGTTTTGTTTTACTTTATTATTATTCTGCATATTAATAACCACAGTCTGTATATAAACATAACCAGAGTTTATATATATATATATATATATATATATATATATATATATATATATGCATGCTGTTTGCTTACAATAGTAGTTGTATTTTATGTATTATTTATTCTCACATATATATTCTTCCCTTCACTACATGGACCCAGGGTGTGGTACATATAAAATAATACAACCTAAAATGCAACATGTAAGGTCCTTAAAATAAAAAAGAGTAGGCACATGACTAAACAGTACATAGTTTAAATAAATTCCTTCCAGTAGCACCTTAAAGACCAACTAAGTTAGTTCCTGGTATCTGAAGAAGTGTGCATGCACACGAAAGCTCATACCAAGAACTAACTTAGTTGGTCTTTAAGGTGCTACTGGAAGGATTTTTTTTATTTTGACTATGGCAGACCAACACGGCTACCTATCTGTAACCAGTACATAGTTTGTTTACCTAGGAGGAAATAGAGGTGTCGAAACAAGGCCTAAGGCTGCTGCTGGAGATAAGAGAAAATTGTAATTTTATTTACCGTATTTTTCGCCCTATAGGACACACCAGCCCATAGGACGCACCTAGTTTTCAGGGGGGGGATCAAGGGAAAAAATATGACCCCCCCCACCCCGCAGCTGTGGGAGCAGTGGACAGGCTGCACGCAGCCTGTGCGCTACTCCAAGACCTTCTTTCTGCTTTTGCGGGAGGTGGCGGAATTCCCCCACCGCCCGCAAAAACCCACAGGAGGGAGGAGGGACTGAAATGGCCAGTCAGTCCCTTTTCCCTTCTTGGGGAAAAGGCCCCAAGAGCGGCGCGCTCTTTAAAGGCTGTGCGGCTCCTACGGGCTTTTCTACGAGATGGGGAAATTCCCCCACCTCCTAGAAAAGCCAGCAGAAGCCGGCACAGCCCCTTTAAAGAGTGCATGGCTTTTGCCTGCTTTTGCGGGAGGTGGCGGAATTCCCCCATCTTCCGCAAAAGCCCACAGGAGGGAGAAGGGAGGGACTTGGACAGTCAGTCCCTTCTCCCTCCTTGGGGAAAAGCCTGCTTTCCCCCACCGCCAGCCTCAAAGCCGGGTTGGAGAGTAGCCGGAAGGCGTTGCGCGCCTTCCCGCTGCCCCCCATCCTCTGGGGCTGGCGATGGGAGAAGCATTGCTTTCCCCCACCGCCAGCCTCAAAGAGCAGACTCTCCTGGCTTCAGCGGAAGCAACGTGAAGCCTCCGGAGCGCAGGCTTCGGAGGCTTCGCGTTGCTATCGCTGAAGCCAAGGTGCCTGCATTTGCCCCATAAGACGCACACACATTTCCCCTTCATTTTTGGAGGGGAAAAAGTGCGTCTTATAGGGCAAAAAATACGGTAGTTAAAGAATTTTACTCTGCTGGAAAGGGTTTCCAGCATAGGCTATAAACATGAGAGTCCCTGCACTCAGGTTTACTGTCTGAGAAAAACACAACACAAAAGGTAAAAGGACTTTGTAGGGAGGAGACAAAAAAGAAACTCAGCCCTAGTTACAAAGTTGAGCTATTGTAAACACAATGAAGGAGTTTGGATTCTTCTCCCTCTAGTATTCAGTGATGGTAGCTGGGGGGAGGGGCTCATGCATGAAGCTGTATCCGTGCATGATGGAGGTTGCCTGACTCCTGCCACTCTGCAACCCTCCTCCCGGACGATTTCAGTGCTTCCACACTTTGTGTTAAAGCATGAACTGTTATTAATGGACTTAGGGTAGGGAGGGTGGTCACAAATAGCAGATTGCAAGCTTGGCTGAAGAGTTCTTTTCTATTTGCTATGGTGCAAAGTTGCATGGAATACAGATCTTTGATTTGCTAGTAGAAACTGAATAAATCGTTTGTGGGTTACCTAGATCAGAAGCTCAGGCTAAGGAAGGAGCGTGCCCAAGAAATACTCTGGACATTTTTTTCACATGGGCATGTTTGATTTTGTGTCTATGCAGATGCAAAGCAACTTGAGTTGTTGGCTGCTGCTTACTGATTTGGGAAGCATTTGTTGATATTAAGGTCTAGATGAACTGAAGTAACATTAAAGGTCTATGGTAAAGATCTACATTAGTATAGGAAGAGAATAACAGGTAAAGACCGATGGGTTACCTCCAGAACTTAAACGAAGTCAATTTTCTTCAAACAAACTACCATATTTTTCGCCCTATAGGACACACTTTTTCCCCTCCAAAAATGAAGGGGAAATGTGTGTGCGTCCTATGGGGCGAATGCAGGCTTTCGCTGAAGCCTGGAGAGCGAGAGGGGTCGGTGCGCACCGACCCCTCTCGCTCTCCAGGCTTCAGGAAGCTCTGTGCAACCCTCGGGAGACCAGCCCCAAGAGTTGCGCAGAGCTGCCTGCAGTCCCGGGCTCAGCACAGCTCTGTGCGGCCATCGGGAGCGGGGCGCGAAGCAGTCCCGGGCTCAGCGCACTTCTCCCCATCGCCAGCCCCACAAGCTCGGGGACAGCGGGGAGGCGGAGCGCGCCTTCCCATTGTTCCCCGACCTGGTTCTTCCAGCCCCGCACCATTATTCCCCCAAAAAATACTATGTGCGTCCTATGGGCCGGTGCGTCCTATGGGGCGCAAAATACGGTATATTCAGCATTAACCACAGTGTCTTAGTTTGGGAAACACACAAACTGTATTGATGCAAATGTGGAAGCAAAGATTTCCAGACTCTTGGCAACATGGGGGAGGAGCATGAGAATCTACTCTAAGACACCATATTTACTTGAATCTAATGCTCACCTTTTTTGGCCAAATTGCAAAAATTAAGGTGTGCATTAGATTTGATGGTGCATTACTTGAGTAAATATGGTACATTTGGTCTCAGAGGCCTGGCTCCATATACTCTCTGGAACAAGCGCTCTTGTTGCAAAAGTTCCCTCTCTGGTTGCAATAAGTGTCTGATCCTGAGGCCAGCTGAAGTGATATTGAGCTAGAATGGGAGAAAGGAATCTGTGTCTGCTAGTCACTAGGTAACAAATCTATGGCAAAGTGAAAGTTTTTATTGAAGTTACAGGCAGGTAGCCGTGTTGGTCTGCCGTAGTCGAAGTGTGCATGAACACGGAAGCTCATACAAATGACAAACGTAGCTGCTCTCTAGGGTGCTACTGGAAGGATTTTTTTTTTTTATTGAAGAATTTCAGAGATGGAGAGAGTGAGTTCTGGGAGAAAGACGCATGGATGGTGTTGCCAGCCTTCTTGCCCAGTATCTGTGTTTTTGACAGTTGTGTTGCAGATAACCAGAGTAGCAGCCCTGATGGTTCCCATGGCTCCATCTTGATGCTGGATATGCCTTCATAAATGTAAGTTTGTAGAGTTGTAGGAGACTTATCTGGAGCAAGTAGGTTAGTAATGCCACAGGGAGCACTTTGATTACTGTTGCTGTTCATGCTGTGAGCCTCTCTTGTGGTCTTTTTAAAGAACTGGGCACGTGGAAGGTCCTGTACTTTACACTTGTTGAAGAGTTGTCTATGGAAAGCAAAAACACAGAGTAATAGTTCTGTATGAGAATTTTTACATTCACATTGGCTCAAAATGTATGTTTTGCTTAGAATAGGATAGATTTTGGTCTACCCTAGGGAATACCCTCTTGTTAGCAGGGATATATAGGCAACTATAATGTAGCAGTTGAGGGGCCTTGGCTGATACAGGGTTGTATCCAACTAAGTTCTACTCAGAATAAACCCATTGAAATTAATGGACCTGAGATAATCATGCCCATTAAGTTTAATGGGTCTACTCTGAGTAGGACTAGCACTGGATACAACCCATAATCTGTACTATAAAGCTTGTTGATCAACGCATAAGGCGTATGCGAAGGAAAAGGAAGTGACTAGAGGAAACTTTACATTTCTAACCCTGTGCTCTGAATAAATGAAAATTAGTGATTTTGTGAAAACTTCTGTTTAACTTTTATGCTTGCTTTATATCAGCACATGGCTAGTTGAAAAATATTGTCTTCCATATTTTGTTTTTAGAGGCTGTGCACTGCAGACCCTCTTGACATTTGAAGCTTGTAGACACGGTAATAGCTTTGATGGCTGCAGTTTTCTTCAGGCAGAAGTAAGAAAAAACATTGACTTAGGATAGTATTGGAACATAGAGTGCAGTTTCAGCTGCAGCTTTGCCATTTACTAAAAGCCTTGTGAGCCATTTTGACAGTGCTCGGAAATTATGGAACCTTAAGTCTTCAAATGGCTCATCTTTAGGAGTAGAAAGTAGATAACATCAATATATTTGTTCTCTGCAGCACTGCTGTTGTCTTTTTGTATTCTGACAAAGCACCCCCCCCCCCAATTCTGTAAAATAGTTTTGACTAGTTTTTGCAATACAAGCTATCGAGTACTAAGAAATCTATATTGGTTAGCTAAGAAAATTAGAGGCTTTCATTATGAGATACCACTTTTCTTTGCAGAGTTGTTTATATATATTTCTCATGTACTGGCTTTTCAAAGTGTAACTAGCAATGATACTGAATTTGTGAGGAATGCCCTTGTGTTTGAGACCAATACATACCAAGCAAGGTCATATTTCTGACTACAAGTCTTCTTATAACATACATTAAAATAGATGCAGTGAAAATAAAGTTTGGGTTAAAAGAGAGAATTCTCCCTCCCCTTCCCTGAATCAATACAGCATGAAAATATTAAGCTTCACAGATGGACCTTGGTTTGGATCTAGAAAAGTATGAGCAGACCTTAGTTTCCTGTTTTCCCCCTTCTGCTGCACCCCCCCAAACCCGTCACTAGGGGTTGAGGTCACTTAGGAATGCATATAGCAGGGGTTAGCAAACTTTTTCAGCAGGGGGCCTCAGACCTTGTGGGGGGTCGGACTATTTTTTTTGGGGGGGGGGAATGAACAAATTCCTATGCCCCACAAATAACCCATATATGATTCCCGGACCATCCGTGGGCCAGACTGAGAAGGCTATTAGGCTGCATCCGGCCCCCGGGCCTTAGTTTGCCTACCCATGGCATGTAGCATAGGGACTGAAGTGGGAGCTGGGAACTGGCACAAGTGGACAGGGCATTAAGCATGATTTAAAGTGCCTTCTGCTGGCTCAAGGAACCTCCTGAATTCTAACGTGTGTGTGTGTGTGTGTGTGTGTGTGTGTACGTGTGTACGTGTACTGTTCAACAATGTCAATTGATGGTTGTCTGATTAATATAAACTTACTGTCACCAAAAGTTGGAAATAAATCCTTTGAGAGTGGAATCTACAAGGTGCTAATGGAGGATGCCTTTTATGTTGATCTAATTATGTATGGTCTTTTTAATGGTGTGCCCCAAAAAGCTCTAAGTTGGTTGGACATAAATGTTAAGTTGGGCAAGCTGTGTGCACCAATCGTTGCCAAACTGGTGTTCTCTGAAAGTTTCGAATGACAGTAATCCAATACATCTTGTGAGTACCAGGTTGGTTGAATGCTTCTCTACGTGATGCACTTTCCAGGCTTGATTTCTGTGACAAAGTACTATGAGATAGATTTCTGCAGATATTCTAGGATCCATAAAGAAATTAACATATGTAGTTATGGCAAATATGGGGGGGGGAATTGGACATTAGGTTTTGAAGCTGGAATATGTCATCTAGAAACATACCTGTATGCTGCATCGTTGGCAGGTGACACTGATTTAATATTTTACTGACATTTGGTTTGTCAAAGTATATGTGGCCATTGATTTACTCCTCTAAAAATAACCAGAGCAGTATGGTTTGTTTTGCAATTGATTTTTTTCCACTGAAAATTCATATCTGATAGTAAGAAAAGCTTCAAGGAATTGTTAAACACATCTTGTTTTTCTCGTGTGTGTGTGTAAGAGAGAGAGAGAGAAAATATGAGAGAAATATAAAAGTTCATGCTGTGCTTTCTGAAAGCAGTCATGCACTGCCAGCAGGCATTTACTTAAAACAATGTTATACTCTGTTACTTAGTACTGTACACGTAGAGCAAAGCTAACTGCTGCTTCTATTATGTGCTTCTTTTGGGGCTAGAGGATGCTGTTGCTTTAAAATCAAGGACTGACAAGAGTTGTTTTCTGCAGCACACTGGTTCTGCTTTGTACAGTGCTTTATGCAAATAAGCTGCCTGATCAGTCTGCTTGCAGTTAGTTGCTCTGTTGGGTGGCTCACAAAGAATCAGTAGACCTAATTCAGCATTCAGTTGTTTAAAACGGCAGATGGAAGGAAAGGATGGTGAGCTGTGGATTTGTTAACACCTTGCAAAAAAGACTACAGTGATTCCACTGAGGATCAGAATGTTGCTAGTGAATGGATCTGGGCATTATTTGTGCTTAGGTCACTTTATAATGGCATGGTTAGCTTGTGTGACTCCAGTCACAAAGAAGCTGGTGAAAATATGTATATATCCACCCTCTTTCAGAGCCAGAAAATTATATCTGACTGAGACACTCGTTGGTAGCAGCTGTCCTTGCAGGAACAGGAGCTTTTTGAGGAGCTGTTCGTAATAGGCTGAAGTCTGGGTTTTTGTCGCCGTTATTACACTTTTAATAAGTGGAATGACTTGATGAATATCTTTTAAAGTACAGGATTTATGTGATATTTGTCTTAAGTGAATCATTCAGAAAGGAAAGTTGGTTGATTGCTTATTGTTGTGTGTGCTGTTCAGAAGGTGGGATCTGTTGCCTGAAAACACTTTCTAAGATTACTGTACTTTTTTTTTTTAAGATTGCTTCTTTCACAATATTTCCTTTGTTTGCAACTTTGCTTGTCAAGGCCTCTATAAAGCAAGCTGAGGAAGTTCGGTTCACTTTATATTCTGCCTTGTGTCTTAGAAGTTTTTCTTTGAAGTTCTGTTTATCGTATTTTTGCTGCTTTTTCTTAATTTCTTTGGCTTTTAAAATGAGATTTTAGGTCACATGTAGGAAGAAACGTTTTGGATTTTTGTGTTGAAGAGGTGCATTTTGAAAACAACTATATCATGGGGTTGGAAGATACCGTAATACGGAGTGAAGAACATCTATAAGAAATAATGCATGTGCCGCTTCCCTCTGGGATATAAAATGGAAGAGCTTATTTAGGACCGCTCTGTCAATGATGAAAGCAGTGCCAATGAATGAATTCTTACGCATTCAAAACACGTGTTTCGGATTGGAACTACATAAAAGGAGAAGTTAGCTCTCAGCACAGAACTAAAAGAAGGAAAATCATGTCTACTACGTTCAAGGAAGAAGGAGCCCAGCGTACTTGAGACATCAGAAACAAAAGAATATGCTACTGTATTTGAAGACTCTGACATTTGCTTTGTCTGTATAGAGGATAAAGGAATTTTACATGTTCAACATAATGAAATCCCTGTGTGAATGTGGGATTTTTATGTTCATTTGACTAACCGAAGATGTTTTAAAAATGAATGAATTGGGGCACTGCTTTTTCAAGGAAACAAGATTTGGATTTTCAAAGCTTATTGTACTCTCAAGATAAATGCAGCTGTTGTAGTTTGCTCTGCTTGTGTAGGAGATCAGTTTGACCAAAGTAAGGAGAAAATATGAATTGATTGCTTTTGGCATATTGTTCGTGCTTGCATTCCTAGGTGTTTAACCTGTACACACATGTGTGAGAGAGCAAAAACATCTCCATACTGGAACCTAGATTCTCAATAGACTTGAATATGTTGTGACAGTGTCAATAAGGAAGCAGATTAAAGTGTGTGTATATAAGTGATCAGAGGCACTGACTGTTACCCTCCATGATAGAGGAAGCAATTTTTTCTTTATATGCAAAGAAGAAATATTGAAAATAAGAGAGAAAACAGCACAAGTGAGGAACAGGAGAGTATTGAAAGATTTTGATAATCTAGAGTTGCTGAGAGTTGAAAATATGGATGATTCAAGCATTCTACGAAGGAGGGGGTTGCAGGTAAGAAACAAATCTAATTAGTAATTCCCTGCCGGGGTGAGTTTAAAATGCTGTGAAAATTATAGAACTGTCATTCTGCTGTAGAAAAAGAATACAATAAGGCTGTAGCTGCATTTGGAGCTCAGTTATTTTAATGACAACGTTCTAAATAGAATTCTGTTATAGGGTTTTGGAAATGATTTTTGAAGCTGCATTAAAATTCTTGATTTCATGCAGTCCAATGGTGTTTGATTTTAAGGGGAATCAACTTTCCAAAGCTGTATGAAAAATGTATGAAGTCACCCGTTGGCATTGGGGAATATACTTAAATGCTGATGAGCAAAAGTATTTTAGATTCATAAATTAGTATTGTGGAAAGCACATCTCAAGGTTTTCTGATGAAATGACTTATTTGCAGTTTTAGGTATTTCACTGGATCATTTGGGATAAATTAGCCTTAGAACCTTTCTGTCTTAATGAGACAAGACTGACTTTTCTGCACATTTACCTGCGAGTGAGCCCCACTGACCTCTGAATAGTCAAGCGTAGGAGTGTACTGTTAATTGGTGTCAAGTTAAAAATATGGAATTAGATTGAGCCCCCACTTGATTGTGTGGAAATGTAACATTTCTAGAGAAACTTCTGTTTGAAATTTAACACTAGTTAGGGTAAGCCCAGTAAATAGCAATATAGATTTTGAAACATCTCTTGTCTATAAGCAAGAGCTTATAAATTATATAAGATATATTCTAAAATAGATAGTTTTATATAATAAAAATATAATAAAGCATAACTTTAGTTTTTGTTGCCCCACATTTAGTGATATTTGGAGCCAGATCTCATCTGTGAAGAATTTGCCTGAGTGGTATTACTGGGTATTGCTCAATATTTCTACAGTTTTATCCGGAACAAACAGCACCGGAACAATGTAGCAAACTCAAATTTCATGCTTGTCTTTTGAAATCTTGTTTTTGCTAAAAACAAAACAAAACCCACTTTCAAATAGATTGTGTTGATGGATGGTAATCCATAGAATCTTAACATTATTCAGCACAGTAGCACATAGTTCTGCTTACAGATTCCTGAAGGCCAGAGAAGTATTTTAACACTCGTTAAATTTACTGCTTATGTACTGAACAAACCTTTCTGTTGGCATGTGATACGAGTAAGCACAGGCTTGACGTAAAGGTTGCAGCTGGACATAGAATGAAATCTTATAACTTTTGGTTTAAATGCCGTGGTTTATTTAAAACATTTCTACTGCTAGTTCTGGGCACAAGGAATGCTAAGTGTATTTATCTGGACTGCCATAGTACTCTTATCTAAAGATTAGGCTTCTTAATTTTTTCCTGATTGTCTATGTGTTCTCCATTTATGTTGTTTTAAATCAATTATATTTAATTATCATTATGTTCGTTCAGATTATCCAAGTGCTTCGGATGTCTGTTGGGTAATTTGAATAAACCATGGCTTTAAAATGTTTCTTAAATATTAGTCATTATTTCAATTCAGTACAAATTCCTCAGTCTTTTTGTGTGTGCATGGGTTGTTGCAGATGTAAGGTAGTCTTTAAATGGCAGTTAAAGAATCCTCTACATACTTACCTAGAAGTAAGCCCCATTAAATTCAGTTGGACTTATTTCTGAATAAACATGCATAGGACTGTAGTTTATGACTTGCTTTGTCATAGGCCTTAATAACTAAAACTAGCCCAGGGTGGAATTCAGTGTCACACCATGATGAACAAGCATTTCAGTTTGCTGGAAGGAATGGTTCTTGCTATCCTCCTCTCTGTGTGCTGCTCTGCGGGTTCCTTGACCCCCCCTCCCTGAGCCAATTTTGGGGGGCATGGGAGGAGAGAAGGGGAAGCCCTGTTGTGCAAATGGAAGTCTTGCACAGGGCTTCTGCTGATGGAGCTGGTTAGGTGAATCCCACCCAGTTGTTTTTGTTTAATCCAGCATTTTAATAGCTGCTAGAATGGTTGTGGTATAGCAAGTCTGTTATGTTTATTTCAGTGCTAGTTAAGGGGAATATATAGCTTGGAAAGAAACTTTTGTTAAAAAGGGTTTGAGGATGCCCAATAGAAGGGGAAAGTGGGAGAGGGGAAAATATCACATAGCAGAGCAATGCTGTGGGGGAGAATATAGGTTTGTTGCTCTGTACCATGTACTTTAAATTTACTTTAAATACTTAAATTTAGTCAGGTAATGCAAATATTTTCTGAACATGGGGTACCAGTGAGAGTGTTTTAATTCTAGCAGAGGCTTCAGACCAATGCAGTCATGGAAAAGAGGAACTTGTTCTGGTCATTAGTAATGTCATAGGTCCAAAATTGTTTTTTTAACATACTTGATTCATTGAAACAATTTCCCCTTCTGCCATTATAGGGGTTATCTGTATCAAGGATGTGGCATTTAATTCAGGCAATTCAACCATTTTGGATTGCTAAGAGTGAATATGTCTGTGCTTGAGATGGGTACTGTACTTAAAGGTGCTGAAGCAGAAAATACAAATTGTTTCTTTTGATACTTTTTAATTTTTCCTGCCTCTAAGTAAAGAGATAGGTTTTTCCAAGTGGGAAAGAAGCCTCCAAAGTTAATGATCTGCCTCATTCAATTTGACTCAACTTTGAGAGCGATGACCTTCATACTTTGTGGACAGATAATTCTAGGGGCCAGAATGCTAACCCAAATTTCCTGTTACCTCTCCCTTTATCCTTGAAACATACAGTTAAAAGCAAATGCAGCCTGGATGCACTTAGCCAGCTTTTTTCTCCTTCTTTTACATGGAGTGAGTAGTGCCAGTTAAAGTGTCTTGATTTTTAGGCCCTAAATACCCTGGGGATCAGGCACATCCACACTTTCTTTTTCTTCGGTTACTATAGTTTATGAATTATTAAAATGTAAATTCTGCCCTTCCAAGCTTGGCAAAGTGACTGGGTCAGGATTGAGCCCAGTGCTGTCACGAGACGGTAGTGGATGCATCTTAGGTTCCAACAGATTATGGGTCAGCTCAAACAGAAAGGGAAGCTTTGTACTGGTATCCTTTAACATCTGATGACCAGCAGGAGACTGAAGGAGGTTGATGGAAATCTGAATTGTTCTGCCACTGCTACATTCTTGTTTGAAATTGTGGGTTTTCTTGACCTACTACAGAAATTAAAATGTTTCCTAGTCACAAGTGCATTTGCACATAAGGCTAAACTGTTGTATTAGGGCTTGCCTGCTCCCCCAGGGTGGAGCAGCGATAACGAGAGCAAAAGCTTTCATTTCCATTTTTAACTAGCTTCAGTTGAGAGTTATGTCTGAACTGGGACAAACTGTGGTTTAGTCTTCATTATGGTTGATTGAAACAAACCAATTAAGATATAGTTAATGCTTTTGACATAAAACTAAACTGTGGTTAATTGAAAATGGAAGCAACATCTTCCAATCTCTCTCTTGTAGCTGTGTCAGAGGAGGAGAGGGGAACTCATGAGACTAAGTAGTGGCAGTATAAACCATAGTTCACCATTACATCCAAATGCCATTGACTATATATAGAGACACCCTATCAAGCCTCAGGTTCATGGACTCTGCCTCATTCTTCTGCACAGTCACAAGGAGGAATTCAGAAACTAATGCTTCCAATTTCCATTAGCTATATTTTAATGTGTTGCCTGAAGCTTTAACAGTACAGTGGTACCTCTGATTATGAATGCTTCTGGTTACGAACGCTTCAGGTTATGAGCTCTGATAACCCAGAAGTAGCTGCTCCTGGTTGCGAACTTTGCCCCAGGACGCGAATGGAAATCACACGCCAGAGGCCCCATTAGCAAAAGTGCGCCTCAGAATAAGAACGGTTTTAGCTTAAGAATGGACCTCCGGACTGAATTCAGTTTGTAACTAGAGGTACCACCGTAGTTTATCTTAGCCGTTTAAAAAAAACAAAACAAAAAAACAAAAAAAAAACCCAAGCTGCCTTTATAAATCATGTTTAAAGCTGACTTGTTTCAATCAAACTATATAAATAGCAGTTATTCTATATTGGAAGTGAAAGCTTCAGAATTTATTGTGACTGCTCCAGAGGAGAAGACAAAGAGATGGGCAATGAGCAACATCAAGGCCTGCTATTGCACATTATTCTTGTGCTAAATGATGAGCAATGTCTACTGTTAAACATGTGCACAGGAGGAATATTGGAGACTGGGCAAAATTTGCGAAAATCACCTTTACAAGACATTTCACACATGGATTGGGATTACTGAGATAGGGATGCTTGCAAGAGTGTGACGGTAATCATTCAAGTTGATTTTAAGATTTCTGTTTTATTTTGTTCTTTTAATCAGCTAGCTTCTTCTAAATACAGCCTGTCAAGTTTTTAGGTACTCCCAAGTTTCGTGCATTTAGATTTTATTTATTTACTGTTTATAATATTTAAGTAGTTTTCTGCTGACAAGTTAGAGAAGAATAATGTGAGTAGGAAATCAGTGAAAGCTTTCTGTGCAGGATTTCTCTAATGACCTTCTGATTTATCCAGTCCTTTAAATTGCATTTTAAAGTAATACTGTGCACTTGCTTTGTTGCTCTTGATTTGCGTAGATTGTGTTTAAAAAGCAAAACCAATGAGGAAAAGTCTTTATTAGTGTTTTGCTGATGTGCAAAATAAGTTGAGTAAACTAATGTTTACTTTTATTCTCTGTCCTTTCATCTGCACCGTATTGTATCAATGTTATAGACTTGGTTATTTTACTCCCAGTTTGGTGGTGGTAAATAGTCAACAGGGTCCTTGGTAGCCTCTGTTGGTACTGCCAAATAATAATTGCTTGAATCCTTGTGGCCGTTAGAGAAATAGGATATATCACTTCTATTAATATCACCCCAGATGCAGCCATGTTTGTGCCAGAAATCCCTAGTCTATAGCAGAACCAGTTTTCCCTCTTGGCAGCATAATATGCTGCCAGCATGCTACAAAGCTGACTTTTTCTAATTTGCTCTGCTATCCATCTTCGCTATGTAAGAAATCTCACTTGTCACTTTAATGAGAGAGAGCATCTCGCAGGAAGGCAGCATGCATTTTGCTTAGCAAAACTGATGCCTAGAGGCAGAAATTGGTTATCAACCTTGTTGTTGTCAACCCTGCTTATTATTTTTAAAGGACTGAAGAGATCAGAATGTTACATGATACTCCCTTTTTTATATGTTTCTGGTAAGGACTGGAATGGTCTACCTATTCAGATCCTCTGCTTCAAGGTGTGGTTTACTAGCAACAACTTTTTTTGCAGGTGTTTATCCGTTGTCTTACACATCTTAAATGACACATTCATAGTCTCCCTAGCTTATTTTCAGAAGGGACTGATTCCCAATGTTCTAGCCTCCCACAACATTTTTCTGTGTTAGGTATATTGGTGATGCTGACACCCCCAATTCAAATGGGAATTTTGCTAATTCCTGTCTTGAGTGATGCTGGAAGCAGACTAACAGGATTAGTACAGATGGCATAGCAACATCAGTATAGATGATATAGCAACTGCAGTGTGAAAACAGGTCTAGGTTAATAGTTAATATCTCTTCTGTCAGATAGTTCTTATTCCTAATCCCACCCCAACTTCAATATTTTGCTTGTTAAATACCATTGCAGAGGTTTTAATGGATGTGTGTTACAGGCCCTGGTGCTGTGCTTGACTAGAGTTGACACAACAAAATAAATTGTAAAACTGCCCCCTTTGCACCATGTCCTGCAGGAATGCAAATGCATCAGAGCATCATCCACAGTACCTCCCATTAGAGATGCTATCTAACTCTGTATTGGAGTGTGGTGTTTGTCTCTTCTTGCAACTTGTTTGCAGTGACCAGTGTGGTGTAGTGGTTAGTGTTAGAATAGGACCTGGGAGACCAGTGTTCAGATTCCCACACAGCCATGAAGCTCACTGTGTGACCTCAGGCCAGTCGCCATCTCTCAGTCTAATCTACCTCACAGGCTTATGGTGAGAATAATACACAGAGGAAGAGAACCATGTAAGCCAGTGGTTTTCAACCAGTGTGCTGTGGCACCCTAGGGTGCCTTGAATGATGGTCAGGAATGCCGCTGGCAACACTGGCCTTTGTCCCTCTTTCCTTCCCTCCCATCCTCTGATGCCCTCTCGTGTCTCTTCCTCCCAAAGGCTTGAACAGCTGTTCATTGCAGCAACCCTGGCTACAAGCTCCCCAGGCAAATGGTGCCTCTGGGACTGGCCAGGGGGTTCTTCCCAGGCCCCTGTGGGGCAGTGGGAGGAGGCACCTCTCTTTGGGGTAGGAGGGGCAGCTTAGAGACCAGGGGACTCCCAAGGAGAGTGGAGAAGGTAGGAGGCTGAAGGAACACTCCACAAGGGAGTGTGTTCGAAAAGGGGTGAGGGGCTTCCAGCTCTGCAGGCAAGGGGTGCTGTGAAAAGAATGTAGTTGGTCAAGGGAGCCATGGTTGAAAACCTCTGATGTAAGTGACTTCAAGCTTCTTGGAGGAAAGGTGGGATATATAAGCTTGCATAAATAAATGAATAGCAACCCTGCTCAAGTGTTTATTTGTCTAGTGACAATTTCTTGAAATTTTTGCATTTTTTCCTGTTAGAGCAATTTATTTGGTGTCTATCTCCTATTCAGTAGATTCACAATTCCGACATGTTTTGTGATTCATAATACACTACTATCCTGTCAGTTTTTATCTGAGGATTCATAGTATTAAGTATTATGAAGAAACAGATCCAAATAGAAGATAGTTTCTGCTTCTTGTACTTCATATTGTGTGTTCTTGTTCAATCAGTGGATGTGTTTTGAATTTAAGTCATCACAATTGCTGCTATATATGTTATTGAGAGAAATGAGTGGCTGACTTTGGAGGGAAACTGAGATGGCACAGCCATAAATCCAAAGTTTAGGTGATTGAGAAAAGGTAACAGTCCTCAGTTTATTTTAATCAAGTGGCTTAGTGACTCATTTTCCTGGTGTTCTTACTCTTTTGCAATCAGATTAGTTTAGTAGACCAGATGCTGCTTTGGCAAATGAGCTCCTCTTATAATATTATTTGGGTTTTCAATAAGATGATAGCTTGGATGATGAAGGTTGTCTGGCATGTTTCAGCAAATGAGATGTGATGTAAAAGAAATCAGTTGGAACTTGACTGTAGTAGTTGGAGGAAAAAGCTCTTGTGTAGAGGTTTCTCCTTAATACTTTAAAATGAACAAAATAGGACATTGATCTAAACTGAATAACCATGGTCAGCGGTTTGAATGCCCGCAATGGGTTGAGCTCCCATTGCTCAATCCCAGCTCCTCCCAACCTAGCAGTTTGAAAGCACACCCAAAAGTGCAAGTAGATAAATAGGTACTGCTCCGGCGGGAAGATAAACGGCGTTTCCGTTCGCTGCTCTGGTTTTGCCAGAAGCGGCTTAGTCATGCTGGCCACATGACCTGGAAAAACTGTCTGCGGACAAATGCCGGCTCCCTTGGCCTGTAAAGCAAGCTGAGCGCCGCAACCCCAGAGTCATTCGCGACTGGACTTAACTGCCAGGGGTCCTTTACCTTTATTGGGAAGGTAAGGAAAGAAATGAACTTGTTTCAAGACTGCATTTCATAATATGAGTGGGCTCAAGCTTATGAACTAGAGTGCTTCTGTTTTATTTCTAGTTTCACCCCTTTCTCCCAGGCAGATTTAATTAGATTGCTTCCTTGTTGTAGTATGTTCTTCATATTTGAGCACCCTTCTTCGAATAAAGGCTTAACACCCTTATTTGGACATGATAGGAATTATCTTCATAAGGGACTGGTCTGCCTTCTGTACAGCTCTAAATTGCTATTGTTCCCTGACTTTTATATAGATCAGGGATGGGGAACCTTTGGTCCTCCAGATGTTTTTCAACTCCCATCAGCCAAGGGATGTTTTGAGATGTAGTACAACAGCACCTGCAAGGCCCCAGGTTCTGTCTCCGATACATATCTTGGGCTTATGTGTTTATCTTGACTGAGCTGCTGTAGATTTAGGGAGTCAAAGGCAGTTTTTTCTTTTCCATTGCTATGACAGGTAGTGATTGCAGGAGCAGAGTTTGCTTTGTTAGGGCAGAGGCCCTTGATTAGAGGAAATATAGGAGCTTGTTAGAGGTTTATTTTATTAAGAACATTTGTAACTCACCCGTAATCCACATGCCTATTGGGATGGGATACATCAAATAAAACAAACATAAAGGTTTGAGATGGAGTGTTCCCTTCCTTTCCCATTGTCTTGTTACAGCAAGTTTACAAAGCTCAACCTTGCAAAAAAAAAGAAAAAAAAAAGGTTGGGGAAATGGTAGTAATCAAGAGAGACTAAAAGTGGGGGCAGGGAGGGATACTGCATTGCATATTTTGTTCAGGTAAAACTAAAAAGCACCCATTGTATATGGGACATCCCTCTCCCTCTATTCACAGCTTTGAAATTGACTAAAAATGCCTCTTGACAAAAACACCCACATACATAGTTGTAATTTCATGGGCATAGAGAAACATTCTTGATACTTTTGCTACATTTTTGAAACTCCTCTGCCTTATATGTTTGTCAAATACTGTATAGCATTGACTGTGTTTCAGAAGCAAGGCATTTTTTTGACACACAATTGTGCAGTTTCCTGATAGTTTTATTGTATTTTAATTTCTTACCCACTCTGATCCTCCTGACTCAAATAGTATTTGTATTGTTGGCATCTGTCTCCAAAGACAATAGAATGTGCCTCCGGGGCAAAATTTAACCACTGGAGAATCACAATGCCTGCTGTAGCTGTAGAGGCCCATAACTGATAACTACTGCCTCCCTTGTTTTTGTTATGTTAGCAGCCACAAAGTGACCTTTCTGGGGTGCAAGCCCGGGGAGATCCTGGGCTTCCCAGACGACAAACCCTCCCCCCTCGGCCTCGCTGATGTGGTCTAAAGGAAAGCGGAGTAATACATTTGGCACCAGCTTGGCTGCAAGAGTTGCTGGAAAGAGGCATACAAGATGCCATCCCACCATTTTAGGGATGGTTACTGCAGAAATTACGCCTATAATTGGTTTAAAATGTTGGTGGAAGTTCCAAATGTACTGAAGCCTAGATTATTTAACACCCCCCTCCCAATACCTTGTTGCTTCCCACTTTGCTGGCATAAAAGTACAAGAAAGCCCCACGTTCAAGTTGATGTTCTAAATATTTGCTTATAAAAATAATCCCTTGTACTCAGCTGTAAAAAGGAGTAACCCCCCCCCCCGCCACATGACAACAACATGCTCCAGTTGAGTACTGGTGACTACCCAATTGTAAATTTTAATAAATTGGGTGTGCTGGGCTGCTATATTTCTTCCAAAGTGACTAGTACGAGTCAAGTCCCTTGGGGATGTTGAGAGTACAGTAGAGTTGCAGAAAGCAATGTTGTGCTTGATTAAGTTTAGACAGGTGATGGAGTGGTGTAATAAAATCTTTTTTGTTAAAGCTTGTTGTAACATGGAATGGAATGTAACACCCATGGGACTGATTTAAGAAAAAACATGCCCTACACATTGCCTTAAGAGGTGAATACAATAAATGTAAATTAGTTATGCTGCAAACATTGATTTGTCATGAATCTTGATAAATACATACTGTTCTTTTTATGTTCAATATTTCATTTGTAATGCTTGTTTATGTGTACTGGCTATTGTATCTGCAACATGACAAACTGAATAAAAATGAGCCCTTGGGGTGTAATTTAATACTAGATAGAGAGAACCCATTTGCAGGGTAGAAGAGGAATAAGGACACTGAAAATACTGTTGTTGTTGTTGTTTAAAGTGCTTTAGTCTCTCTTCTATAATTCCCAATGAATTATTTTCTCTTTTAGTATTTTATTCCAAGGATCAACTTTAAATTCTATCTATCTGTCTGTCTGTCTGTCCATGCTATTGAGCTACCGTTTTGGATAGTAATTGCGAGTAATGCAGGAGACATAAGACTAAATTGTGCATTAGGAATGTACAACTTATCCCTGCCTTTCTACAGGAAAGTTTATTCAAGGCAGCTTGCGATTCAAAACCAGAATTATGAAACAACAATAAAACAGTAAAAACAAATATTAAAGATAGAATCTGCTTGCAGGGTTAGAACAGGATTTAAGATGCCGAATTTTTCTTTTCTTTTTTTGAGATGCTAGAAACTACTTAACAGATCAGTCTAAAGGCCTGTTCTCACAATGGCCATCAAGATGCCTATGGAAATATTTCAATCTGAACATGAAGTGGATAGTCCTCTCCTTCTATTAGATATTGTTAAATATTCTATTAGGTATAATATCTGTATATTGTTTTGCCTTCTATTAGATATAAGATCTGTATAACATGTTTTGTCCCACATTTTCTTCCACTTACTATGTAGCTTTGCTCCTTTCTACTCCACAGTCTTTCCTTTCTGGTTCACTTGCTGTTTTAGACTATTCCTTTCCTTTCCCTTCCTGCCCTCTGCAGCACTCTGTGCACCCTGAAAATCTGCTCTGGAGGGTCCTCCAACACTCTGGAGAAGATTTTGAGGGTGTGTGGATGGCTGCAGGATGGGTAGAGACACAACATTGGACACAACTTTATGATATTGCTGACATTTGTAAAGTAAAATATCATTATGTTTATGTATTCCTTTTATTATAACTTTATATTTATAAATATATATAACTTTATGCTGCTTCGCCTGTCCTTTTTGTCTCTCTTGTCAACTTACTAATTTGATACCATCTCTGAGTGTTAAAGATTAAGAGGGCCTTTATAATTGGTTTTATATGATATGGCTTATATAGTGGTATCTCGGGTTACATATGCTTCAGGTTACATACGCTTCAGGTTACAGACTCCGCTAACCCAGAAATAGTATCTCGCGTTAAGAACTTTGCTTTAGGATGAGAACAGAAATCGGGCTCTGGTGGCACAGCGGCAGCAGGAGGCCCCATTAGCTAAAGTGGTCTTCAGGTTAAGAACAGTGTCAGGTTAAGAACGGACCTCCGGAATGAATTAAGTACTTAACCCGAAGTACCACTGTAGATCCTTACAAAATTGTTCCTAGTACAACCTTTGAACTCTCTTCTCTCGCCTCTGTTCCTGTTCTGGTGCCCTTTGTCCATTCACTCCTGAGAGCCAGCAGTTGACAGCTAGATTAATCCAGCTAACTAATAATTCACACAGTTGGTTACGTGTGCACAAATGTGCAGAATTAGCTTTAATCTTGGTTTCTAACCCTGATTTAAAAAGCAAACTAATTAGTGCTGGTTCAGACATAATGCTATACCATAGTTCATATTAACAGGAAAAATGGGAGGGAACACACTGACTACACACTCTCAATGCCCTACTAGAGTTAGAAAATAGCTAGAGTTTATGCCTACATTTGACCTGCTTTCAGCCAGGGTGGCATGTAGGCTCATGTATATTGAGCAACTCAAAAATCTGGAGGTATACGTGCATAGTGTTTAAATATATTATTCCTTTGTACTGCTGGAGTAAGGACTGGATTGTTTACTTAAAAACATTCTGTCCGTATTTGTTTCCTAAAGGATTTATTTTCCTTCTGTCCTAAATAATTCCTGGTCAGCTATAATTACTGCTTTCAGTAGGTACATTAGTTTATTGATCTTTTTGAAAGCATGTATCCTAAAGGAAGAGAAGGCTGTATACTTATCTCAGAGTCATGAAAATGTAATAGAAGAAAAATGCAATTGTCAACTTTGCTGAACTGATGCATAGTAAGTAGATAGCTCTTTGGCAGATGACTGGTATCTGTAAGAGATCTCCAATAATTGGCTTCTGTTCACTGGATTTATGGCATTTACTGCCTTCATAAATGTCTTAAATTGCTTTTGTCCAAGTTGAATGATATCTTGCATTTTGCCCTTCTATTTGCATTCTCTTGATGTTCAAAGAAAACATGATTGTCAGCTTGTTTAATATTATGAAATATAGATCTTGTTTCTGCTGTTCACTCTGGATATGATGTAATGTTTATAGTATTAAATAGACAATGAAAAGAAAGGATTAGAGAACAATTTACTGATTTATTTATTGAGTACAGGGAATACGCAGAGTTCCCGTTTGAAAACAAAAATGTGGACACTGTAGATGGTTTGTTTTCACCCTCTGGTCCTTTATTCCATGGTCCACTGGGTCGGCTAGCCTTCCTGATGCTGGTTTCTGTACCCTCCCTTTTCCTGATTATTGACAGATGAGGGAGGTAGGGCAAGAGGGTGCAGAATTTGGGTATCCAGAATGATCCAACATGAAAGAAGGATGAAGACAATTGTTACTCCTAGATATTAATTTGGACAAAGCCTTTAAGGTTTTCAGAATAAAATCAGCAATAGTTTTATTGATTCTAATTGTATTTTTTAAAAAAAACATTGGCCATGCTTGGGTTGAATATTTTCTCTCTCTTTAGCTAATGTGCATTAATGGTCTGACAGTAAAAGGAGTGTTGATTTTAAGCTTCCCTTTTCACTGTCCTTGTGCAGTCCTTGGTGTTTATTTAGTTTTTTTCTTATGTATAGTTTGCCATTTCATTCAAATATTCAAAGCATGGTTTGCCCTAAGTTTGTAAACTAGGTTGATCCTGGTTTTACAGAGCAAGAGCAAAACATGGTTTGTGATTTAAAATGGAATTATGGGCTATGGTTTGCTGCAAACAAGAAAGTAACCAAATTTGCACAAAGGGAAGTTGAAACATTATGGTGTATTCTGCATCCTTCATACATATTCTCTCTGCAGCAGAACAGGAACAGGTACTTCCTGCCTACAGTTTGGGTTGTATAGCTCATCCCCTTCTTGGCATGGCATTTTAGTTTTGGATTTTTGTGTATCATGGCAACCTGTTGTTGGTTATATGTTACTATTACTTTTACCCCCAGGAAACCTGAAAGCTGAGAAATGAAAACACACAAAAAAACAAAGCTGATTCTTTCTGTAATCCTCCAAAGTTCTCATGCCTAAATATGTCAAAGATAGAAAACATTTAGTGTCCTGGAGCTCCTAAGTACCGTATTTTTCGCTCCATAGGACGCACTTTTTCCCTCCTAAAAAGTAAGGGAAAAAGTCTGTGCGTCTTATGGAGCGAATGTGTGTTCCCTGGAGCCAAATCGCTGTTGTCCTGTGCTCCTGGGCTGCTCTTTGGGGGTGGGGGAGGAGCCACGGTGCTCTGCCCGCAGCCTCTGCTTTCCCCTGAAGTCCCGACAAGGTTTGCAAGCAGTGGGAAGGCTGTGCGCTCCCGGGCTGCTCTTTGGGGGTAGGGGGAGGAGCCACGCGGCTCTGCCGGCAGCCTCTGCTTTCCCCTGAAGTCCCGACAAGGTTTGCAAGGTTTGCAAGCAGAGGGAAGGCTGTGTGCTGCTGGGGTGCTTTTGGGGGGTGGGGGGAGGAGCCACACTGCTCTGCCTACAGCCTTTGCTTTCCCCTGAAGTCCCGACAAGGTTTGCAAGGTTTGCAAGCAGAGGGAAGGCTGTGTGCTGCTGGGCTGCTCTTTGGGGGTGTGGGGTGGGGAGCTACACTGCTCTGCCTACAGACTTTGCTTTCCCCTGAAGTCCCGACAAGGTTTGCAAGCAGAGGGAAGGCTGTGTGCTCCTGGGGTGGAGGGTGGGGGTGGGGAGCAGCAAATTGCTGTCTCTCAGTGCCTCCTAATTCAACTGCAAAAGATTGCCTAACTGGATTCTGAGCTCCATTTGAAGTTTAAAAATAGTAAGTTTGGGGATTTCTTCAAGTAGCAGTTTTGGGGAAATAGTCATAAATACATGCAAAGCATCTCCACAAACCAGTAATAGTAATTTCAGCTAAAACTGAGCAGGTATCTGGCTCAGGAACAGTTTAAACTGCACAGCTATAGCCAGACATCCTGTGTGTGTGTGGACCATGTTCCTAGTAGCTAATCTTTACTGCTGAAAAGAGGCTATGATATTCCACTCCAACTCTATAATTCATTATACAAATTCTTACAAGTACAGTCCACCTATACTAAACCAAAAACATTGTGTTCTCTTGGTATTGAATGGAAGCTATTTATCTGCCCTCTTTTCCTCCTCTGTTCTTTGCTTAGTCACTCCATTTTGAATCTTCCTTTCAAAACAACCATGCCTGTTTTGAGAAAACTTCAGAGATTTAGGAACTGGAGCACAATCATTTGATCTTTAGCTTCACAGTATTTTAATATTCTTTTGGAAGCCGCCCAGAGTGGGCGGGGTATAAATAAATTATTATTATTATTATTATTATTATTATTATTATTATTATTATTATTATTATTATTATTATCTTTTTGCTGTTCCTCCATACTCCAAGCACTTCTCATTTGCACAGCCCTGGTTTCTCTCCCTGACTATTAATATTCTTGATTAATAACAGTAAAATGCTCAAATTTTAGTTTTTGTGACTGCTGCCAATACTGACTTCCCAGTGATAATGAAAACAGCTACATTATAATGGAATGTGTCCTTTTTCCATTCTCATCATTATATACCATGGCTCGCTTTAAAGCAGCAAAGTGGCCAGGAGCCACACAATTTGCTGTTTTAAATAGTTTAGTACAAAATTTGAGTCAGATTTTTTTTCTTGTTTTCCTGCTCTAAAAACTTGGTGCGTCTTTTGGTCAGGAGCGTCCTATGGAGCGAAAAATACGGTATATTCTTTGCTTCTAGGTATTCTGCATTGTGAAATTTGCATGCAATTCAATAATTCATGCTTTTATTTTTTTCTTTTATTCAATAAATGAATTATTCAATTCTCAGGATGAAAATGTGACTTATTAAAAAGTTAGCTTGATAGTGCTAGATTTTAGAAATATGTCATTTTCTCTTTTTTCTTCTATTTTTTGTAGTATTTTTTTATTGAGATTTTCTCATAATACAATAAAATTACAACTACAAAAGATACAAAACAAAGAAAAAAGAAAAGAAGGGGACAATAGAGATAAAGAGAGGAAGAGGGAAATAAAATAAAAAGCAAAAGAAGAGAAACATTAGCAGAAATATATGATTTTCAAAGTGATAACATAAATGTTTCTGCATCACAAATTGGAATTTTGGGTATGCCCAAACTTTTCCCCTATGCATTTCCTTCTTTGCCTTTGCCATTTTTATATTATAGTTAGGGTTTTAAGACTGTGGTAAAATTGCATCTATCCTTGTTTTGTCATTTACTTCACTATATGTAGAATATTTTTTAACTTTGAATGTTCTTATTACTTTAAGTTATAGAAAGGTTGGAGTCAGCTGTTCAGGATAGAGGCTTTGATTGCATGGAGTTATGGTCAGAAAAACCGTTTTGCAGACAAATGCTTCTTTTAATATCACTGAAGCTCAAATAAGTATGGCACCTAGATTAGCATAGCAGGGAGGTGATAATGGATTCTGTACTGATCCTTTTTGCCCTTTCCTTCATCAGTTACATGGCTAGGAGAGGTAATTGCTTTAGCATGGAAGGCTTTAGAGAACATTTGAAGTAACTGGGTTGTACATGTCTGGGATAGATGTGTTAATTCTTGCATTAATAGGCTTCTTGTACTGCTTACATCAGGATGTAATAGCCATTTATGAATTGAAGTGAATTGGAAATATATTTCTGACTTGGTTCAGTATCTAAAAGAAAACCACAGTCCCTATGACTTTTATTTGAAAGTGAAGGTAAGTGACCTATAAGAAATGGATCTGTTTTAGGGCCATATCTTTATTGGGTCAACCAAAATGACACAAAATAGTTTAAGCTTTCAAATTCTCCAGAACTCCTTCAGCAGGAGAGGAAAAAAGTTGGCTGGTAAAAGTAATGAATCTGCATCTGTAAGAGTCTTAAGATGGATTGTGGACAGATACCGCAGATCATTAAATGAGGCTCTGTAGGTTTCCAGTTGCACCAGGGTCTTTGGGGAGAGAGAAACACTCAATAGCTGATTCTTCACCTCTAGAAATACAAAAGCCAGCTAAAACCCTTTGTTAGTTGGATACTGCCTAATGGCTCCTGTATTCTACATTTTCTCCCCTGCCCCACTTTGTTTACCATCTAGTTTGGTGAAGAGTTCTGTAGAACAGTGTTCCCCAACCTTGGGCCTCCAGCTGTTTTTGGACTACAACTCCCATCATCCCTCGCTAGCAAGACCAGTGGTCAAGGATGATGGGAATTGTAGTCCAAAAACAGCTGGAGGCCCAAGGTTGGGGAACACTGCTGTAGAACACATAAGTGTCATTTTTGTGACAGTTTGGTTTCCTTAAGAAAGGATATTGCTTCAATATGGATTTTTTCCCTGATGGGTCATAACAATTAACTTTATTTTGAGTAAAAGTCACAACTAAAATATGTCATTATTTGTGTTTTCTTTAACTGAAGGTTATTTTTGCCATTTGTTAGGGGATTTGAAATTTGGAGGTGGGTTATCAATAGCTAAATAAGAAAATAATAGTGGCATACACACCAAAAGCAAGTTAGAAAAAAGTTTATGCAACTCTACCAAAGGGAAGACATACATTTCAAGATTATAATTTTATCCAGGAAATAGTGTGAATACAGTAAAGACACTAGATCCCAAAATATTTGTGGGTAACATTATTGAAGTTCTGTTTGTCCCACAGTCAACATAATTCAGTTTTGTAAATCTGTTCCAAATGTATCCTAAAGGAATGTTCTTTATTCAAGGAAGTTCATATAACCTCATCCCGTTCTGTCTTGGTTACTATTAATGCTTTTCTTGCCTAAACAGTAATTGTTTATACAGATGGGGAGCTCTTCATTCTTTCCTAAGAGTTGCAGTAATATTTTCAGATAGGAAGCCTGTCTTCATTTAATAGATTAAAATAATAATTTTTAAATTAATTATGGGATTTAAATGGCTCTTTTATTTCAATCAATCCCTTAACCTTTCTACTTGACTCACACACTCATCTAATAGTAAGTGTAGCCCTAGAGTTAGAACCTCAGACTATATATATATTTAATATTTCCAAAAATCATACCTGAAACATACAAACTAAAAGTCTGCAGCAAAAAAGCATAGTCAAACTCAGATTTGTGCCAGTAATAGGACACAATATAGGACTGCAAGGGGGCTTTGGGCTTGAGCTTCTTGAACTTCAGCCCCTTATAGCACCTAGAATATCACTTTTGCATCTGAGAAACTGCAAACAGAATTTTGAGATGTGTTTGTTGCAAGAGTGCTGTTTTTCAGTGAAAAAAAAGTCTTTTAGGCATACGTAAGCCCTCAGGTGTCCTTAAAATATCTCTTTGGAGCCCAGCCATATAATTTACCCTGCAGAAACAGTAAGAAAATGCAGAGTACTCAACTGATTGCAAATACTAACTTTAAGACGGACAAAATATTTGACAATAAAGCAATGCCTGCGGACAAAATGGAAACAAAATAATTAACAAAGTCATTGTTAAACAGAATTCTTCATTAGCTTCCCAGAGAAAATGATGATAATTACCATTGCTTGATCCCAGAGAGACTCAACAATTAGTTCTTTGCTTGCAGATCTTGGATTTTCTATCATCACTGTCTTTAAGTTAAGAGCTGTAATTCAGAGATTGTTAGAAAAGTTCATTGTCTTCTTCCAATGTGTAACTTTCAGTGTATTTGCACTGCAGTTACTTGCTTGCAGCATCTTGCAGCTAAATATATCAATATGCTACTTTCAGTAGTTTTGGTGGAACCATAGTTCCTCAGCAGATGAAAGATGCTTCTCTAACTGTTAGGGTACAGTTGATCTTGGTGGCACAGGCAGGTACACTGTATAATGGTTCCTACGTTCAGTTACAAAAAGCTGATTTTGGCTAGACAGGCCTCACTGTAGGTGAAGAGAGAAGGAAAAAAAGTGGTGAAAAGGAATAGAAAAACGGCAGTCGCAAAATCATATAATAAATGGAACCAAAAACAATGATGATAAATAAAAGAACAATTACTCCTCCCCAGAGAATCAAATTGAGCACAAAACAAAATGCAAACAAAGCCAGCCCTGCAGGGAAACACAAAAGTGCAGTCACAGCCGCTATCGCCATCTTGCCATTATAAATATCCTTGCTCTTGAGCTGATTAAGGTAAGTGCTTTTCAAATCAAGCTCTGGCAAGCTGGTTTGCTATTTATAATGTGTCATCTATGTCTCCAAAGTACCAGTCTGAGAAAAAACTTGTTTAGATGAGACTGTGCTTTTCACAGAATAAACTTACAATAGTAACATATTTTGAGATGAAGTATTTACGGTAATACAGTTAAGGAATAATATTTTGCTTTTTAAGCCATCATTCTGTTCTCTTTATTGGGCAGCCATCTAAATGGTAGATGATTGTCAACTCTGACCCTTCCCAGAATGTAGAATAAACTGCCTGTCCCATAAGTGCAGAACCCAGAGCATAATATGACTCTTGGAAGTGACTCAAATCATGTGTTAGCATGGAAGGCAAAATTCTGTTAGAATCAGGTGTGTGTGTGTGTGTGTGTGTGAGAGAGAGAGAGAGAGAGAGAGAGAGAGAGAGAGAGAGAGACTCTTTACCAATCTCTGTATCTTGCTCTCATGAGGAATAGCTGGAAACCATCTGACTTGCAACTTGGGTTAATTACCCATTTGTAGTTGTTTAATTTGCCTTGTGGGGTTTGCTTAGTAGAATGATCAATCACAGAAGTTAATTCCCTTGAACATTTTATTAACTAAGGAGGAATTACAAAGTATTAATGTTTTCATTATGATGCATTAACCAAAGATCCATCACTTGAGAATTAAACCTTAAGATGGTTAAGAGTGCAGTCCCATACAGACTTATATGGAAGAAATACTCATTGTACGCAGTGGGGCTTATTTTTGTGTAAATATGGATAGGATTATGCTGTGCTTCTCCCTCTACTTAAAACTAAAAATTCCAATATGTGCTTAACTATATATCTTTGCATGCAGGTGTAGTGCAGACTGTATAGTTTTCAGACTGTCTTGCCAGTCTTTTTGGATATTATGTGCAAAAAAATCTGCTAGATTAAATTGGTATGTTAGCTTTCATAGAATCACAGAACTGTAGAGCTGGAAGGGACTCTGAGGGCCATCTAATCCAACCTCCCTGCTTTGCAGGAATCTTGTGCCTTCTGATGGGACTTACAATAATAATATACTAATAATTTATTATTTATACTCTGTCCATCCAACTGGGTTATCCCAGCTACTCTGGGCCGCTTCCAACATAATATAAAAACTCAGTAAGACATTAACAATAAAAACTTCCTGATACAGGGCTGCCTTCAGATGTCTTTGGAAAGTAGTATAGTTGTTTACCTGTTTCACATCTGATAGGAGGGTGTTCTACAGGGTGGGCGCCACTACCAAGAAAGTCCTGTGCCTGGTTCCCTGGTTCCTTGATTTGTAACAGTAAAAATAATTTATTTGTAAATGGTAGGTTTGGTATTGATTTCATCAGCATAGTGCAAAGATTGATAAAACCATATAGTTTAGAAAAAGAAAGCAGAAAGCCATGTTTAGAATTCTTTAGCCCAGTTCAGATGAAACACAAAACCATGGTTTTTATCACTATACAAATGAGCCTAATTGAGCACCCCCATCCCAAAAGGACTCAGCCAAAAAGGACTTTTCACACTGCTCAGCAAGATAGGATGCCCACCTAAGCTTTACAGAATGAATGTATTTTTCCACAAGAACATTGAATGCCTTCCCCCAGTTTCCTTTGCAATATTCTTTTCCCTGTTGCTCTCATATGCCTTTAGCTTGGCTGAAGGCGGTGTGTACTTTCATTTGAGGAGTGGCGGGTCTGTTGAACCTGGCACATCACCACACCAAAACAAAAGTGTGGCAGGCCCTTATCTAAGAGTTCTTGCTTGCAGATGATGCAGCTTTGACAGTGCATTCTGAGGAAGCTCCACAGAGGCTCATCAGCTGTTTTGCCCAAGCCTGCAGGGAGCTCGACTTTAGTAAAGCTAATTTGAGAAGATAATGTAATCTTAAATCTGAATCAACATGTACGTGTGTACACAAACATAATTCCATGGATCTTTGGAGCCTGGGCTTTGTTTAAAGTCTGCTGTCACTTACAGTAAGCCCAGTGAGTGCAGGGGCAGCCAGTTTGCTTTTCTGACAGTTACCAAAAAAAGAGTTCTTTGGTTTAGTTTTTGGAGATCTTGTGCTCTTTCCCCCTAAAAGGTCAAAACTAGACATGATGAAAGCAGTCACCTTCGTTCATGCATGTGTCTGTCCTGCTTATGTATATTTGTTTATTTAGAAATATTCTGCTTGATTGTAAACAACAACCTCAAAGTGGTTTTATATAGCAAGAGTAGGTGTCTATTCTTTATTTTATTTATTATTATTATTAATTTGTTAATCACCTTCTACATCATTGTCTCAAGGAATGTACAATAAGAACAGCATCAGAATGAATGCTTAGGTATGAGGAGGTGAGCCTTTCCCCTTCCTTCCCCTTGCCTCATCACAAGCTCTTGTTTTAGAAATCAGAAATGAGTTAAACTTGGAGAAATGTGTCTGGTGCAATGGAGCATGGAGAGGTATGGTGAGGGCAGGTAGGAAGAGTTTGCCATCCCATATTTGTGCATTCGCTTTGATGTAAAAATGAGACTGCTATTCTTGCTTTATGCATGAATAGGGTGGATAGGTAAAGAGAAATGTGGCTGCCCTGTCATGTCTAGTTTCATGCTGATCTATTCAGTAGAACTGATTTCCAGAGGGGAAGTCGTGTTAGTTTCTTGCAAAACCCCCCAGACTTGCAGCACTTTAAAGACTAACAGATTTATTATGACATACATGTTCATGGCTTCTTGTCTGCTCCATCAGATGCTGTATTAATCCCGAATTGCAGGTACATATATATGTGGTTCATGAATATACACTATTGAATAGTTTAGTATGAAATTGGACATGGCTGGGCTGATGTGGAGGAAGATTGTAAGCAGTGAGCTCCAAAGGAGAGGATATGCAGAAAAACACAACAGAACTATTCACAAAAAGCAGTAGTCGATAACACAGGAATCCTGCCATGGCAGCAGTATTTTGAGGGCATCTTCCAGGATCCATACTACCCACCCCTCAACATATTAGCAGCTAGATCCAGATTGATATATTTTTCATTCACACAGAAAACTAGTCTTTTTCTACAGTGACTACTATTGCGACTGCTCTTACGTTAAGGTTACCAGATTTTTTTCAATGAATTCGGGGACATTTTCCAACTTCAATGGATTTTGTATGGGGACTGATTTGTAAATCTGGGGATTGTCCCCAGGAAACGGGGACATCTGGTAACCTTATGTTGCTTATTGAACAGGGCTATGTCCTGAACTGCTGCTGCCCTTTGTTCTCTCTGCCAGCAGTCATTGGTAATAATAATAATAATAATAATAATAATAATAATAATAATAATAATAATTTATTTGTACCCCGCCCATCTGGCTGGGCTTCCCCAGCCACTCTGGGCGGCTTCCAACAAAGATCAAAAATACATTAAAATGTCATACATTAAAAACTTCCCTGAACAGGGCTGCCTTCAGATGTCTTCTAAATGTCAGGTAGTTGTTTATCTCTGACATCTGATGGGAGGGCGTTCCACAGGGTGGGCGCCACTACCGAAAAAGCCCTCTGCCTGGTTTCCTGTAGCTTTGCCTCTTGCAGTGAGGGAACTTCTAGAAGGCCTTCGGCGCTGGACCTCAGCATCCGGGCAGAATGACCTGTGAGTTTGAGTACCATCTAGTACAGGGGAAGAAATGGTCCTTTTTCTGCTACCTCCCTGAATTGTCCACCTTCTACTCCACCATGCAGTTGTCATTAAATTTTTGTGGCCATGTGCCACCGTTGTACATGCCCTTTTGCTTTGTCATGAATAGGTGAGAAAGCTAGCTTTCCTCTCATTTTAGCTATTGGTACATATGCTGTACTTCTCTGCCTGTCAGAAAAGGAGTTCCCCTCAATAAAATTCAGAACATTTAGTTGTTTGAGAACAGCAAAACTGGATGGTGGTGTAGTCCTGGTGTCTAGATGGAATAAAAGCTGAAAAGGTGTATTGTTGCACTTTCTCTGAAGTATTGAGAGTTTCCAGATCCTTGCTTGGAGATAGTGCCTATATGTTCACATGACTCACTGCAATAAGTGCTTATGTTTTGGAGTTGTAGAAGGTGGGAAATGAAATAGTGGGAAAGTGGAGGGCGGGGGAGAGCAAGTACTGAGGAAGGATCTGCAGCTAATGTTTTATGAAGATTAGATTAAAGGCTTGAGACATGCTGAGGCATATTCGGCTTCTGGGCTTATTAAAAGTGTTTTAATGGGAAGGAGAAAGTTGTCACTCTGGTTGATCAGTGGATTGCATTTGATAACATTCTGATGCTTCTGCATCAGAAAATTTAATATTTAAGTAAGAAACCCACAGTCTGGCTACAACAGCTGCTTGTACTTTCTCCGTTGCTTGTTTACCGCTCTTCCTTAAGTTAATTATGTTTTCTTTCTTTTGTCAGGGAAATGCAGGGAGAAATTGGTCTGCTCAAGAGTTCAGGTCAAACACTTGAAAAAACCTATCAAGTCTTTGTTCCGCTTCAGCTGAGCAAGCAGATATTCCCTTATCGCTACATGGAGCCTTGTGGAATAGTACAGAGAGGGAACTAGAGATTATGAGCAATGCTTTGAGGAACAGAACATTGTCTTTTAATTAAGGCATTTTAAAGGGTCGAACCAGGTATGGCTGGAAATGGGCATACTCTTTTCACAAATCCACCACACTCACATGTTCACAGATAAAAGGGAGTGGGGGGATTTTCTTCATCAGCTGAAGATGTAGGAAATGATGGCTCCACCATGTCTGCAAGGCTGAGAACCTAGTGTTTCAAGCCTGGCAGGTGTCATTCATATCTTTGCTCTGATGGTTATATAATGACATCAGTATAGGACAGCTTTTAAAAAATGCTTGGAGATGGCAACTGGTGCACAGTATGATATGTCCCTTCTGAAAATGAAGGTCTATCAGGATCAATTATACAGGTGCTGTATATACAGGAAAATGTTTTTTATTGGGCCAATTGGTAAATTAAGCATAATTTCACAGAAGCTGTGAGGTAGGGTGGCAACATTTTTCTTTGGAGGGCCACAGCTTTGTGAGCTTATTGGAGGCAGAAGTGATACAGAAGGCTAAACATGAATTTAGCACATGCTAATTTATTTGTGCCTCAAATACTCATGGAGTCAAGTGATTTCTGTCCCAATGCAATGCAAAACCGTATTTTTCGCTCGATAACACGTACCCGACCATAACACGCATGTAGTTTTTAGAGGAGGAAAACAAGAAAAAAAATATTCTACACGAAACAGTGGATGTATGATTTTTGTGGTTCATGCTGTGGCCATAGACATGTGATCTGATGGTGAGTTTGGGGTAGCCCAATGCAAAAATCCTGAGGATCCATGTGGATCCATGTTTGTGACCACATTTTTGCACCACTGTGGCCCCAGGCAACAGTGGGTGCGTGATTTTTTTGGTGCAAACTGTAGCCATGGACATGCTATGTGATCTTTTGGTGAATTTGGGGTGACCCAGTGCAAAAATAATAATAATAATAATAATAATAATTTATTATTTATACCCCGCCCATCTGGCTGGGCCTCCCCAGCCACTCTGGGCGGCTTCCATAAAAACCAAAAATACAGTAAAATGTCACACGTTAAAAACTTCCCTGAACAGGGCTGCCTTAAGATGTCTCCTGAATGTCAGATAGTTGTTTATCGCTTTGACATCTGCTGGAAGGGCGTTCCACAGGGCGGGCGCCACTACCGAGAAGGCCCTCTGCCTGGTTCCCTGTAGCTTTGCTTCTCGCAGTGAGGGAACCGCCAGAAGGCCCTCGGCGCTGGACCTCAGCGTCCGGGCAGACTGATGGGGGTGGAGACGCTCCTTCAGGTATACTGGACCGAGGCCGTTTAGGGCTTTAAAGGTCAGCACCAACACTTTGAATTGTGCTCGGAAACGTACTGGGAGCCAATGCAGGTCTTTCAAGACCGGTGTTATATGGTCTCGGCGGCCGCTCCCAGTCACCAGTCTAGCTGCCGCATTCTGGATTAGTTGTAGTTTCCGCGTCACCTTCAAAGGTAGCCCCACGTAGAGCGCATTGCAGTAGTCCAAGCGGGAGATAACCAGAGCATGCACCACTCTGGCGAGACAGTCCACAGGCAGATAGGGTCTCAGCCTACGTACCAGATGGAGCTGGTAAACAGCTGCCCTGGACACAGATTTGACCTGTGCCTCCATGGACAGCTGTGAGTCCAAACTGACTCCCAGGCTGCGCACCTGGTCCTTCAGGGGCACAGTTACCCCATTCAGGACCAGGGAATCCTCCACACCTGCCCGCCTCCTGTCCCCCAAAAACAGTACTTCTGTCTTGTCAGGATTCAACCTCAATCTGTTAGCCGCCATCCATCCTCCAACCGCCTCCAGACACTCACACAGGACCTTCACCGCCTTCACTGGTTCTGATTTAAAAGAGAGGTAGAGCTGGGTGTCATCCGCATACTGATGAACACCCAGCCCAAACCTCCTGATGATCTCTCCCAGCGGCTTCATATAGATGTTAAAAAGCATGGGGGAGAGGACAGAACCCTGAGGCACCCCACAAGTGAGGGCCCAAGGGTCTGAACACTCATCCCCCACCACCACTTTCTGAACACGGCCCAGGAGGAAGGAGCGGAACCACTGTATAACAGTGCCCCCAGCTCCCAGCCCCTCAAGACGGTCCAGAAGGATGCTATGGTCGATGGTATCAAACGCCGCTGAGAGATCCAGCAGAACTAGGAAACAGCTCTCACCTTTGTCCCTAGCCCGCCGGAGATCATCAACCAGTGCGACCAAGGCAGTTTCAGTCCCATGATGAGGCCTGAATCCCGACTGGAAGGGATCCAAATGGTCCGCTTCTTCCAGGCGTGCCTGGAGTTGTTCAGCAACCACCCGCTCAATCACCTTGCCCAGGAATGGAAGATTTGAGACTGGGCGATAGTTGGCCATCGTGGCCGCATCTAAAGATGGTTTTTTAAGAAGCGGTTTAATAACCGCCTCTTTCAGCGGGTCTGGGAAGGCTCCCTCACGGAGGGAAGCATTCACCACCCCACGAAGCCCATCGCCCAGTCCTTCCCGGCTAGCTTTTATAAGCCAGGATGGGCAAGGATCCAGGAGACAGGTGGTTGGTTTCACTCGTCCAAGCAGCCTGTCCACATCCTCGGAGGTAACAGATTGAAATTGATCCCACTCAACTTGACTAGACAGAACTCTAGCACTCTCCCGCCCCGGCCCTGCTCCCACGGTGGAGTCTACTTCTTCCCGAATCTGGGCGATTTTATCTGCAAAAAACTTTGCAAAATCATTGCAGGAGAACATGTGGCCCGTACTGGGCCCCGATGTTGCAGGTGGTTCCGCTAAATTGTGAACCACCTGAAAAAGTCTCCTGCTGCTGTTTTCTGCAGATGCAATAGAGGCGGTGAAGAAATTCTTCTTCGCCGTCGCTATCGCCACTTGGTAGGCTCGACGTTGAGCTCTAACCTGTGTCCGGTCAGATTCGGAATGAGTTATCCGCCACCGGCGCTCTAGCCGTCTCAACGATTGTTTCATTGCCCTCAGATCCGTGGAAAACCACGGGGCTGTCCGGGCTCCATGCAATCGGAGAGGGCGCTTCGGAGCCAAACAGTCAATAGCCCTGGTTAACTCCACATTCCAGCGGGCCACCAGGGAATCGGCTGAAAGGCCATCAACATGGGATAAAGCATCCCCTACCACTCTCTGGAAACCATTTGGATCCATTAAGTGGCGGGGGCGGACCATCCGAATTGGTCCCACCTCCCTGCAGAGGGGATGGGTCGCAGAGAAGTCCAGTTGCACCAGGAAGTGATCTGACCATGGCACTTCTTTCATTTCGCTTTTACTTAGTGTCAGATCACCAACATCCATAGAGGTAAACACCAGGTCCAAGGCATGTCCACGGCTATGGGTTGGGCCAGACTTATTCAGGGACAGCCCCATGGAGGCCATGCTTTCCACGAAGTCCCGAGCGGCCCCTTGTAAGGTCGTGTCGGCATGGATGTTAAAATCCCCTAGGACGACCAGGCTAGGTGTCTCCAGGAGAACATCCGCCACGACCTGAAGCAGCTCGGGCAGGGAATCCTTGGTGCAGCGGGGAGGTCGGTACACCAAAAGGAATCCTGTACTGCCCCTATTGCCCAACTTCCAGAACATGCACTCAGAAAACTGGGTCTTCCCAATAGGACGCCTGGTGCAAACTAATGACTTCCTAAAAAATCACTGCAACCCCCCCTCCCCGCCCACGTGACCTGGGTTGCTGTGCGTAAGAGAAACCTGGTGGACAAGCAGCGGCAAGGACAGGCCCGTCTGCTTCATCCAACCAAGTCTCTGTTACACATGCCAGGTCAAATCCTCCATCCATGATCAAGTCATGGATGGCAGTGGTCTTACGAATCATTGACCTGGCATTGCACAGCAGCACCTTCAGGTCACGTGGGTATCCCTTGCTGATCCTGATGATCCATGTGGATCTGTGCTTTGTAACCACGTTTTAAGTGGGGAGGGAAGGAAAAGCACTCAAGGGACAAGGAGCACGCGTGGAGCAAGCTCTGCTTCTCTTCCTCCTCCCCCCCCCCCTAGCGAGCTGAAAAACTTTGCTGGAGGGACAGAGAGCCTGCTTGCTTTAAAGGAGCCTACCGGACAGGAGCCGCTTACACGAGTGTAAGCGGCTCCTGTCCGGTAGGCTCCTTTAAAGCAAGCAGGTTCTGCTTCTCCCCCCCCCCCCCTTAGCGAGCTGAAAATCTTTCCTGCTATTTCCAGCAAAGCGGGAGGAGATACAGAGAGCCTGCTTGCTTTAAAGGAGCCAACCGGACAGGAGCTGCTTACGCGCTCGTGTAAGCGGCTCCTCCCCCCTCTTTGCTCCTTTAAAGCAAGCAGGCTCTGCTTCTCTCCCTCCTCCCCCCCCCCCTTTGCGAGCTGAAACTCTTTTTTGCTATTTCCAGCAAAGCGGGAGAAGAGCCGCTGAGTGGGGACGAGAGAGGGACAGAGAGCCTGCTTGCTTTAAAGGAGCCAACCGGACAGAAGCCGCTTACACTCGTGTAAGCGGCTCCTCTCCCCTCCCGCTTTGCTCCTTTAAAGAAGCAGGCACTCTGTCCCTCTCTCCTCCCCATTCAGCAGCTCTTCTCCCGCAGGAAACCACGGAGGAGGGAAGCATTCGCTCAGTAACACGCAACGTCCCCTCTGTAATGTTGGGGGAATCCAAACCATCAGTATATTCATAGGCAGATAAGACCTTTTTAGCCAGTCATGACTGGGCTTTAGTGAGCAAAGTGCTAAGTTACTAATGTTTTATATAGCACTGCCAGTATGCATGGCATTTTTTCTTGCTGCAAGAAGGCAAGTCTTTGCTCTGCTCTGAAGGGCTTAAAATTAAAGGTTTGACACAGGTGTGAAAACAGGTAAGTGAGAAGAACAGTCGGGTTTTTTTTACATTGTTAGGCTTCATTTCAGTGGGGTATGAGAACATTCAGCTGGGGCCACACTTCTGTGTGCCATGAAATATGTAGAATTCCCTAAATCTCAAATTAGTTTGGGTTTTGTGGCTTCTTGGTGACACAATACACTTTTAAAAAACAACTAGGTTCATAACTTTTGTGAATGAATTTCCAACTTAATGTAATGGTTTGTGTGTCACTTTATATCAAGCACTAGTAACAAAATTACCTGAAAGAGAATTCCACCAGTTTCTGCTTTGATGACAAAATATTTATACTTGGGAATTTACGGCTTCTATGTTTTGTATCATTGGTTTCGATCTCTTACCCCACACATTTTTACCATAGTTTTGTACGTATTCAAAATTGCTTAGCAGTAAACTGCAGTTTTACTTTAATGAGAAGTCATAGTTAATAATTGTATCATACTGAGGGGAGGGGAGACTAAATTAGCACATGTTTGTTTCTGGATTTGGTCATATTCTGTAGCAGCAGCGATGATGTATTTGTTCTTGATGCATGTCCAGTCTTGGAAAGCATGCTTTGTTCAAGATGAATGTGTGCTTATTCAAGTATTCTTTGTAGAATATAGATACTGTTTCTACTAGTGGTTTCTAAAAGCTCATATTCATAAAGAGGTTTAGAACATTATCATGTGAGGCATCATTGTACTATAGTTCTGCTGCTGTTATGATGCCTGCATGCTTTCAAAGCCAGATACCGATCAAGTAATGCTCTTCTGAGAATGCTACAGTAGAAACACAGCTTGCTTTCCTAAGCCTCACAAGATATACTGAAAATGAGTAGTTTCCTTTTTGTTCTAATTTCTCAGCATTTGTGAAGTTTTCAGTAGTAGGTGAGAGGGTGGGAATTTCTGCTTTTCTAGGAGCTAAGCAGGTCTGAACACTGGAAAATCGAATCCGATTGCTCTTACATCTGAGCTGCGATTGCTCTATGAACATAGGTGCACAATAAAATACTCTTTATGGTGACCAGTGAAGAATTAGTAATTTGAACCCTCTGTGTTCTTTCATAATAACCGCACGTTGAAACATAATATTGACTTCTCCCAAAATAAATAAGCTTAATACCAAGTATTCTTGTTGAACTTGGAAATATGAGCCGTTAATATGTTTTTATACTAGGGAAATGCCAGTTGGTACACTCTTAAACATTTTTTGCCAACAAAGCGGTGGTTTGTCAAAAGAAAATAATAATGCTGCCTGGTAGTACTGATTAATTGCTGCTGTATGCTGTGTCATTGAGGTTTGCACCTTTAGCAGCTTGGGAATTCTAGTCTAAAGTGTAACGAGGAAGAAACATTTAAATGTGATGTAGTCATTGAAATCTTGCGCTAAAGTTAGTGAGAGAAGTGAAAATTTAATATAGATGAATCTTAAAAGAAGGTTCTGATGCAAAAGGAAAATGTTTTTTATTGGGCCAATTGGTAAATTAAGCATAATTTCACAGAAGCTATGAGGTAGGGTGGCAACATTTTTCTTTGGATTGCCACAGTCCTTCAGTGGTAACTTGAACCAGAAGCGGGGAGAGCCAGAGTTAAATTAGGTAGGGTCAAAGTCAAAAGCGCACAGGGCCCCCTTTTCACTATTTCTGCCACACTTCCTCCTCTTTCTGCTTTATCCCCCCACCTGGTTGCCCTCTGTAGCGGCAAGGATTAGCTGAGACACAGTGCTCTCACATGGTGCATTTGTGTGTTAAATCAGGATGTGGAAATCTATTTCGATATTGGTTCTACTGCTTGGGAAGGATTCTTGAGTGAGTGATTGTTGCAGGCACCCTTGGATGATCTGATATTTTGGAGCTGTCTCAGTCTGGTTTCATTTTAGGAACTTTTTTGTCATTCTTATGTATTATGTATTATATCCCAAGAGAAGCCCATTCTGTTGGATCCTTAGGTGGCTTTTGATGCTATTTGACAATAGCAGCTCTGCCTTGGTTTGGGATGGGAGCACTATATTTCAGTGGTTCCAGCCCTACTTGAATGGCCAGTTTCAGAAAGTGGTATTTGGGAGACTGCTGCTTGTTCCATTTTGTCTCCCATACTTTTTAGGCTTTTCATGAAACCATTGAATGAAATGAGATTGGTACACTTAACTTCTAACACCCAGATTTGTTTCTCCTTCCATCAAACTTAAGGGAGGCCATGGAGATTCTAAATTGTACTCATTAATGGACTGCTTGAGGGCCAATTAAGTGAAACTTAATGGCTTGTTTTATCAGGGCAGAGGTGCTCCATCTGTAATTGCTCTCCCTCTGAAAGATATGTTTGGAGGTACCAACCGATTCACCATTGTCACTGGATGCCCAGTAGAAGCCATGGTACTTACCTTTTTTCAGCTGTTCCTGGGGTATCAAGTATGACCTTTCCTGGACAAAGACGACCTAGTCATAGTTATGTGTCCCTTGGTGACTTCTCAGTTGGACCTCCCACAATGCATTGCATGTGGAGCTATTACTGAATATCATTTGGAAGCTTCGGTTAGTATTAAACACAGCTGCTAGGTTACCTGTGGGACTGGCAATAGGGAACATTATCTCACCAATACTTAAATAATGATACTGGCTCAAAGTGCTGGTTTATATCTATATGTATTTAAATAGCTTAGGACTTAGTACTTATATAGTATTTTGTGCAAATAACTACATTTGTAAGATTGTTACAACCTTAAAACACACCTAGACTGAAGTAACTAGGGCAATCTAAATTTGTGTTTTGGCAGCCAGAGTACTCTTAAGAAATGGACAGTACACTTGACTCAGCTGTGCTTTCATGTTTCCTTCTAATTTGTATGCAGGGGTTTATTTGAGACAAAGCATTAAACATAATTAGTACATTTAGGAATAGATTTATTGAACTGTGGAGAATTACTACCAGGGTTAAAGCTGGTCGCAGCTTGACAGTATATTTATTAGGTTGTTATTTCTGTATGAGTAGATGGAAACCTTTTTCTTAACTAGCAAAAGACCTTATTCTTTCATATTATCTGTACATTCAGAATGCTATGAGTAAGCTGGGACACCAATAATATGCAGCTTCCAAACTTGAAATGCTTCATTAGCTAGGCTGGCATACTAATTTCCCTGCTGTGATTCCTACTGGTATCCATGAATATATAGCTGTGTAAAGTATTTCCAAGCTTTTCTTAAGTGACATTTGAAGGGAAGAGATGAATTAATTCAATTGTCCTTAATCATCACACATTGTGAGGACAGTTTCTAGTGCTTTGCATCACCAACAGTCTGATAGTCAGGACAGATTTTGCATGTCATTGTACTTTGGAGACAGATAATTAACTATCCAGGTTCTACCTACCCAAATCCAAGAAATCCACAGCAAGTGAGGTTTGAGCAGATAAAGTCAAACTGTTTCCAAGAGAGGAAGAGTAACTGGTTCAGCCCTCCCAACTGCTGATGGCTGTGACTTCAAGGAAAACTGCTTTCCTTCATACAGAATTTTCAAAGGACAGTGGATGCCTCCGTGGTTTGGGAGGGTGAGGTGGAGGGTGCCCCAACATTAAGCACAAGGAACTGGAAGAATATTTTCACCTTTATGTTGTTACAGGATGCAATCAGAATTTCCAAAGAGAATATGGAAATTAAGGTTAAGGGTTGTAGCTCAGTGGGGTAAAACACATGCTTCTAAGGCAAGAGGTTTTAGGTTCACACTTTTGCTATCTTCAGGTAGGACTGCCAAAGACTGTCTGAAATCCCAGAGAGCTACTGCCAGCTCAGTTGACATGCCACCGTCAGCATAGTTAATGGTTTATTGTGAATGTGACTTTTTGAACTATTTTTCCTCCACCTTGCTAGTGTGTGGAGGAAACAAGAACATACAGATTATAGCTTGCTGAGAGTGAAATGAACCATGAATCCTGGTTTGGATGCAACCCTGAGCCCAAAGATAAAATGGTTTGCTGTTAATAGGAAAGAGCAAAACTGATCCGAAAGGTCCATTCGAATTACAGCAGTGTAAACCATATAGACTCAGTGGACCAATATAACTAGCTATGGCTTAAACAACAACTCAGCAGGCAGTCTGGTAAATAAAATTGCATGAAATGTCAGAATTACATTAAATAGGTAAGTTTCCCTCAGGATTAAAAAGTAGCATAATTGTGGTGTTTTTTTCTGTAGTAAACGTTTACCGCAAATATCTCTGGTTTCAGAACACTACTAATCTTTACCTATCTATATTGCAAGATTGTCAAGTAGGATAATGATACCATCTAGTGGTAAAATATTATATTTACAACATAAAAATAAATAGGTTGATCTGAAACAGAAGCATTTTTAAAAAATGAATTCTATATCATATGTCTAATTTACACCCAACATCTTTGTGAAAACAGCTTCACTTAATATGCACTAATATGCTTAATATGCTTTAAAAATTAATTATAAAATAAAATATGTTTACAGATAGTCTTAATGTTGTGACAATAACAGTCATAAACACAATGCCAGCATACCAGACCAGCTATATTCTCAGAGCTAATGGGGATGTTTATAAGAAGTGGGAACTTAGGAATGTTGTGTACTGTTTATTGAAATCAGTGAGGTTCCTCTTTGCACATTAGAAGAGTACCACAGAATACCTCTGTATTTCAGCAACTCTTGCTTCTTGTAAAATCCAAATTGTAACATGGTTGGCTGTAGGCATATGGGGACAATGTTATACCTGGAGTTCTGGTAATACAGCTGCATGGTTATTACTTGATCAAAAGCAGGCTGGTCCTCATTGTCCTCATCAGCTTGATTGATTTGCTGTTTGTATTTTTCCCACAGAAGGAACTTAGTCTCCCTAGAAGAGGAAGTTTGTAAGTATACATTTCTTTCTTGTCTTAATAGTAACTAAATCTATCAGATATATTTTTGGATCTTTTATATGTTTTGTAGGAACAAAGGGTGGGGCACATAAAAGCCCATGGTTACTGAGGATGATGGAATACTGTTGCGCATTAGGCCTCTCCAGAAACATGGATGATACTGTGGAATTAGGCTTTTGGAAGCATTTGAATAAGAAACAAAGCAGGCTGTTAAACCATCATGTTGAAAATTGAATGTATTTTACATTTTTATGTGCCATGTGGTCTTCATAATTTAAGCAGTACAAACATTTTATGCAGATTCATGATTTAAGGATTACTTGCCAATATGGTTGGTCAGTGGTAAAATGAAACTGTTTCTGGTTGGATTTGTGAGAGGTAAGTGAGCCTTCTGGCTAATCCTGGACTGAAAATGAAAAACAGTAGTATAATTGAAAACCATGATCTGAATATTTATGTTATCTTTCAAGAAATAGGCTTAGATTTATGATGCTGCTGAGAGAAATCTTATTGGTATTTCCTTTTTGTTAAGGACAGTGCTTGATGCCTCTACGTCTGGTGTCTCTCCAGAACCTATTCTGGTGCATAGAGGCTCTAGCCACTGCAACACTCCCTATTGTTAAACTTCCATGAAACTATTTTGGATTTTTGCAATGCTGATGAAATGGTTGCAACAGTATTTTTGTTAAAATTACAGAACATATTGGGATACTTGTCAGTAGACCAAATTATGCATTCTTTCTTTCTCAAAGTGTGTGTTGAGTGTAGGTTTTTGGCAATTTTTGTAAATTATTTCTCAATTTATGAACCTTGTTTGCATTATCAGAGGCTCGGTCTTAAGTGGTAGTCGTAGTTCTCTAGTCTTCATAGGCACCACAGGTCATCAGCTACACTTCTCAAATGAGAGATAATGTAGTAGTTGCGTTTATATGATCTATTTCTGTCTTGGCTTGTATCTGTGGCTGTTTGCATGTGAATATAAAACTAGTGACACACAACCTGTGTTCATGTTTACAGCAGAGAGAACTGGTTGTGTGACACTTGATAGATTCATTCTCACATTTTATTTATAAGTTACCAATTCCAGTGTTGCTTAGTCACTTCCTTCATATCTGTTTTAATGGCGTTAAATCTCCCAGGTAAGTGAATTCCTTCCTGAGGAAACTAGCATTGAACTCATACTCCTCTTATTTCTCCACTCATTGGCAGCAACACTTACAAACAGGAAGGGTCAGAGGCTAAAAGAACTGGTATGAAACCTCCCTGAGTACTTTGTGTAAATCCAGTAATTTATGGAACCTGTGCTTGACAGGTTGAAATATTTAACATAGAATAATAGAATAAACGGCGTAGAAATAGTGCATCATCCAGATATGTGTTTTCAAGAAATGTCATAAACTGGTGATTAAAGCATTGTTGATCTAAACATTTGAGCAGTCCACAATGAAAGGAGGTGAAACAGATATTTAGACTGAGAAAGTAAATGTGCTTTCAGTAAAGAAAAGTTGGAGTGAAGTTCACTCATTTAACTTTGAAAAGATATTTAAGCTGACTTAAATTTGTTGAACGGCAAAACAATAAGTTGCTGCATTTGTCAGAACCATTTAGTAAAATACTTTCTGTGTTCTCTTGAGCGTTTTATGTTTTATCAGTATACTATACTTTTCATATACTGCTTTGGACTGGAATATTAATAAGTATTCTACATTCTACTGAGGTGCTGGAAGGGGCAATGGGCAGCTTTTAGCTCTGGTCACTCAAGGCTTTACCTGGCCTCCCAGTAGTAGGAGTCGGTTGCGTGCTCATAAAAAGGTAGCCTTCTGTGTACAGATTCTAACACTAAAGAAAATGTGAAGAGTTTCCCAAGTGCTCCTAATTTGAAAGTGTGGAGTGATAGCAACTCAGCCAAGGGGAGAGGCTCTCAAGAAGAGCCGCTCTAAAAATAACTACCTGTTTCTAAAAAGATAGGAGGTGCTGATTCAGAAATTGGAACGGCAAACTGTATTGCTGATGTTGCAACATGACTTCCCAAAATTGCATGAAGAAAGTCTGTGTTTCTGTTGAACAAGTAGTACATTCACCGTACTTGGGGGTGACTAGCTTTACATATATGTCAAGCTTTTAAGGCATAAGGAATTAGTGCAGTATTTTAGCAATACTTTAAAATGAGAAAATCTGGTACTATGCTTTCTGAATATCCATATTATAAATACTGATCAGCTGAAAAAGCTTATATCATTTACATCCAAAGAAATTTGGGATATCTTTTAAATTTCACATTGGTAGTGTTTTTTCAGTGTGATATTATTATTATTAACAAAAAGTGTACTATATTTTCTTTCTTGAGGATAGCGTTTTATAACCAAGGAGCTTGCATCTTAGCTAACATAGGAGAACCATTAATATTTAAATAATATGTACTGTACTTTTAGTGTGTAAAGTACTTTCAGCCCCATTAGTTTCTATCCAGTAGTAGCTAATATCCAGTGGTTCCATAACGTGGCCTGGTTGAACGTTCACAACTTTACTCAGGTTTTGATTCATAGGAGCTGTTTGGGGCTAAACTTCATTATTATATCAATTTAACCAGAGTTGCTGATTCCCCTGCACCCCCTGGTAAGAACAGTTATACATAGTGAGGCAGAGAAAATGTAGATTACTTTAGAAGAACTTGATAAAGCAGATTAAGAGGTGTCCCAATCCTGTCAGGGGCCAGTAGACTGACAAGCTTTCTCAGAGTGCTGGTAACTTCAAGAAATCATGTTGTAGTTCTGCAGTTCAAAAGTATCAACCCTTCTGTTGAAATTAATCCAATAACCCCTTAATATGCTGTTTGGCACCTTTTTTGTACGTATGAGTTCGTCTTCATAGATTTTTGCTGACCATTCTTTAGAACAATTGGGTAACTTCTGGTGCCTGAGTTGTTTTTTTCTCTTTCTCTAAATTCATCTAAAAAGGTTTATCTTTAATTGAGACGTGTTTATTAAGAGACATTCTACAGCTACATTATGCAGGCATCATTTAGACTACTTTGGGTTAAGTTTTTGTCAGTGAGTCAGTCAAAAATGGCCTCATTCAAATAGTATCAGGATTATATCTGGGATACTAGTTTACATACTGACGTAACATGTTTTTTTAAAAGGCCAGCATTATACCTGGTTGTCTCTTGATTTGAGAATTAGTCTTTCTGATAGTATACAGGAAGTAATGGAAAATGTGCTGGCTGGTCATCCATGCTTTTGAAAGCTCATATTATTTGATCATACAATAATGTTACTGAGCAGTACATAAGGACAGATTGGGCACTGGAGTTTATTGCAGGGCTCATGTGACATTTTTTGAGTAGTAAAATGTATGCATCAGTATGCTTCCTGGGCTTCCAGTATAAGTGGCAATTTCTATACATGGTGGTTTTGAAGATACTGATTAATAGTTTGGTATGCTTACACTGATCTTAGTCAGTGGCAAGAACTGTTGCTTCACAGCCAAAATGAATGAGTCAATATTTAGACAGGGGGAAAAGTTTATCCCAGGGGGTCAGCAAACTTTTTCAGCAGGGGGCCGGTCCACTGTCCCTCAGACCTTGTGGGGGGCCGGACTATTTTTTTTGGGGGGAAATGGATGAATTCCTATGCCCCACAAATAACCCAGAGATGCATTTTAAATAAAAGCACACATTCTGCTCATTTAAAAACATGCTGATTCCCGGACTGTCTGCGGGCCGGATTTAGAAGGCGATTGGGCCTCATCCGGCGCCCGGGCCTTAGTTTGCCTACCCATGGTTTATAAGGGAGTTGGTTAACTCACACTGTTAAATCTCTTGCCTTAGAGCTCTCATCACCTTTGTCAGTTCTTTGTAGATCAAGAAAGAATTAAAGTACAGGTTGAAGCAAAGTCCTGTTTTCTCTTCCTGGAAAGCCCTGTATATAAAAAACCCAATACAGTATACTTAAGTGCTATTGAGGGCAATATGAAAAATCCAGAATAAGGAAAAAGGTATGCGATCCAACCCCCATGTTAGAAATCAAAAAATTATTTTTTTGGGGGTGGGGGTGGGGAGGGAATCCACAGCAGTCAGAGAGCAGCTGCCTGTGGCTTTCCTGGGGCTCTGGGTCAGCAGTCACTGTGTACTACTTTTGCAGTGTGAGCTTTCGTGTTGGTATGCGAGGCTTCTGCCAAAGTTTTTGCTCATGTGCCATTTCTCCCTCTCAGTCTCTGTTTCCTTGTGGCTTGCTGAAAGTGTTGCTGAAATGAACAAATGTTTTTCCGTGATTTGCCGTGCCTCAACTGTGAGTGATAATGGAAGTAAAATGTAGGCGGGAACAAAACGGTTCAGTCCCTATCTTCAGCTTCTCAGACCTTGCTCCTCATGCTGGCTGACTTCGGCTTGGTTGTTTCTGGATGCCATAAATAAGTTTGCAGAAGGCTTCTTAAACAATTGCCTTGTGATGTGATCTATCTGATAGATCTCGACTTCAGTTGAAGGCATAGTTATCTGTCATTGACTCTGAGGCTACGCAAGAAACTCAGGCTTGGATTTAACAGCACTTCCACTTTTCTGGCTTTAAGATCTATTCATTTAACACATCTAGCATTTCACACAGTGAAATGATGAAACGAAGAAGAGAGAGGTTTGGAGCCCCATCTCTACGGATCCAGTAAGGATTGTTGTGTGAAATAGACTCAGTGCTTAGCTTATCTATTGGAGTGAAAAAATATAATATTAATCTGAATCTTGAGTGTCAGTTAAGCAATAGTTTAACAAATCCATGCTTTCATTTAAGTTTTTAGAATAGTCATACAGTTTGTCGGTCTTTTAAGCATAGATATAATTAATGTACTATCTTATTTTTATATAATGGGGCAACTTAATTGTTCTGTTTTGCTCTCTTTGGTATGAAGTGAATAAAAGTTCATATTGAGCTTTCTGGTCTATTTTATTTCATAATTCATATTTGTAGGGCTATTGATTCCAATTAAATATTCAGTATAGCTGAATTGTGGAGATTAGTGCCTTAAGTATTAGGAGTAAGTAAAGTTAACCTCAAGTTTCCCCATTAATGTATAAGTTCTTCCACTTTTAATATACATCTCCACATATGAGAGCATCTTAGAAATAAAAAAATAAAATATTGTGACTGCAGTCTGCTGTGAGCCACTGCCATGGAAGCGAAAAGCCACAGTCAGAGGTGCAGCTTGTGAGACTGTGGCCCATGGCTGCAAGTGACATTGAATGTGCATGGAATATGCCATTAAGTATGAAGATTATATAAGTGGAGGGTTATCTAGTTTTTCAGTCTTTTATAAATTCCCATTCGATGCCCAAGAAGAGATTAGCAATTGATGTTTTTATTTAACCTGTAGTTTACTCATTAGATGAATTTGGGCTGATGCATAAAGATTCAATTATGTGTAGCTTTTATGCTTTCCATGCCCAATCCAAAAAGAAGATACATGTGTCTGTTTAGGTGTAGGTCTGTTATTTGCTGTGTGCAACTTGTTTTCTTTAAAAACAAACAAAAAGTACTTTACAGGATAATTTTGAAACTGACTCTTTCTGTTGTGGTGCTTCGTCAGAATCTCCTCTCCTTTCCTTTCCCACTGCCGAGGAAGTGATGGGCACCAGCATGTGTTCTCTCCTACTTCTGCTCCAGGTCTGCAGCATCTTAAAATCCCATTTAGTGCTGATTGTGCCCTTGCTACATCTCCTCTAGTGTTTTACCTCAACCCACAACCTCAGAGCAACCCTGGTAGCCCTTGCTGCAGCAACCCACTTCAGTGGAGGTAAGGAGGAATTTAAACTGGGAACATGCGTTCTTTAATCAGTAGTGCATAACCTTTAACTTGGGTCATTTCAATAGTAGGCTTAGACTTTAAGGTATCTCTGTAGCGACCAAAATTTTGTCTGGGTCATGAAACATCTAAAATAAGAAAGGAAGAATTATTCAGAAACCTTGTTCTATTATCAGTCATAGTAGACCGATTATCTCCTCCCAGTTCAATAAGCATGTTCAAAATCATTTGCATGCATGTGCCCCCCTTGTCTTTGCCACAGTTCTGTGTAATGCTTTCCTCATTTATAGATGGACCCTTAATAGAACTATACTTGTTTACAGAAGCATTATTTCTCAATTTTTTATTTTAATTAACTTTCCTTTTTAGTCATAACAGCTATGGGCAGAGCACTGCCTTCCTGCTTCTGCCCCCACTTCCCCCCCAAAAAAAGAACTTTTACAAGCTCATTCAGGGCTGATCCTGTCGTTAGGCAGAGTGAGGTGACCACATTAGGTGGTGGATGCTAGGTGAGAGTAGTGGTAACCACCAACTAATGCCACATTGCTTCACCCACTGCATCACAGACACCATTTGAAACAACCCCCAAATTGAGCAAGCCAGCAGAAAGCTCAGACTGCATATTCCAGCAGGCATTGCACACATGCATACATTGCTCAGCTTACATGATGCACACAGCCACACTGCAACATTTGTTTGAGTGGACAGCAGATGGGTGTTAGGTTGAGTGGTGGGGTAAGTTGCTGAAGGACAGAGCCAAGTATGGCATGTGGGCTGCCGTTTATCTCCCCAACTAGCTTGCTGTCCTCATGTGTGGTTTAGGATAGTCTTGTCACCAGCACTGAAGAATTTGCCTGATTGACTTCTTCATGTTGTGGCAGACACTAGTGTGTTCTTACTACATGTCCTTTGCCACCCTGAGCAAAGGAGGAAGGGCAGGATATAAAGTTAAGAATAATAAAGAAATATAATTTGTTGTTGTTGTTATTACCACCACCAGCATCACTATTTCTTATATGGCCTTCAACATAAATTCTCAGGAAACGTTACAGCAATGTAAATACAATATTAAAATCAGTTAAAACAATTAAAAACAGTCAAAAGAAATAATGTAGGTCCTAAAACATACATCTCACCATCTGCTACCTCATTTTGTTATTTTGTCCTGCACCCCGGCAGCAGAAAGGCTTGAGCTGACCCTGCGTCCTCTTGAATGACTTCCACATTTACGTATTGCCTTTGCAATACGTTCAGTGAATACAGACTAGAAGAAGCTGTGTCAATATAGATCGGGGGGGGGGGGAGTGGCTGAAGCATACAGATGTTGGCCTCTTCTCACCTCCTCTACAATTTTAAAACATAATTCTTACAGTCTTTCTATCTTTAACAAGATATCTTATTTTCTAAAATACAGTGGTACCTCAGGTTACAAACTTAATTCGTTCCGGAGTTCTGTTCTTAACCCAAAACTGTTCTTAACCTGAGGTGCGCTTTCGCTAATGAGGCCTCCTGCTGCCTCTGGCATGCGATTTCCGTTCTCATCTTGGGGCAAAGTTCGCAACCCAAGGTAGCTACTTCCGAGTTAGCGGAGTTTGTAACCTGAAGCATTTGCAACCCGAAGTGTTTGTAACCCGAGGTACCACTGTAAGTTACATTCAAGCCCATCACTAAAATGCTTTCTTCTTCACATGTTCCTTGTTTTAAGTGAATTAAGTGCTATCATAATATCTGCTCATTTGTTCTTTCAAGTCAGCCTTTGGTAGTTTCACTATTTTTAATCCTCTTTAGTAGAAACTTTCCTCAGGCTTTCTGTTAACCAGCTGTTATGTTTGCATGTAGAGTAATAATTCAAACAAATTTGTGCATGCAAACATAAGGCCAGTTTTTCCTACTAAATTGGGATAGATGCTTTGTTATGAACTACTTCTTTGTGGGCAGTGCACAAACAATCTTAGGTACTTGTTTGGTTGCATAAAGTTGTCCTATGAGGCAATCTGACACTCTGTCATACTCATAACACCATGAAATAATGCCAAGAAGCAGGCAGCAGCTCAAGGAAGAAGGTGCAACTTCTTTCACCTCTCACTTTTGCCAGGTTTGTTAACTTCATCATGCATACCATATCCCAAATTGTAGCTAAGCAAGAGTTTGAAGAAAATAGTGGGGTCAGTGATGGTGCTTTTCAGTTCTGACATATTGTCAGTTTGGCTGCCAGAAGCAGATAAGTAATAATTAATATGTCTTTCTCTCATATATCAATACAGAATTCAAAAATATTTGAATCTTTATACATATCTTTATTTATCTGAATATCTTTATTTTTGAATCTTTATACATAGCTGCACATAAGAGATGATATAAAAAAATTCCTTCCAGTAACACCTTAAAGACCAACTAAGTTAGTTCTTGGTATGAGCTTTCGTGTGCATGCACACTTCTTCAGATACACTGAAACAGAAGTTGCCAGATCCTTCTATATAGTGAGAAGGTGGGGAGGGGTGTTACTCAGAAGGGTGGTATCATACCACTCAGAAGGGTGGTATCATACCCTCCCCACCTTCTCACTATATAGAAGGATCTGGCAACTTCTGTTTCAGTGTATCTGAAGAAGTGTGCATGCACACGAAAGCTCATACCAAGAACTAACTTAGTTGGTCTTTAAGGTGCTACTGGAAGGAATTTTTTTATTTTGACTATGGCAGACCAACACGGCTACCTATCTACTACTGGAACCATAAGAGATGATATTCAGTGAAGGTTTATTCAGTCACCCCATTGAAATAAATGTACATGACTTTAAGTTAAGTACATTAATTTTAATAGGTCTGCTCTGAGTAAAGGTTGGATGAATACCACCCAGTTTTTTTTTATCTAGTATAGTATTTTTTCTATAGATCAAGAGTTGTGTTACCTGTGAAGGCTCCTAGTCTTGACAACAGACCAACAATATGTGTGGGTTGATGAATCCACTGTCACATCCTAAGGCTTCTTGGCTCATGTGGACTAGAGCAGAAGGTTAGGCGTGGGCTCTCCTCATGTTTTCCTGGGCCAACTCCAGGGTAATGCAGCTGAGGGGCCTGAGGGATGAAACCCTCTGGGGAACCACAGGGATTTGGCTGCAACAATTGAGAGAGATATCAAAGTTTATTTTGAACACATGGTGTACCAAAATGAAATTATTGCATCAAAACGTCTGTATGAAAGTTCAATTATAAAATCGAACAAATCTGTAATATTTGGTTGGGTAAAACCTTCAAGTTATTAAAGAGTAAGCATTGGATAATATGCAGAAACTTACATAAAAACCTTAGGCCTACTTCATGCAGCAGTGTAACACCTGACCTCCTGACAAATGAGTTAAAAAAAGAAGGAAAAGGAAGTGATACTAATATGCTCTTTAAAGAATACTTTAGGTGGAATTCAAATGTTCCTTCTGTGGAAGCCTTTCAGCTTGCTAGATTGAACAATCCTCTCTCCTACCCCCCTAAAGGGCTTCCACTAATGGGGTTCATTAAGTTCTGCCCTTAAAGTTGCACCTTAACTGGTAGAAGTTTGAAAGGCTGAGTCTTAAGAAGTCAATAAGTAAAGTTTTTGATAAAGTCTCTGTGTTGGAATCAGTTTTATTGCTTTTTTTAAAAAAAGAGGCTTAATTGTTTTAAGCTCTTGTTTTTATACATTTTATGATCTTTGTATGCCATCTTGTCCCAAAAGATGGAAAATCTTTTACTAACTAATATTGATGTTGGTTTCAGCTTTTACTAGGTTGATCATAGCTTTTTGTAGTTTCAGAGGTTCTGCCTTTCAGCTTTGTAAATACACAATAGATGATAATCTGTTGATATGTAGTTGTGTCTAAAAGCACAGCACTGTAATGATAATTTTCGAATTCCTTGCTTCACCTGTGCCGCTCTTAATCCTGTTTTATCCATTTGTTCTTTGTTGTTGTTTTATTTACTTGGATACCAGTCGGTTGCTCTTGCTGCTGATTTGGAATCTTAAGTTCATCCTGTCAAGTTATTTTCTGACAGCTACATTTGAACACCCAAAATTGAGTTACGTTGCAGCTACCTTAGCTCTGTAGGGAATTACATTGTCTGGTAATAACATAACATTGATTTGTCTGTGTTCTTCCATAAATGTTTACATAGGTTTTTTCCTTTCCTCTTGTTCTGGCGTAGTCAGCCTTTCTGTGCGGACAAACAGCTGTCTGCTTGCCTGATCCAGTTCTCTTGTAACAGTATCTGATAAAAGAAGTTTCCAACTTTAGGGAGGTCAAATATACTTGGAGACAAACATTTTGTACCTCACATGTGTCAGTTAATATAAAATTTTATAATAGTTTTGTAGTTTCTTGAAACCAGACATTTAAATATGACCATGATAGCCTTGCTTAACATTCAGGAACGAGGATGGTACCCTTGTTTATTGATGTCTAATAACAAATGAAAACATTACAAAGCTCCAGTTTCTATAATACCAGAAGTTTGGTTTTAAAGTATTTTCTATGCTTACTTGGGCGAAGAGTAGAGAAGGAGGGAGAAATAAGAGAGCCAATACAAGCAAGATCTTGATGATAGAGTACCACTATTATTTACCCTGACAATAAATTTGTGGCAGGGCCTGGTACATATGCCCATAACTTGTTCAGCCCAGCTGCTGGAGAGAGTTAAACAGCCTGACTGCTGGGTAAAAAGGGCAGATTCTACATTAAGGATAAATAGAAAGGAATGGGGGGGGACACACACACTGCAAATTATATAAATATATGGTTCAACCATGTTTGCAGTATTGTGTACCATGTTTGCAGTATTGTGTACAGTTCTTCTTGCTGCACTTCAAAAAGGATATTGTAATGCTGGAATAGGTGCTGAAAAGGGCAACCAGAATAACCAATGAGCTTGAGTAACTCTCTTGTGAGGAAAGGTTACAACACTTAATGCTTTCTAGTTTAGAAATAGGGTGACTAAGCAGGGGCATGACAGAGGGGCATAAAATTATGCATGGTGTAAAGAAAGTAGGGAGAGAGAAGCGTTTCTTTCTCATATAATGCTAGACTTCAAGGTCATCTAAAAAGCTGAATATTGGTGCTTCTTTGAAATCCACTATCACAAAATGACCATTGACTGGTTTTCAAAAGGGATTATACAAATTAATGGAGGATAAGGCTATCAGTGACTGCTGGGCACATCTTGGTGTAGTGAATCTCTGACTGGAAAAACCAGACTTTTAGCAATTAGAGGTATCTGAACTTCTAGCAAGTTATAAGATCAGCTAGTCACCATCAGATTTGTCTAACCTTAGCCCACCACTTATCCTCCATTCTAATTGTATTTATTTATTTAATATTTCTATACCACTGTATCATAAAAATATCAATGCAGTTTACAACAATATAAAAACATAAAACCAAACAATAAAATTGTAAAAAGTTATAACCAAGTTAACTTTTAGTTGCAAAAAGCAAGTAAAAACAAGTTTCCCAGGTATGCCTCAGCAACTGTGTCCATGCTTTTAAGAGCAATCTCAAAGCACCTTGATATTCCAGATTTGTTGCTGTTAAGCGATCAAGGAGGGTAGTTAATACATCTTTATAACAGAAGTGACTGGAGTTCAGATTTGTCAGCTTTTATTTACTAAGATTTATATACTACGGTTCAGTTAACAGGACAACTTGCAGTAAAATATAGTATGTATGTATGTATGTATGTATGTATGGTCTTAGGGTATATTGAAAAATGGTATCAGTAGGTTAATTTAGGATGCATGTATTCTTAAATGGAGACACACTAGTTTAAACAGTTTATTTGGGGTAGAATATTGGTTGTTCTCGGGTGTGGAGGGTTGTTGCTTGACAGATGTCTGTGGAGTAACTATATTAAGGCTAAATGCTGCTTAGAAATTGTTCTGTCACAGCAGGTGGCAATTGCCAGTTTTAGTTGTTGCTTCTTTCAGCTTCCATTAGCTTTAAACATGATGAGTAATTGCTCAGTACCAAGTGGTATGATACTATTTTTTCCAATGGAGGTTGACCGAGACATGCTTTATAACACAATAACTCCAGACTCATTGAGAAAATATTGGGGCTTGGAAATGATGAGACATTATAGTTGTTTATTTCAGTTAGAAGAGCATGTGGTTTGGAGAGATTTGGAGCATTCTTCTTTGGTAGCAGAAGCTTTTGAAATTTAGCCACAGTCCCAAGACTCTGCTTCTTGCGCTACTATTGGTTCTGCCATGTAAAAAGCCCCAAGCAGTTTCTGAGGCAGATGTACTTCTTTTTTTCTAGCATACTAAAGAACTTCTATTCCTACTCCATGGAGAACTCTACGCTTGAATTTACTCCAGTGCATTCTCTACGCTCTATAAGTGAGAACTCATTTTAATGTTACACCAGCTGCATGGAGACTGAATGAAATAACTTGCATGAGTGGCTTCAACACCACTCAAGGCTCCTCCTGTTGGCTGTTGTAGTGTCGTGGAGGTTATTCAGATGATGGTGAGCTCCACTGCTGCATTTTATGCTAAAAGGGCAATACAGAATTTTTAAAAATACTTAAATAACCAGATCCCATGCAGCCGGGAGAATGTCTCGGTAATTCAACTGAATGGGGCTGAATACACCTGTCTCTTCCATTGAATGTGCCAGTTTTCTGTGAAATACCTATGTGAAAGACCCTGTCATATGGTTGAATGGCTTAGGCATTCTCCCATCTATGCACCTCACCTTAAAGGTGAGGAATTTTCATTCTATTGGGAGAATATTTAAAGGGCACTTGTAACAGAAAAGGATGAGGAAATAAAAGTGTTTTTAAAAATCACCAGAACTTTATGGGGGCCAATGCTTTTGCATTACACCATGGTTTGGATTAGCATTAAGTGCTAAATGGGATATTAAATGTTCAGTTGGTGAACTAATATGTGTAGTTAAGAAAAGGCACTAATTACTGTTGGAAAAAGCCATCAGACAAACACTATGGTACAGTATCTAATGACTTCACATGTCATAGAAGTTGACAATTTATAGGGAATGTAACCTAAGGAAAGATTTGGACTTGAATTCTGAAGTCTTTACACACATCTGTTTTGAACACTCCAGTTAGGTACAGCCTTTTTTCTGTAGCAGATTCCAGACCTGTCATGATGTCAGTACGGAAAATTATCTGAATTTTGTATTGCTATTCAAGCTATTGTAAAACATATTCTTATGCAAAAGAGCTTTGAAATACTCATGAGAATTATCTAAATTACAGAGACGTATAATGACTATTGTAGATTTGTATCCAACTGATACATTGTCAGATGTAGATGCAGTGGTAGATGTCTAGACATGTTTCATTTTGCTGCTGGTATCTTTTTGGGCTTTTATAAAGAAGTACAATTTTAAAAATAAAATACATATTCAGCAAAAGAAAAAAAAACAGAGCTTAAAATGCTGTCCAATTTCATCAAAAGATGCAATGAATGAGGAGTCATCTGTAAAACTAGGAAATGTTGTCCTATATTGGCCTGTTTTCATGTCACTGTAACCCAAAGTATGGATTACCAGGATTTTACAAACATACTGGCTTCCAGGAGGAGCTTGCGTCAGCTTTGCTCTTTTCTGGACTTTTTAGCTTGGCTTGGGATGTCAGCTAAGCCAAGTTTTGTTCTTTGCAGAAGATCTTGGTTAAGGAGAAGAGACCTTGACCTTAATCTTGGGTTTGGATTATACCCAGATCCAGATGTTGACTTTGCAGCTATGCTGTGCTAAGCTAAAAAGCCCGAAGAGCAGCAGAGCAGGTGTAATCCTTGGTAGCCAGCATGTGCACATGTTTCCGCTTAGCCATGGTTTCTCTGGGTTCACAGCATGGGAATGTGTTCATTGATTGCCATTTTTAAAAATAGGCTGTCAATTTAACCACTTTAATTTGTAACCATTATATATTATTTACTGCTGTTGTATTCCAACGTCTGCATGCTTTTTTTTTTGCTGTTGTGCGAATATATTACAAGGGTTATGAACTGTTGTGGGTTCACTATTTTTGACAAAATTCAAAAGACAGAGTGCGTTGTGCATCAAGTAACTAGAAATCATTTTGATTGCTAGAGTTGGAGGTCCATGAGAAACCTGGAACACATTTGATGTCTACGGAATGCTTTGTGGCCCTACCATTTGCTTCATTTTTGTGTGGCAGGTGGGGGATGGAGTACAGGTGGGATTTGCCTTACTTAGAAAGATTTATAAGGGTGATGTTTCCGTATTCTTATATTGAAAAACTGAATTGAATTCAAGCTGATTTAATATTGTAATCTCATACATTCAGCTTCAATAAGACTTCATATTCAGAGCAGCATAAAAAGATATTGCTATTAGAGGTAGATAAAAATGTTCAGTGAAAACATCCCAAAGACCTTTTCTTAAGGAGTGTTCACTTACAATCTATTCATTTCATCAAAATGGATCTTACCATTCTAATATAAATTATAAGCTTTATTAGATGATTTTATCTTCTGTCAAATTATTTGTTGGTGCCATTTTCTTTTCTCAGCCAGCTGCTTTCTTTATTAATCTCACTCTGCTATACAGATCCACAAAAGGAAATTTATTTATTTTTTCAAAATAGGCTGCTTGAAGCAGCATTCTACTTTTGTAGCATAGAATCTGCAGGTAGCTTTTAAAACTCTTATTTATTTATTAGAAGTAAAATGGATGGTCTTGGAAGGTGGTCAGCAATGAGAGAATCATTTACACAGGGTTTTATTTTTTATCCTCAATTGCAATTTATTCTTTGTGAGAGATTGTGTGTGTTTGTGTGTATTATGCCTTTCATTGAATACCTTCTTAACAAAAGGTATATAACTTTCCAACTTCTCTCTTGGCTAGTATTTTTCACGTATAACATGACACTGGTTACTGTTTCGTTTGTTCATGATTTTGAAAATCAAATTACTTATTACATGGTTTAAGGTGTGATTCTTAACTTCCTGATGTTGATGGGTGGGCAGGCAGACTATGATAATTTTTTTGAATTTAAATATTTTGATAGTATCTTGCATTTGTATGTTGATTTTTTGTCTTTAGTAAAACAAGATGATAGTGAATTGTGTCATAGAGGGGGGTCATTCATTATTTTCATGGGGAAACTGTTTGCTATGTTTTTCATTACTACAATTTCCGGCGTCTGCGCAGACGTGATTTCTGGCGTCGCAGAAGCGAGTCCCCACTCCACACTGCACTGGTTTAGGGCAGCGGGCAGGGACTCGTCAAGCGGGCGGCTCAGTTCGGGGGCAGTTTATGGGCCGGTTAAACGCCCCCCGTGGGCCACTTAGGTTGCCTACCCCTGCTATAGTAGCAGCAGCTCTTTTTTCTTTTTTACCTGTTTGTGATGGTGATGGTGGCACAAGAGCTGGAATAGCACTTTGACATAACTTTACCTGATTTTTGGTGTGACAGGTCCAAACTCACAAATTACACTATGCATTTTAAAAAATGCTTTTTGGTTTCTACAAATTCTCAGGCAGCACCAGGCACTACCTGCTAGTCTGCTATATATTTTGGAAAGTGGTTTGTCTGTCTGTCTAGTCTATATGTTTAGCTGCCTCTTGAGATATTGTTGCCAAACTTGGCACAAGGTTTTCCCAAGATGTACTTAATGTTTGACATGTGACTTTGGGGTGAATTTGTTTTTTGGGATAGGTTCAGCAGCCTCTCGGGTTATCATCACCAAACTCAGCATGAGGATTGCTGAGGTGGGGATGGGGAGCAGTCTTCATTGATTGGGGTGGTGGACTTCATTGCCATTGGGATGCTGGGCACCATTTTGAATCAAGATGGTGAAATGAAATGGGAATTGGGCGTTACTTCACCTAGTCCTTGTTGTGAGGCACCCAAACTCAAAAATTACACTCTTTAATAATTTTTGGTTTCACAAAATATCCTGAGCAGCACTGACCATTCCCTGCTAGTACAGAGATAAAACCCATCACTGAAATGCCAGATTATTAGTCCTAGTGTGTATTATTACCTGTAATAGGCCAAAATGATTAATCTCAGCTTCAAGCCAACAGGTTTCTGAGTGGCTGTGCCCTAATCTCTCCTTGAATAATCTATTGATTTATAGCATGGGAACTTAAACCGTAAAGCTTTCCAAGATCATAGTCCACTTCATCAGGTGCATGAAGTGCTATCCTGAGTTGCAGCTACCTATATACACATGGGGGGCATTATTAATTTTTCTTGCAATTAAGATGAAACAGTGATTTTTTTATTGGAAATTGCTGCTTTGGTTAATATGCTACCCTCAGTTTGCATGACACTTCTCAAAGCTTCATAGAATAGAATCATAGAATCATAGAGTTGGAATAGACCACAAGGGCCTTCGAGTCCAATCCCCTGCCAAGCAGGAAACACCATCAGAGCACTCCTCCAAAGAAGGAGACTCCACCACACTCCTTGGCAGCAAATTCCACTGTCGAACAGCTCATAAGCAAAAAAGATGGATCCCTGCCCCCAAAAGAACTTACAATACATTTCCACAGTGGAAAAGAGAATAGAGGGCAGTGAAGATTGAGGCAAAAGTAATGAATAGTGTGGTGGACTAGAAGATGCAAAGACTAGCAAAAGATGATATGAACTAAATATGGTTTCATACATTAAGGCTTTCTTTCAAGTGCACGTGAGGACTGAGGGGAATTCAGTTTCATATTTTCTTTAAATAAAAGGAATAAAATTAACAACTGAACACAATATATGAATAAAATGTAATTTAAGCCAAATACGTCCTAGTATTGACAGTTTCCTTAAGCAGCCCAGTGTCATTCTGTAAATGCCGTTCTAGGTAGAGAAAGGCAGGAAGACAGGCAAGGGTGAAATCAATAGAAAGCAGAGACACTGAAAGCAGCTGCCTGCTTGCCTGCCTGCCTACTTGTCTCGTTCACATTAATGGAACAGCCTGCAAGATCTACAGGGAATTTGCATTGGCTCTGTCACTGGTTTTCTTTGGTCCCTTATTTTACTGCTTGTGGTTTGATAGTGCAGTGTTTTTGCTGGAAATGAAAGCTTACAAAGATCATGTCTGACTCCTTCTGGACAGTGCTATCCAATTTCTCTCTGCCAGAAACCAGCATGTTGAGGCGATCCAAAAGGTAATCAAAGGATTCTCAAAACAAAATCTTAGAATGTTTACTCTGTCTGTTTCATGTAGTCGAGACTGTTGCAGAGATTAAAGCTGATGGATGAGATTATATGGTTGGATACATGCGGTTTTCAATTTATAATGTATTAAAAATGGGAGCTGCTTAGAATTTTTAGTCGACAAAAATACAAGGTAACTGAAAATGTAGTCTCTTCTCCACAAGAGCATATGAGAACGAAGCACATCTGTAAATATGTTATTTCTTAAATTAGATTAATCAATAGCCGTGGTGTTTGCCCATAATAATGCTAAGGAAAAAATGGCAAAGTCCCTGTTTCAAAATTTCTATTTGCTAGCTGGCAGTAATATCTTAGATTGCATTTTTAATGCTTTGCTTCAAGCTGCTATCTAATATATGTGCTAGCATTTTGTCATAGCAGGGACTTTAATATGTCATTTCACTCACTTAATTCACTCAGTAATCTGCTGGGTTCTAGCATTTCAAAGTTTAATAATGCATATGTGAGGGGATAGAAGATGATTATAAATTCATGCAAATTGTCCGTTCAGAGCATGTATATGACATTAAAATGGAAGTGCATAATATACTTAAACTATTTAAGAAAGAAGCAGAAGAGCACCATTTGTTGTTTCAAATTGTTTTGGTAATTACCAGAGCATCTCTCACAAGGATCCATAGATTAACATTTTTTGTAGAGGTGAAATGAACCTCAGCATGTCAAACTTGGATCTTAAGTGCTTTGGATATCTTTAATTTATATTTTGATTTGAATCTTAATCCAAAATGCATTCAAAGAGATACAGTGTTACTACTTGTAGGAGCCTACATCAGCTGCAGAGTACTAGTATTACTACTAGTAAATTATTTCAATTATTTTGTTGTCTTAAATCCTGGGCAGTGCCAACTTGTGGTAAGATTTAGGATCTTTCCCTTTGTTTATTTTTTTAAATTTCAAATATTGACTAATAGCTATTAAATTTGTTTTGCCAATTGAATTCTTCAGTGGGGTGGGGTTTCCGTATTTTTCCTTGGTAAGACTCTAGAACCTTCTAGGACTCTTAGCAGTAGGAATATTCCTCTTCGAATGGATCCATTAATTACCTCCTACTTTGTAGTGTGTGGTTGGAGCTAAGGTTAAATTTTGCTATGAAGCAAGAAGGGTTTGAGCAGGTAAACAAGTAAACTGTGTAACCAAGACTGGGTCACATTGACATGGTGGTCTTAATGACATGATAATACTGGAATCTTATACCAGGAAGAATCTGTAAATTGTAATATGTAGCAAAGGAAGTCTGCAAAGGATGTGCTGTGTAAAGATTTCAAGAATTCTATAACTTTTTTTTTTAAAGGAAGAGGTGTCTACTGGCTTGCATCTTTGTTGTGGACCTTTCTCACTATATCCTTTTATGCTTTATATCCATCCTTTCAGTGTGAATACTAATATAGGTCAAAGTACTTTTCATGTGGATAATTTGCAACATTTTTGAATAGAAAACAATAAGGCACTTGGCTTTAGCCCTTTGTATTAGTATGCTCAGGGGAGGGGGAGTTCAGTTTTAAATTCAGCGTGTGTTCTTTAAGCTGCTTATTCCATGGAGCCCCATTGACTTCATTTGGGCTACTCTGGAGCCACAAGTTGGATTATAGCCTCAATATTCAAGTTCACAATAATGACTGCTTTAATGTGGTTTCAAATGTGTAGAGAGAAATTCATTTCCAGTATTAGCAATGTAAGTGAAATAGTTCTTTTTAAAAAACCCACATAGTTTGATCTAAATGTCTACAGCACATGTCTGGTGGAAGAGGCTATTGTCATTATTGCCACATAGTTTGGTATTTTGTTTTTTAAAGCTGGCAGCTTCTTGTTGCTGGTTTCATGATGTGGTTGTTGGATGCATCTTTTTGCCCAGGATTCTGGGGAGGGATGAAGTGCCTGGTGATATTTTATCTTCAGTTCTGCTGCCTGTTTATTTGTGACTATTATTAATTTTATGATTCTGATCAATTAATTTTGTTACATTATTGTTTGTGGTTTTTAGAGTTTACCACCCTAGGACTCTTAAAGTAGACTGTGAATACCTCAGATAAGTAGATAAACTTGCCCCATCCTGTGTCAGGGTGGTCAGTAGTCAGAAAGAATGTGAGTTGTAGTTCTAGCAACATCTGGAAGGCCATATACTCCCCATCCTTTATGGTAGAATTAGGTTATCTCACTGCCAGCCTCATTTTGGCACAGAAACTGGCTTCTATAATCTTTCAGTATCAAGTAACCTCCAGCTTGGCATATTGTGATACATACTTTGCCTGGGATATTGTTTTCTGCAATGCCTTTGGCATACTTCCATATTTTATATTAACTTCCTCATCGTGAATAGATAAGTGGAAAACACCTTGGGCTTCATTTTGCATGAAAAGAATCCTCCCCAAATCTAGAGAGATTAGAAAATGCCATCCATTTTAGAATCAGAATTTAAGGTTCGATCCTGAAAAAGGCCTTTCCAGGCAATATTTTTTAAAGAAATGCTCAGCTACAATCAATCCATGTTTCATAAAATGAGCTTGTTTACTTCCCCCCAGTAATAGATGACACTTAAAAAGTTCATTCCCTCTCTTACACACTTGTACTCTTTCTCTTCCTGTCCTACATTCATACACACAGGTGCATCAAGTTGTTATTTGCAGTCCTGTGTCCATGTATGTTATAATTATGCTAATATCCAGGTTGCCAAGTGAACTAATAGAACACATAATTAGTGCACAGCATAATGATTTTGGTGGGTTTTTTTTTTTTAGAACTTAAAGCATATACAAAGTAGCATGTGCTAAACTCTTTGAGAGACTACTGCTCCAGCCAGAATGTTCATATGGTGTTTAAAAACTCATTAAAAGTTTAGTCTTTAATAGTAGCAAGACTGCAACTGCCATCTCACTGCATTGTTTGTTTGTTTATTGATTTACGTTTATTCCATGTCTGGCATGCACATCTACCTCCCCAACACCTTACTCACCCTTCTGTATAAAAACACAAGAAGTGCTATGCTGGGTCAACCAAAGTTCCATCTAGTCTTTCTTCCCACAGCAGCCAACCAGATGATTTCAGGAAGCCCACAAATGGGGCATTAGGGTAATTGGCCTCCTCTGGAGGCATAATTCCTCTGAATTTAGAGATTCCACTTAACCATTGCATGGAGACTGTGTATTGTAGATATAGCAGTAGATCCTAGCTACTGCTGTTCTAGGACTAATCCAGATGAAACTGTTGGGTGACTAGAAAGGCCTTTAAGCACTAACTTGATAGAATGATAGAATTGAAGAGTTGAAAGAGACCATGAGAGCCATCCAGTCCGACCCCCTGCAATGCAGGAATCTTTTTGTCCAATGTGAGGCAAAGTCTTATGCTCTACCAACAGAGCTATCCATGGGATGTGTGTGTGTGTGTGTGTGTGTGTGTGTGTGTGAACATGGATGTAAGTGAAACAAGGACATAATTGTTTGCCCTAAGTTTTCCATATGAAGCCTGTATTTTTTGGAGGCAAAAACAAATTTCTGTATACATAAGTTTGCATTTCCTGCAACATCTTAAGTTTACACAGCTAACTTTGCATGTAATATGAGGACTTATACAGTAATTTACACGCAAGGGCCAACAGAGCAATGCATTTTCTTTTGGTAGTGAAGTGAATAATTTTCTATTTTGACTTTTTTTTCTAATTATGTCTCCTTGGTCTGAGATTATTTCCTGGTTCTGTTTCAGTACCAACTGTTACTGAGTGCTCTCATCTTATGCATGTGTAATGCATGTAAAATTCATATTATGCACGTGATGTGTGTATAATGTCAAATAATGCAATATATGCAGAAAATGGGGACATTGCACAAGCTTAATCTGTTAAGTACTTAAATAGCTAAAGAACTGGCTGAGTTGGTGACTGTTACTGTAGGAGTTAATAACTGGAAGGAAGCTCTAGGTTTCACAAAACGATGAATTATAGTAGTATTAAACTCTGCAATTATAACTACAAATCAGCTTATGTTGGCAGATTCAGTGAATTAATATGCCCTGGGAATATAGCAATCAAACTTTCTCCATTTTTAAAAAAAAAGATTTGAAATTAGGCTCCTAACAAAGGTTTGAGGACTGGAGTCCTTGATGTAAGTGTCCCATTATCAAAGCAAAATAATGGGAACCATAGAAGCTTATGGAGTGGGAAGGAACACCTGTTTAAGTATTTCAGAATTTCACCTGTTTAAATATTTCAAAATTAGGTGGCACAATAGATGAGATTTACTAATAGAGATATAAAGATTCAATACATCGATGTATGTGTAAGAAGGGAGCCAGAGAGATTCTGAGCTTGTATACTTCTGTAGAAATATCTGAATTGAACACCTTGTTAAGGTTGATTAGGGCCATTTCTTTCACAAAGAAATTGGTTTGATGATTCATATGTATATATACATGCGCTAAATACATTTTTAGTATAATTTGTTGGGGTGTTGTTGTTTTTAAAAAAGGTGCATGAGCAGCTTGTGTCAAAGAGGGTGCTTAATGCAAGAGACATCTGAATGCAGAACAAAGCTCAGTCAGATTCCATCTCCATCCCTACCTGCACCAGAATTACTTTTTAAATAAAATCTCCACATATAGGCCCCATATAGAAGGAAATAGAGGGTGAGTAGAAGTAGGCAACAGAGCACAGGAATGGTGATGTCATGAGTTGGCATCATTGGGCATCTGCCAAGGCCCATACCCCATTATGGGGCTCATTGCCAGTATTTTAAGCTTCCTTAAAGGTAAAGGGACCCTGACCGTCAGGTCCAGTCGTGACTGACTCTGGGGTTGCGGCGCTCATCTCGCTTTACTGGCCGAGGGAGCCGGCATACAGCTGCCGGGTCATGTGGCCAGCATGACTAAGCTGCTTCTGGCGAACCAGAGCAGTGCATGGAAACACCATTTACCTTCTTGCTGGAGCAGTACCTATTTATCTACTTGCACTTTGACGTGCTTTTGAACTGCTAGGTTGGCAGGAGCAGGGACAGAGCAATGGGAGCTCATCCCATTGTGGGGATTCGAACCGCCTACCTTCTGATCGGCAAGCCCTAGGCTCTGTGGTTTAACCCACAGCGCCACCCGCGTCCCATAAGCTTCCTTACCCTCCTGCTTTTCTTCCATACTGTGGCTACCTGTTCACCGGCTGGCTCCAAGTGAGTAAGCAGTGAGCAAGGAGGAACAGTTCTTGTTCTCTACAAGGTCCATCAATATTAATTTCAAAACATGCTGGGGAGGAGGCATGTCAGGCAGGGTTTCAGCCACAGAGCCATCATAGTTGCTTTGTATCCATGTCTGCATGTGCACACAGATTCCTTACTGGAGTCCAGGTGGGCACAGACTGTTGGGTGATTCTGCTGGCAATTAAAAACATACCTCTTCACCCAAGCTTGTTCTGCTTTCTTAATGCTGACTCCTGGCATCTTTGGCTACTGTAAATGATACAGTTGCTTTTGCCGTTTTACTTACATGGTTCAATTGTTATATTTTGTAACATTTTATTTGATGCTGTAAACTGCCTTAGTATTGATTTGAAGTGAGAGGTAGTACGATTGTATAAACAATGCATCGGTATATCTGGGTAATAGCTTGTTTGGAGATCAACATGTCATTCTGGGGTCCCCCCCATTTTGACCTATGTTTTGCTCCTTATCTACCACCTTTAGTTTTAAAAAAGAAACAAAACACAAAAGTTACATTTTTTTCTAATCAGCCTTTTCATATTTCCATTGTCTTCACCAGGGGTCAGCAACCTTTTTCAGCCATGGGCCGGTCCATCATCCCTCAGACCATGTGATGGGCTGGACTGTATTTGAAAAATAAATAAATGAACAAATTCCTGTGCCCCACAAATAACCCAGAGATGCATTTTAAATAAAAGCACACATTCTACTCATGTAAAAACACCAAGCAGACCCCACAAATAACCCAGAGATGCATTTTAAATAAAAGGACACATTCTACTCATGTAAAAACACGCCGATTCCCGGACCATCCGTGGGCCGGATTGAGAAGGTGATTGGGCCGCATCCGGCGCACGGGCCTTAGGTTGCCTACCCCTGGTCTTCACTAATGAAACCATGCCAGCCTTTCCTCCTTTTTCTAACATGCACTCACAGCAGTTTTTAAAAGCAATGCTTGCACAGTTGGGCAGAAATAATGTTTGATTAATAAAGACTGCACACTAGGTGTGGCCTCAAAGTGTGTTTGTGTGTATGGAATAAACATGTATGCTGTAGTTTAACTATAGTAACTATAGTATATTCATAGAGTCACAGGAAACTTTGCAAGGCTACTGTAATTAAATATCTTAAAGCAAATTTCTTAGCATTGTTGCAGGTATAAGTCATTGTATAAGTTAGTATCGCCTTGATTGCCTTATTTCTGCATTACCAATTCCAATAGCCACTGGTGATCTAGCAGTCATCTTACTCTTCCATTGAAATGGCAGGCACTTGGAGGGTTTTTTTTTAATGTGTTTGTGGTGATGCTCAAGTATGCCCTGTGAGAGTGTACTTGAGTGTACCTCATGTGTACTTGAGAGTTGAAGGAAGAAGTATATGTGGCTGCAGTCTGTGGGCATGAGTGTGCTGCAAGTTTTTTTGGGGGGCACCTTGTATATTTTACTAGTACTAGAAAACGCTCCCTGTAAGCAGGAGCAAATGATGTGAAAATACAATGTTGAAGCCTGAGCATTGCAAAATAGTTCACATTTCTACAGCATATACTTTAACCATGCCTCCCGCTTATTAGAAGACTATATTAAAGAGGTAACATAATGAGCATTTCAGGAAAAAAATGTTTAAAGAAATTAGTAGTTTTGACACTATTGATCCTGCTGCCATAGACAGGGAGATAGGAGGAGAGTTGTGATGATTATAAGTTTTTAACATCTGTCTTTAAAAAAGGAGAGTGTTGGAAGAAGCCCAAATTTGAGTTACTTCCTTCAGTTGAAGACTGATCTCTGTTTAAATGACTGTAGGTTTTACAGCTTACACCACTAGATTTTTCATCAGGGTTACTAATGATGTAAACAGCAGCTTCAATTTCCTGCTCTCTGAAACCAGATGGTATTCTCTCAAAAGTTATGAAGTCTTCAGATCTCAAATTACACACTTACTGAGGCTGCATTTGCATAGCTGTATTCCTCCAGGGCTACCTCTGCAGTAAGTGGAAGAGAAGAGGCAGGCGGCAGTTGATGTTGAAGTCATTGCTCTGGAATAGAGCTGGTCATCTCAGCTTGCCACTATGAAAATTAGAACAGGCAATGGAGGAAGGGTGGTTCTAACGTCTACTTGTTCCCTCTGCTGTAAAAAAAAAATAGTTTGCCCTAATGTGGAACTATTCATACTGACAGGTGAAGGTGAAATGCATTAAATGAGCACAAGTTGTTGCTTAAGTACCGTATTTTTCCGTGTATAATCCACCCCTGTGTATAACACAACCCCTATTTTTTGGGTCTCAAAATAAAGAAATCCCCCATATGCACTATCCGTGTATAAGATGACCCCCAATTTTAAACTTGAAAAAATAGGGGGAAATATAGTCTTATACAATGAAAAATACAGTACTTTACTGTGGAAGGCATGTGAATTAGCCTAAAAGTCAGTGGGCGCTCCCTATGGAGAATGCTAATGTGAACACAGTCTGACTTACGTATGCAGCCTGTATCTAATGTAAACACAACAACTAATTTCTAAAGACTTTTGCCAAATTGTAGGGATTTCCCATGCCCTATTCTTGGACAAATTAAATTAGAAGAAATATGTCTCTGAAGACAGACAGGATGAGGAAATGTTTGGCAGTGCAAATACTTACTGCAGATACTCGGATTGAATATCGAAGTGTGGGTGGAAGGCACTAAGCTGGTTTAAGTCATCCTAAATCAGTGTTCCCCAACCTTGGGCCTCCAGCTGTTTTTGGACTACAACTCCCATCATCCCTCGCTAGCAAGACCAGTGGTCAAGGATGATGGGAATTGTAGTCCAAAAACAGCTGGAGGCCCAAGGTTGGGGAACACTGTCCTAAATAACCCATCTCCCAATTTCTCAGTGATCTCCTTTCCCTTCCCTTTAAGTGAAGACCTATTTCATCATTAGCAGGAATACCCAACAATGCATCTTGTCTAAATGAGAATTTATTGTGATTGAGTATGAACCCTCTTTCAGCACATGCTTGTATTTACAAGGGGGATTTCACCTTTTAGCCCTGACCATTTGTAGCTAGGAATTTTTGTAGTTTCAGAATTTGGAGCTTGTGATGTAGTTAAAGCGGTATAGAAAACCTGTCCCAATTAATGTTACCTCAGCTGTGTACCTTTGTAATACCTTTGTAAAAATTCACAGAAATCATCTAGTGGTCTGGGCACTGGTAGGTGTTTGGGTTTCCTGGCTATGGAAACATGTTAAAATGTGGTTTGGGAATCTCTTGTAGCTGTGGTTAACTTATAAAAAACTGGTAGTCTTATAAAAACAATATAGATTTGTTGTAAGTATCATGACAGATGGATCAAAGAACATAAGGCATATCTAAAAGAATATTTCTAGTAGCAAATCTCCTTTTCCGCTTGGCCAGGGAGGGCAGGGCCCAGACTGACTCCACCTACAAAAGCTGAGACTGCTGAACAGACTCTTGGGCTTGGGTATTGTTTAGGGGGTTTTGTTGGGTGAGGGGGGTTGTGGATGTTATTGATATTAATCTTTTGTATCTTTATTTTAGACCTTCTTATGATGTGTGTGGAAATTGTTCAGCTTGGTTGTGTACTTTTTGATGTTTTATTTATTGTTTATGACAACTTTTGATATGTTTGTAATTATGTAACTTTTCAAGCAGTAACCATACAAATATGATGTATGTATGCATAAAATATGTTGACCACCACTGGTGTATATGGATTTAAAGGAGGATTAGACACATTTATGGGGAGGATAAACCTATTCAGCAGCTGTTAGCCATGTTCTTATGAGGAACCCTCAGGTTAAGAAGGAATACTCCTCTGAAAACCAGCTGCTGTTGTCTTCATTTCCTGCTTGTGGGCTTGCCGGAAGTATTTGGCTGGTTCACTGGTGGAAACAAGATGCTGGATTAGGTGGAGGGCTAATCCTGGAGGGTTTCTCCTATGATGTTATGCTATCATCACAGTTAATGAATGGTTGCTAAATAGATAATTAGTTGAAGTTTATTGAATTGATATGGTGTTCAGGATTTACAGAGCTTGGAGTGATGTGCTAAAGCCAAAATCACAGTAATTATACAGTGAAGATACCTTTCTACAGCAAAATTGCACAGTCTCTGTGCAAGTCTGAAAGAACAACAATTCTTTGCAGTGGCTGCTGAAACTCATTAAGCTCAGGCTTAGAAAGGCTTCCCTTTGTAACAAATTCCATCCCATTGCATACTTTAGTTACTTTGATACTAATTTGTTACTTCACTCACAGTGTACAAGAGAGATTAATAAGAAGTACATTGACCAATCTTGTTTGTGGCACAGTGTAATGCAAAAATTTCTAATGTAAAACAGATAACACTTAGTTCATTTATTCTAACAAAGATACCTTTTTAAACTGTTACTGAGTATGAAGGCAATCTTATCCTGGATGCTTCCTTGTTCTTATCTGTTTTGAAGGACTTAATTATTCCTGTTGTCAGTAGTGCAATTGCTTACAAAATTGCTTCCATCTCTAAATTACTATAATTAGAGCTATAACTCCCATATCTAGTTAATGTTGCTGTGCAGCTGGTGCTTTCCTTAACATGTCAGTTTTAGACTTATATGCTTTGCTGCATTGTAAAGAAAAAAATTAATATTTGTTTTCATCTTCAAAATATCTATTTCTCATAAAGAAAACTTTCTCTTAATAGTGTTAAGAAAGATCTTCCCTGAGATTTGCAATGTTTTTGTCACTACAAGCTGGGTTCCTGAAGGGATGGAACAAACTTAGTTATAGCTGGAGTTTCCTGCAGTTGTGTGATGAGCCTTCATTCTTGAAATGTATTATGGGACAATAACACCATGCATGATCTGGCAGTGAAGGTCCTCTCCATCTCCTCCTCTGACATAGGCAGGAAAATGTAGAGACCTTTTCTTCATTATGTGTACAAGACATTGTGAATAGGTGGATGCTGACTGTTTAAACAATTAATAAAGTTTCATGGACCCAGGTGAAGACGTTGTTTTAAAGACATGGACTGGATTATTGAAGCATGTGCTAGTTGTCCAATGCCAAAGCTATAAAGAAATTGTTTTGTGGTTCTCACTGTTCAACAGATGTGATTTTCACGTTTGCTGCAACAATAGTAGGGAGAATTTATTGTGTTTGGGTAGGATCCTGTCTGAGAAATTTAAACACAAAGGAAGGAGCAAGGAGCAAGAATTCATTACTTACGATGTTGTAGGAGCAGAATAGTACGTCACATCTCTATTCTTTCTGCCAGTTCCACCCACTGAGGCCTGGTTGTGTGCATATGTGGGTGCCTACATGTCTTCTGAGCTTGGTCTTGTGTGGGAACTGGGGGTCATGGTTTATTACCAAGCTCCACTCAGTTTCAAAACAAGTGCAAATCATGGCTTATGAAGCTGTCTTGCACAACTAACCAGAATTGTGATGAATCATGTTGTTGCTTCGCATACAAACCTCTTCTCTCAGCTGTGTGAAGGAAAAAGTGAAAGAGGAGCCCATAGGCCCAAGATTTTGCCCAGGCTCGTTCCAGTATGTGCACATACAGGAGCTAAACCATGGTTTAGTGCTTCATAAGAATGAGGACTATAGATACAGATTACTTTCTAGCATTTTATTTTAAATAATCCTTAAAAGTAGATGGCTACGAAAAGTAGCCGCTTTTAAATGGCTGCTTCCATAAACATTAGCCCACTGTGAAGTTATTATGCTTTAATACTGAAATATCAGTATTATTGAAAACAAGAAACAAATTGGAGCGAAGTAGGTCGGGATCAAAATGGTGGGAGCTATTTTGATACAGTTCTTGGCCTGAAAACAACCTTATTGGAGGCAGTATTATCCATTTTACAGCATATGCATGCCTGCTTTTCCTTCCGCCTATTCCTGTAAATGCTCTCATACCTTGTTGATCCAACACTGTTAGAGAGCTGCGATGCAGTATCATGTCAACAATATCTCAGGCCAGTGTTCCATAGTGTTGAGTTTCAAGAATGCTTTGGGAACTCTTAAACACATGTAACAAATGTTATTTTTACTTACAGGAGTGCATGGTTAACCTATGTAACACAAATAATTCCCTATGCTTTCTGTCCCCATAGTAACATTCAGTATTGTTGCAGGTTTCTTAAATTACTGTTTTGCTTTTTGAAATTATTGGAAGCTTTTAAAATCCTTCATAACATGTAAATTTTGCCAAATATGCATTATGTATAATGCAGTTTATAATAAAACAGGTGACATTAGTGGAAGTTATAATTAGGATGAAGCTCAAATAGTTTTCAAATGTTCTAATATTTGAGCTGGCAGTCAATAATCCTGAAACAGAATGTAGCTCCTTGACAGATGCTGCCTGACTCTTGCATTTCCCAACTCGGGGATGTCTGTGCACAAGTAAAAAGACAAGAAGGAGAAAGCATGTAAAATGAGTTGTCTTGACATTCTTTCTACTTTTCCTCTCCTTTCAATGGGAATAATGAACAGTGGACTTTATCTAGTAGCTCTTTCTGCCAGTCACACATGGAGGAGTGGGGGAGCCAGTGGAGAGACAGGGAAGGCTTCCCCACTCTTGCCAGCTAGCACCTACATGGCCCCACTGGTTGGAGGGAGGAGGAAAAGGCCCTTTCTCCAGGAGTCCTCCAGCAAAACTACTAGTTCGCTAATAAGTTATTACTTGGACCATCCTATATTCAGGGGACAACTGTCAGTTTCATTGCTTGAGTCTGAAATCGGCCTCTTCCCCCCCATTTCTTTGTGATTACTTTGCCCCCAACTAATCTCTTAAATTTGTTTCTGGAGAATCTGAAGCAGAGCATTAACTTGAAGACACTTTGTGAATATATTTTATAAACTGAGACTTAACAGCACAAGACTGAAGATCAACATTTGCATACTGTATGTGGTGTAGCAGACACATTTTGAATGGACTCTCTTACTCAAAAGAGCAATTTGATACTTTACTGAACATTTTAAGTATACCAAAGAGGTAGAACAGCAGCTTAATGGTGCTTTAGGTTATGGTTGCTAGCTCGATCAATTTTCCTTAATGTGCTTTAGCTTCTCTTGAATAACAGTAAACTTGTCTTTAAATAAAAATATTCAGAGACACAAAAGAACAACAAATGATTATCGGGGTGTTTAAAAGCTCATTTCATTTGCATGTATTATCCCAATGTGCCTTCTGTCGAAGTATTGAGTCTTCAAACAAAAGGATAC